>NC_091506.1:2088360-2388360 GCF_947461875.1 Haliaeetus albicilla | reverse complement strand
TGCTTCTCAAAACATAATTTCATAACCTAGAAGTATTAACTTGCAAGGAGAAAGCTATTTTGGTACTGGCTGTAGCACAAAGGTCCCTCACTTGTGCTGCATTTCTCCTGCCCCTTTAATGATGATAAGAGAAGTAGACCATGCCAGCAAGCTTTAAGGAATGGGGGATTCTGGGTTTGGGTTTTCTGATGTAGAAGGGAACTCTCCAGTTTATTCCTGCAGGTTATGTGTGTGAGTTCATGGAATTTAAGAGAAAGTATGGTCTAGATACTGCCTCATGTAGAAGAAAAATACTTTGTAATTGCCCTGGATTACAATGTCATTTAAAGTTGCCTTCTCTTTCCTCAGTTGGTGCCAGTTCAGGTGTTTGGGACCTGTTCCTGTTCGTCTGACACTTTACCATTTTGTGCCGGGGTCCCTATGGAAATACAGGATTAGATTTTTCCAGTATTTAGCCCCAGCTGAGTGATATTTGTACAGAAATGTACCACCATGCATGAAGTTCTTGCTTGATTTGGTGAAAGGATTTGAGTACTTTACAATTTTATTGGAGATTATTTAATATGCATTACTTTGACATAAAGGCTAACCGTTTATATAGCCTGTGCCAAATAAGGTCTTCGGTGACCTGGGGCTGATGCATGGCTTTAAAATAATTTGGTCCCATGTACATCACTCATATATCCAAACTTCTTTTTCTGCCAATCATATGGGTACATGTCATCTTTTCCATTTGTTGGTACATGGAATACACTAAGAAACTCTGCGTTTTGCATGATATGTATTGGGGGGGGGGGGGGGGGAGCTATGCCCTGAAACATGTGCATACAATTATGTGATTTGCCCATGATTAGATTTTTTTGTCAGTGCATATAATTTCGAACAAAATTGGTGATGCAAGATGTATTCATCATCACTTGCCTTTTTTGGCTTCTGTTTGTCTACTGGTGGAATTTATTGTCTGCTGTGGAGTGCTCAATGCTGAGGTCAGGTTATTTTAAGTTAATGCCATTTAAGGGATTTAAAATCTGGGACACTTGTCTTTCTTTGGTATCAAGAATCAGTGCTGTTAGAGAAGCTGACATCTAGTGGCCAGAGAAAATGATTCTTTCTTCTTGAATGATTGTCAGTTCTGGTGTGTGCTTTTGAAATGCATCCCAAGTCTTAATCATATTTTAACACAATACACTATTTTCTTTGTTTATAATAAATGTGACACCCAATCCAGTGCAGGCAGAGAAGTCCTGTCTTCTGTGATTGCAGTTGATAGTTGAGAGGGCCCTAGTGTCTTGAAGAAATCCGTTCTTGACAGAATACTTTGAAATGAAGCAAAAAAAGTTGTATTTCAATAACAAAGAGGAAGTTATGCTGCATTGTATTTCTGAATATACATTTGAATTTGAATGAGCAGCTGTATTCCAGGTTCTCCTGGAGCAAGAGCCAGCTATCATACCTAGCACAACTTCTAAAAATAGCACATTTTGTGTAACCTGAAGATGATGAAATTTTATAAAAGTATACAGATAGCTCTTCCTTTGCAGTAGCTAGGCTTTGTCCTGTGTTACTAGTACTTCACCTTACTACAGTTAGGAACTGTGGGCACTTTTCTTCTTCTCCAAGAGAAAACTGGACCTACCATAGTCCTTGAGATCTGAGAACCAAACCGTAAACCTTGATGCTTAGCTTCCTAAAAAGTCTAGTTTTAAATTACTCTCTACCACCAGATAGCAGTTGAAGCAAATACAGATCTTTATTTTTTTTAATGAAAAAAAAAATCATCTTTCCTGTAAAGTGAGGGAGAATTTATTTACTAAATGAAATGGTTTAAAAACAGCCTGGGCAAAATAGCTCACTTTTAATGCAAAGTGCAAGAGACTAGTTATAAATTAAGTTATTAAATGGAACAATGTATCTCTATGATCATTCAATTTTGCAAGGGTTTTCCCTTTTATTACCATGTTAGTGTGATACAGAAATGCGTGGCTGCATTTTCACAGCCGGTCTGTAATGTAGCACAGAGTATCCTTCAGCCTCATGAAGTACCAGCTCTGTGGTGCTGGGAAGTTGGGAACTCTATACATATTCACAGCTGCAGGGGGCATTTGTAAATGTCTTCTAAGTAATCCTGCTGCATGGTGAAGATGATTAGAGTCACCATAAAAAGACAGGCTGTATGAGAGTTGGGGCCTGTATTGGCACAGTCAAATAAAGAACCAAAGTTGAGGTCCTTTCCTTTCAATTTGTATAGAAGTCAGTAGAAAGGATTATAGACTTCCTGGCTTGGGTTGTTATTCATCCCTTTTCACCTTCCCTCCATAGGTATGCTGTTTTCTTCTCATGGCTTGTCTTCTGTCTTGTCTGAGCTTTTCATCTCATGTTTTATTCCAAAATTTTGTCAAATTTTACCCAAATGATGGATTGCTTAAATGGTGTGTGTCTATCTTCCTAAACAACTGAAAAAGGGAATTGGAAGTTACACATTTGGAATTTGGAAGAAGGAATGCTCGCTGGTTTTCCAGTTCTTTGAAATCCTGTTAAAGAACCTCGGGTGTTTGGCCACTCTTTTTATAAAACAGTCAGCAAATTAATTGTTCTCCTTTAATTTCAGCATGCAGCAGATTTGGAAAAGAAACAGAACGAAACCGAAAACAGAAAGCTGCTGGGAACAGTCATCCAGTATGGCAACGTTATCCAGGTAGGCTGTAAACATCTTTGCAAGCTGTATAGGATTTTGCTCAAAATCCCCTGCTCAGTGTGACTTGAAATTTCTGGAATTCCTGGACAAGAGTCTGTAGTTTTGCAAGGTATGACAGTGTCATGAAGTGGGATCCTATGAAGCAACAACTGGGCGTATAGCTATGATGAAGTCGCTTTTTTTTATTATGGGTTAATTGTGGGGTTTTTGGGTTTTTTTTGAAGTCACCATATGATTGCTTTCTTCAGAAATACTTCTTAGAGCCTTCATTAGGGTTGACCATTTGGAAGATGGCACAGGCACTCTACAATGCCATATATGGTGTCTCACAATCAAATATTGACACAATTAAATTGCAGTCCATTGAAGCAAAGGATGTGCTAGGTCCCAGGGAATGAAAAAAAAGAACATCATGCATCAAAGCCAAGAAAAATGGGGGGTACAATAACTGCACGATTAAAAAGGACAGGTCTTTAATAAATGGGGAACATAATACGGAGCAGGTGCGAGTTCACCCTGAAACCAAAGCAGACCTACTTCTACTAGGTGGAGTGCCTCAGCGCTTCAGAAGTAGGGGTAGTTACCTGAGCGTTTTGAGCCTTAGATTAAGAAATTTCTATACAAATGTTTTTTATTTTATTCTGCTGACACAGTACCAGCCAACAGAGGGGGTGACTAGGAGCACAGGCAGGCTGGGCTTTCTTGTTGCAAGGAGAAATTGGTTGGCTGCCCTCCAAAGCAGTTGCAGGATTTGGAGCAACCTGATGGAGGACAGGCAGGGAAGTGCCTGGCTTGGTTGAATTAAGTGTGCTATTGGCCTGTGTGTTTGAGGCAAAAAAAAAAAATCTAGTTTTAAGGATGAAAGAAAAATAATAATACCTATTTTTGGTTGGACTACAAACATAATCACTATTAAGATCAGTGATAAGTTTTTGCCCATATTTTCCTGTAACTCCCATATGTTCTGTGAGTATTTATGGTAGTCAAAAGGCATCAAAAAGCGGCTTTCTGTACAAAAGTACTTGTCTGCTAAATTTACTGGAAACTTAACAACAGTTGGTTGGAGCTGGGGAGGTTGGGAGCTGGGATGTGACCTGTTGCAGCTTACATATTCATGCTGATGGTGTGCGGTCTGCGAGGTGGTACACAGCGAAACTTTGAAGAATGGGACTTTTTGAGGAGAGTCTTCAAAGAAGCAGTCATGTTTTCTCTTAAATGAGACAGAACAAAGCAAGATAAGAGCAGCTTTACTTCTCACCACTCCCTTCTTACCAGGGAGAGCCACTTAGTCCCCAGCACTTTACAACTTTTGATCCTGGCTTTTTGAACAGGCTGTCATAAAGTGATGAGGGCATTTCTAAGTGTTTATCGTTTGCTGGAGAAGGGACAGTTGGATTATCTGAAGATGTTTTGTGCTGTAGGACTGTATATATACTGAAAGAAGTGTAAGTGAAATTGTGCCTGAATTCATCAGTCCTTCTATATAATTTAGTTTTTATTTTGATTCCTGTATAGTATTGTGGTTATCTTACGCACACTCGCTATTTACTGAGGGGAGGAAAAATGAGCATTCTTAGAACTGAACTCTAATTCTTATTCTAGCTGCTTCACTTAAAAAGTAACAAATACTTAACAGTAAATAAGAGGCTTCCAGCTCTACTAGAGAAGAATGCTATGAGGGTGACCTTGGATGAAGCTGGAAATGAAGGTTCCTGGTTCTACATACAGCCTTTCTACAAACTGCGTTCCATTGGAGACAGTGTAAGTGATAAGAGGAGTATCTTCACGTATTGCTTTGTGCACAGCTTGGCAAAGCTTGTTTCAGGAGGCCTGTCTTGCAATTAATGAAATGCACAGATCTTTTAGTGCGTGATGTTGCAGGAACAACCTTTTTCCTATGCTGTCATGAGGGGGAGGAAAATTGCTATGGTAACTTGTATTTTGGAAACGTGGAATGATTTAACATTGGAGGGAATAAAGGACCTAATTACACTAGCCTTTCACAGTTCCTGCCCAATTCAAAATGGTAGGAAATGTTGAGTTCCTTCAGTAGATTTGGAACAAATAATTAGCATCTTGGTTTGCAATGTTGTCTGTTCAGAATCAAAATTGATCATCATTTTGAATGTGAGGAATGGGTAATAATGAGGTTAAATGGTCCTGTTCGTGGGAAATCTGGAAAAAAATTGGTTTTGAATTAAATGCATTACCATTTTAATATCTTAATCTCTTTTTTACAAAGTCTGAGTCACCTGCGTATACTATCTGCCTAAAACCAGGAGGTAATAAGCTTCAGTGTGCTGTATGGTATGGTCCAGGTATATATTTGGCATCTAAACAGAGCAGACTTTATCAAGTAGGAATAATTTATCCTATAGACTAGTCCCATATGTTTTCATGTGACTGTTCCTTTTCTACGGACACATACACACAGTAAACCCAAAGCACAGGGTAGCACAGTCTTAGTGGCCATTTAGTGCTTTTAAATAGCACCAATTCTCAGACACTTTTATCACTGAGAATAGTTCTTCTGAATACAGAAGAGGCTTTTTGGTTTTTAATTTAAGACTTTGCCCTAGAAGAAGGGAAGAACAAGACCTTTAGTGTCCATAATAAAGTGCATTTATCTTGAGTCACATGCCAGCCCGGTCAAGAATCTGGTTTTACAAATGAAAGTGTGTCTTGGAGGAGGAGGATTTTTGGCTGAACTTTTTCTATAGGAATTATTTGTTAAATGTTAACCAAAGAAACAACTTCATGGAAAGCAGCAGATAGGTTAGTACCAGAATTGCATTATGTGTTTCTTCTGGAATCCTCCGAGTCCAATAGTATAGGGGGGGGTTTCTGCCTGAATGACTGAGTACGGTGAGCTAAATTCTGAAGCAAACAGAATCTGGGTTTTCATACTCAGACTGGCATCTCTCCAAACTGCAAGAAGGTGATTTCCTCCCATTAAAAAAAGAAAGAGCTTTCCCAGGGTGCAAATTTCTGTCTGATGCTGCACTTATCTACAGGTTGTCATTGGAGACAAAGTGGTCCTGAATCCTGTCAATGCTGGCCAGCCTCTCCACGCCAGTAGTCATCAGCTTGTCGATAATCCGGGATGCAATGAGGTAAGGGCAGATTGACACAGCTGGAACAGCTGTACAAATCTCCATATATTTCAGCTAAGCTGCTTGTTTATGAAAATCAGCAAGCTGGTTGGTACCTGTGGCACTGTTTAGGAATGGTTATCTTGTTAATCAGCAACTCAGTAGAGCTAGCAGACTTTTCTCATATCTGTTGGGTGCTGGGCAGAGGTTTGAGTTTGATCTCTTTTGCTTGACTGGCTAAAAATAAGATTTTTCCTTCAAAATCAAATGTAGTGGCACAGTGATGTGTAGCAAGTGAGTTTCCTAGCAAGTCAGCTCAGTTTACTTGTTCTGGAGTAAACACAGAAAGGACTTCCCTTCTCTAGAATAATGCAACAGGGACTGCAGTATTCTGTTGAAAATTGTCTAAAAAGTAAGGCAGTAGTTTGTGGCAGTATCTTCTGCAGACACTAGGCAGTGGGGCTAATGGTTTTAGTTCTCCTTTTAGGTCAACTCTGTGAATTGCAATACAA
Source organism: Haliaeetus albicilla (assembly GCF_947461875.1). Classification (NCBI taxonomy): domain Eukaryota; kingdom Metazoa; phylum Chordata; class Aves; order Accipitriformes; family Accipitridae; genus Haliaeetus; species Haliaeetus albicilla. The sequence continues at coordinate 2,382,061 of NC_091506.1, read as the reverse complement.
GCTGGAAAATTGTCCTCTTCATGAAATGGAGTGATAACAAAGATGATATTCTCAAAGGGGTAAGACTCAAAACTCTACTTGCTTGTAACTTGTTCGCTGATGGGTAATGTCTGTATTGATCATGCTGTCTGGGCTTTGACAGGGGGATGTGGTGAGACTGTTCCATGCAGAACAGGAGAAGTTTCTGACTTGCGATGAGCACAGGAAGAAGCAGCACGTCTTCCTGAGAACGACAGGGAGGCAGTCGGCCACATCTGCAACCAGTTCAAAAGCCCTGTGGGAAGTGGAGGTAAGAATTGTAACTCGGGCTGGGGGTGGCTTTGTAGGAACAATTACTGTTTCTGTTTAAAAGCAGTGTACCTGGATTTCTTTTTTTAGGTAGAAGTCTTTCTGGTGTTAGAAGTTTAATCTTAAAATTCCTTTACTTACTGTGCTTTCTGTGCAAAATTAAAGAGGAGTTCTGATCTCTAATGGTGCAGCTGATAGCTCTCAAATTCAGGTTCTTGACAATTAAGAAAAAGAGGACCGAGAAGCATCTATGAAATCATTTTCTTTCCAGTCACTAAAGTTTAGCACCAGCTAATAATTTCAACCATCCTGCTGAGTGTACTGAACACTCTATTTTTGGTGTGGAATAATGTGATTATGCATATCCTCATTTGACAGAAGATTGCAACCCTTTGCTAGTCTCTGCGCGTTGCTTGTTTGGACTATTTTTTTTCTTTACTTGGCTTTTAAATAGAGTGACTAACACCTTGGCCATCGCTGGCTTCTTAAAATATCCTCAATCTATTGGTATTATTGGACTTGTTTTATGATTTTAAACATTTGCCATGTGAACTGCATGTGCGAATCATAAAATTACTTGTAATGGTGGATAGGTGTTTTTCATATTCTCTTTCCATAATTATCTGCTTTGATATATAGCTTCTCCTGTATTGAATTGAAAGCCTACCTATAATTAACATTACTACGACATGTTACAACACATCAGTAGCTTCTGTGGTGACTGTCTGTGTGTATGCAGTTACCCAGTGGTAAATGCGAGACAGAGGTAAGGTAGTCCTTCCCTGAAAGGCACAGGTCAGCTATGCTGATTTTTCCCTAAGAAAGCAGGTGTAGCCACAGAGTAGCCGATATGAAGTAACAGATCATCTGATGCTGGAGGCTCTGCTTGCCACAGGAGAAGTTAGAAAGTAAATATAACAGTCTTCATATTCTTTTGTACAACACCATTGCATTGGAAATATTTCCAGGTGTCTTCCCTCATCCACTTTAAGAAGGTCAAAAATTAGTTATACCAAAAAGGTAAAGGATTTGTTGCATTTCTTTAGGAAGTTTGTTTCAAGACCTAGCAACACATGCACATCTAGAGCACCTTCTTTATTTACTTCTCTGCCAACTTGCACCATAATCTTCCTGCCTTCATTCATAATCGTTGAAGTGAACTAATTGTAGCCAGCTCAAGGTGTTTACTGTACTGTGTGTTGTTCACATATGAAAGGTGTTTCCATCTTTTCTGGAGCTCCTTGTTCTGTTTCCTCTTACCTGTATGTGAAATACCATAAATAATGCGTTTGAAAGGGAGGTCACTGACGTACAGTGTAAATGTGGTTTCCCTTCCCTTGTAGGTGGTGCAGCATGATCCTTGTCGTGGTGGTGCGGGGTACTGGAATAGCCTTTTCAGGTTCAAACACCTTGCTACTGGACACTACCTAGCAGCAGAGGTAGGTGTTGGGGCTTGCTTAGGAACTCTGCTTTTCCTTCCACAGTATTTTCTTCCTTTTACACCTTCTGAAAATCTTTCATTTCCTGCCCTAAAAATAGACACAGGGGAGGGGAGGAGAGTGGTGTTTGGGTCCTTAGTATTAGTACAAAAGTAGATGGCTAAACATAGAAAACAAGGTGAAAGAGACTTGAAAGAATACCACGGTACAGGGGTAGTCTTGAGCTTATTTCATTTTTTGTATGAATTCTAGAGGCAATAACTCTTCTCTTGCAAAGAATAGACACTAAATAGTATCCTGTCATGTGGGCAGTAGAATCAGGATGAATTTATTAATAGATGAATAAATTGTAAATGGCTGAGAGCCTTTGGGGGAAAATTAATTCAGCTATTGTTAGTTTCTCTTGAATCACTGACTTCTGAGCGGAATTGTAGAACTGACTGTAAAATGAAAATGCAGTTAGACTTCAGACCAGTGTTATAAGAACTGCAGATAACACTTAGCTGTCCAAGCACAAAATAAGAATTTTTCTCTCTCCATAGTGGATGTCTTTCCCCTATTGAAATAAGATTTCAAGACATTAAAAAAAAAAAAAGTAAGAAAATAAGTCTAAGGGTTATAACTGTGTGAGTTTTGCTGCTTAACACTTGTAAATGTTTATTAAAACTACTTCTATTTACTTTAAAGCATGGATATATCAACATGCCAATACACAAACCTCTCTAAGTAAAAGCTGTCCTGGACATAAGAGTGCGTAGCAGGGCAGAAGGGCTGTCTCAGCCCATGCTATTGACTTGAAAGCTTCAGTAAGAGAAGTTCAGATTAAATATCTGATTTTATATTCTTCTAATAAGCAGATTGGAAAAACAGCAGCATTTTGTCACATGCACACTTGCAAATCCTTTTCAGTAGTGATCCAGTGTAGAGCTTTTCCAGTAAATCTTGGGGTTGCTAATCAGCCCAAACAAAAACATGGTCTTACACTAGGCAAAAATATACCAGGGGAGATTGCTCACCTGACCCGTGGTTAGAATAGTGTTTGTTCTAAAAGATTTCTGCCAAGCCAGTAATTCCTAGTTGGAAATTCCACTTGGGATTAAAAAAAAAAAAAAAAAAAAAAACACAACAAAAAAACAAAACACAAAAACTGAAACTTGGTAACTCTCTACCCTTCTTGCTCCTTTAGTGATTATCCTGAACAAGATAAATCTCTCTGCATGTTTGCAGATTACTTAACTGCTTAATTCATGGACAGACAGATGCCTGATTAGAAATTAATTGGTTTGCACAGTATTTTTGTTCTGCATGCCTGGTAGTGCTGTAGCAGTAGAGTGCATTTTTTTACAAAGTACTTTTAGACTGCGCTGAGGTTGTTTCCCACTTCCAGCTCTGTTAGAGTTTTGACGTGCCTGTGATTCTGTTTCATCAGGTAAACCCTGACTATGAGGAAGATGACCTGGAGTGTCAATCCTCAGTAAGTATAGGCAAGAGTATAATCTTGCCCCTAATTGAGGAGGGCTTGACACAGGCCCAGGTATTTACCTGGCCAGTGCATAGATGGTCCAGGCTTTGCTGCTAGTGAATAAACTAAAAACCTGAGAATTATCTGATGGCTTTTAAGGCCTATCCAGAGAAGTGGATATTGAAAACTGGATTAGGCTTTAGTGAAGAGCAATGTACTTGGCACCGAATTTATATGTTACCTGGACCCCCTCGCCTCCCCCCTTTGTAGCATCTCTTTTTCTGTCTTCCTATTTCTTAAACCTTTGCTTCCTTGGAGCACTCTCTTGAATAGGTCTGAAAAGCAAGTTGCTCAAGGTGGTACCAGACGTCAAGTGCCCCTAACGGGATGTTCATGTAGTGCTGTGCCAGTCAGTTGTCTGACCTCCTTATTTAAGAAATTAATTCCCTCTCTTGTTTTAGCTTGTCACAGGAAAGCCAGGATAAAGGGTCTAGAGAGCAAGAATGGCAGGGTGAGAATTATTTCAGTGCCATTCTTCTGATTTTCCTGTGAAAGCAAGTCTGTGTTGTGTTTGGTAAATGTTGTTGTGTCAAAGATTGACTGTGCTGATGCTTTGTGTTAATAAAAGCTTCTCTTTGGTATCAAAGGGAAACCGCATTGCTTCAGTAGTTGAAAAGAAAACTGGAACAGCACTTTCCATTGTGGATTTTTATTTTTTTTTTAGTTGGATTTGATTGTAGGTTTATGCAGCTTTCTTGGTCATTTATCCTGTATTATGGAAGATTTGCTCTATTTGGATATGAAAAAGAACTACTCCTCCAGTCTTTAAAAGATGAATGCACTGTGATGCTTTGAAATCCTGCAGGGTGGATTTTTTCTCCTAAAAGGATTTGTCATTATAGCCTGGCCACTAAAACAGTTACCCTTGCCCCCAGATATTGAGCTGTTATCCTGATTAGTTTTTGTTGGTATTTGGCAGCAAACACTGATCTTCCGACAGCTTGACCTCAGTAAACATACTGAAAAAATGAACAAACCCCCCACAAAGCTATTGTTTGGTGGGGGGCGCGGCAGGGGGAATCCAGCATAGAAGTATTTTGTTGGGTTAACTTTTTAAAAGTTAATCGGTGTTGAGGTCTTTTATGTAGACATACATCCTACTGGTGATATGCTAATATCTCCTTCTGATAAGCGCAGTAATAATGATAATGCACTGGCTTCAGAGTTGCACTGATTTTTCCCTGCTGTCTTTTTACCACTAGGTGGCAAAAATAGATCATAAAGAGTAGGATCAGGAGCACATAATTCATTTCTGACACAAAATTACTGCATCATTTAACATTCACTAGTGACAGGATGGTGTAGGCTGCCTTATCCAACTTTATCTACTCCAACTTGATCCAAATGTGAGCTGTCTGCAAGATGGCAGGTTTCTCTGCACAGCTCTGTGTTTTGTTGTTATTTTCTCCTTATACCTCAGCAAGCTGTACAAGAATGGGGTTTAAATGGGCACGGGTGAGATGCCAGCTAGTACCCTTGCAATATTAAAGGGGACTGCTTTTGTCGACTTTGGCGTTGAAGTTTTAGTTCTCCCTAAATTGCCCCATTTCCTACTTTCTGATTTACTACTCATTTTCAGCTTTGCCACGGTTTCACTAGCTGACCAGTTGTCTCCTGAAGTACAAATTGTGAATACAGAGCAGCTTCCTTACTGTGGGGATGGAGACAGCTGAAATTTGGAGAACTCATTCCAAGTGAGCGAATTTCTCCAGTGTAAAGCCTCCAGATGGACTCTGTTGAGCGTACAGTTGCTTCTTCTCTTGAAGGCACGCTCCCAATGTGTACTTCTGTTCCATACAGCTAACTGTCTGTTCCCATGTGCAAAATCAGGCTTTAAATGTCACTACTTTGCAGCCAGGTTCATTGACTACAAATGTGCTAACTACAGAGTATCCTGAGGCACAGGCAACATTAGATACCTTTTTCCATATGTTTCAGGATTGCAATGCCTTAAACCAGGACTTTGAAAGACAGGTACTTGAGTGCTGATTACTTCGGGTGCCTACCTTCCACTAGTGCCATGATCACAGAGAGGCTGACAAATTGGTTGCTTGATCACTTTGAAAATTACATCTAGGATTTAGATGTTTATACATGGACAGCTGTCTTGTGCATTGTGTGAGACATTTAGCAACTTTTTTATTGACTAGTGATAACTGGTAGTTCCCTAGGAAAGGTTTTAGATGAAGTTGTTGTTCCTTCTTCCCAGTGTATCCTTCTTTCCTACCCTGTTGTCCTTTCATCTGAAAATCCAGAGGTTTATTCAGTTGATGTTAGTATCTTTACTTTGCTAAAGGAGGCTGGTAATTTGCTAGCACCTTGGAAATAAAGATACTTCTGATGCCATGGCCTTCGTAGCATATAATTGTGTTTGAGTGCATCATAAGCTGTAGTGTGAACAGCAAGATATCTAACTTCTTGATTATCTTTTTGTTTCATTTGTCTGCGATAGATGCGAGTCCCATTTTTGTTGCTCAGGTTGATTATTTCCCAGCCAGATTGTTGGTACATAGCGTTGCTGATTTTTATATTTGCAGCTCACATAATTACTTTGTTAGAGTGATAAATGCAATATGTAGAATACTTTTCAAGAGCCAGTAGTGTCAGGAGTTGGGATCTTAGCAGTTGTGGGTCATCTAAAACTAGCCAGAGTTCCCAGCACGCTGTGGGCTGTATGGCTGGGGGATTTTGAGTCTCTTCTGGCACTGTCTGCAAGACATAACCTCTGTGGTCTAGTATTTGTTGTGCTTGTGATCCAGAAATACTCAGAAGTTATTAACACCAGGGAAAGTGAAGAAATGGTTGGCAAGAGCAGCTACTTGTCAGTTTTACTGGTGTCCTAAAGCCCAGCTGTCTTAACTGGTACTTGGAGTGGTTCAGAGTTAAGTCTGCAAATTACAGGACACATCTACTTAACACGAGGTGGGTGGGTCTGGAGGGCTTGGTCTGACTGTGTGTGATGGGACTTCTTCCACAGCTGGACCCTGAGCAGGATGCCTCCCGAAGAGGCTTGCGCAATGCTCAGGAGAAGATGGCGTACTCCCTGGTGTCTGTGCCTGAAGGAAATGATATCTCCTCCATATTCGAGTTGGACCCTACCACCTTGCGAGGAGGAGACAGCCTTGTCCCCAGGTACAGCTAAGCGTACTGTTAGAACTGACTTTCTGCTTTGGAGTTTGATGATTCTTGTTTTTAAGGTAGAGCTATCTCCCAGTATTTTTGTTTTGTCCTTTGGAATTAAGGTTCTTCCTCAAAATAATACAGAAATACTTAGCGAGTGCCTGAAGCTTCACTTTAGTACTTTAGAATTGAGTTATATGTAACAGAACACCATTTTACCGATGGCAAAATTGAGATTAAGTGACTTCCTTGCCGGTGAACAAACTGGGACTAAAGTCCTTGGGTGTCCTATCAAGCCACTCCTGTGACCTGTCTGTATTATGTTAGCTAGGATGTAACATCAAATATTTAGTACTTCATTTTCTTTTGTTTACATGTCCTTTGCTATTCCTATGGTACCTCCCTCCCACTCCTTTAAAAGATGTTGTACCCTTCAAAGATACACAGTCTGCATGCAGGCTCTTTGGTGTCTGTTCCCACCAAGAAAGCACAGCATATTTGTTTCATCTACTTAAGCAACTCTCTAAATCATCAGATCCTCTTAAGTTAGCAGAAGTTAATATGGCCACCAAAAGCAGCCATCCTGGCTGCCTCCTCTGTCCTTTGGGCTGCCATGGTTGTGTGGAGAGAGGAGGTTGTACTGCAGCTGAGAGACTGTTTCTTATCCTAGACTAAGATGCTCACCTGACTCTGGCTTGACATGTTTTATCAAAGAGCTGGTACATGGAAAACAGTGTCGTTGCCAGAAATACCTGAGAAAAAAGTCTGGGAGCTGCTGTCCCCATAGGACTTCTGCTAGAGAAGATTGTTGCATACTAGTCTCCTGTTCTGGTATCTTTGTGGACCTTTGATGCTTGTACAACATTGACTAGCTATACAAAGAGCCAAAAAATTCTCAGTTTTGAAAATATAAAATAGATATCAGGGAGTTATGGGCTGAAAAATACAAAGGTAAGGGAGGAAGCTGACAGCTCAGGTACACTACAGCATGTGGAAATGTGAGGACTTGAAGAGGCTGGCTTTGTTACTGTGCAGCAACAAAATATAGGTGTAGTTCTGTTTTACAGCAAAATCTATTTCATTATATAAGAAGGCTTCCTAAGGTGAATTTATAGAATGAAATAAGGAAAGAAGAGTCTTATTCCTGTTATGGTATGCAGCATGGGTAAAGATGACACTTCTTTTTTCCGCTTGTTCCTGCCAACATCTTGCAGTTCAAACAATGTGAGGATTTCCAGTCTGGGAAACTGACTCATGCTTTGAAACTTTTGACTTTCAGGAACTCTTATGTCAGACTTAGACACCTTTGCACTAACACCTGGGTTCATAGTACCAATATCCCTATTGATAAAGAAGAGGAGAAACCTGTGATGCTTAAAGTAAGTTCTGTTACTTTATGTAAGCACATCCTTTGATTCCTGTACTTTGACAAAAGTGTTGTTGGCAGGAGAAGTTCCAGTCCCTTGAGACTGCTGGGTTTGTCAAACAGCAAGCAGTGTAACAGTAATGAATGGTACCTGCACAATATATTTTATCTTAAAGTCTAGGTTTTCATGGTAGTTTAGTAGTTACGCTGTTCAATTTCTATTGTGCAACAGTCATCACGAGGAGGATGTTTTTCCACTGTTTACAGCAACATTTTGCAATCTCACCTGATGTTTCTCTGGATTTAGGAACAGCTTTGAGCTTGCAGAGAGGGGTCCTGTTCTCAAAGTTTGACTTCATCAGTAGTCTCATACTGTCTAAGTGGAGTGTGGCTTTTCTTCTGTTTAATTTTCCCTGAGTATGTGAATTGCTACTTTGTTTTCTGCCTTTTGGTTTGATGATAAAACTTCTCTGGGTTTCAGATTGGTACTTCTCCAGTGAAAGAGGACAAAGAAGCTTTTGCTATAGTACCAGTTTCCCCTGCAGAGGTTCGGGACTTGGATTTTGCAAATGATGCAAGTAAGGTTTTAGGTTCCATTGCTGGCAAATTGGAAAAGGGAACAATAACCCAGAATGAAAGAAGGTAAGGTAATAAGAATTTGGTTCAGATAATGTTGTTTCCTTTACTCAGTAACTGTTTGAAAATTTTATCTATGTTAGCTATCTTCAGAAGAGGGATTTTGTTTCTGCCTTGATGAGATTTAAACAAAAAAAAAGTTGATGGTTTTATTGTTGACGTGTCCATAGTGGAGGTTCTCAAGCCTATTCTGTCAAGCCCTCCCTGTTGCTCTGTGAAATGAGAGCATGAGAACTGTTGTTGTGAACTTGGAGGAATAATCCACAGCATACCTTTCTTGTCGGGCTTTGCAAATTGAGTGTGGGAATTTATAATCCATCTTGTGAAGACTGAACATATGACTTATTACAAATCCTCTGACAATATCCGTGAAAGTACGTGGCCACACAAAAACAGCAGAGTCAAGTGGGTAAAACCAAGGCCCATGAGCTTCTGTAGCCAGTGTCTTTTATTTGGCCTTGGGAGAGATTATCACCTGATTTATTTTTTTTCTGGCAAGTTAAAGAACTGCCAAATAGAACTTGGCGAGCATATAGTTGCCCTAAAGCGATACTGTTGTCTTACTGCTGCTATGGTTTAGCTATTAGACACTAAGGCTATGGCAATAGGGAAGCATAAGTTCCTAATTTTAAGTTCTGTACAACCCTGTGTGCTTTATCCAGCATCTGAGTCAGTCTCTAATTGATGTTCTTGTTTCACTTAGCATTTTGAAGTCTATGTAAACTTACACTGACACTGTTCTTTTAATAGACAGAATTTGTAGTCTTGGATTAACAACTTCTGGCTTTCCTCTAGATCTGTTACCAAATTGTTGGAAGACTTGGTCTACTTTGTTACTGGTGGAACTAATTCTGGACAAGATGTCCTTGAAGTGGTATTTTCTAAACCTAATAGAGAACGGCAAAAACTCATGAGAGAACAGAATATTCTAAAGCAGGTAGGCTGCATTTTTCTCTAAAATCTGCCTACAAAGAAAGGTTGTCAGAAAAGAGAACCTAATAATAGAGAACCTGGCCAAATTATTGGGACCCAAAGATCCTTTGACTTTCTAGCTAGCTTTCAGCAGGCTCTTGGCAGTGGACTGTAGGCATACCATTGCTAGAAGAAAAAGTTACAGATTATGGTGTTGCAAAAAGGTGATCAACAATGTCTTCTGTCTAGGCTACTCTATGGCCAGGAAACTTGGTAACTATAGTGTATTTCTGATGTACCTTTAAGAAATTTAAAGACACTGACACAGTGCTTTTACACTAATTTTAGTCAGGTGAAGGCAGTGTCTCATGGGATTTTATCTTTGTTTTTTAATTAATCTATAGATTTTCAAGTTGTTGCAAGCACCATTTACAGACAGTGGTGATGGCCCGATGTTGCGCTTGGAGGAGCTTGGAGACCAGCGTCATGCTCCTTTCAGACACATATGCCGGCTTTGCTACAGAGTGCTGAGACACTCTCAGCAGGATTACAGAAAGAATCAGGTTTGAAATATGTCTGTAGCTTTCAATGGCATTAACATTGATCCCGTGCTCCAAAAAAAATACAAAAGCTGCATCCCATTAATTAAACGCTGCTATGCTGTGCTGTGATTGTACAGTCAGCAAGAGATTTTGAGATTGCTCAGTTTTACTCCGTCTGGCATTTTTCATCTCTATCAGAGACTATATGCAGTGTAATTAGTACCAGTTCTAAGGGGAGTTTAAAGAAAACAATGGAATTTCTGACTGTCAAATTCAGGTGAATCGTAAGACTTTTTTCACTCTTGTTTACTACAAGCTCCATTGAAAGTTGACCTGTGTATTAAGGCTGTTCATTTTTTTTTGCCATTTATTAGAAACAAACTCGTACGAGATGAGGATAAATGCCTTGGTGGTGTCTAGCCCAGGAGGGAGGGAGGTGTTAAGGTTATCTGTCATCACTTGTTTTCTCTCAAAAGAAGAACCATTTGAATCTAATCCAGTTTGCTTCTTGGGGTGTTGACATTGACAAACATCTTACTGTTTTCTGTTATTGAGCACTTTCTTAAAATATGAGAATTAATTGCAACACCTTCCTTCTTCCCCCTGTTTTGAAGGAATACATTGCAAAGCAGTTTGGCTTCATGCAGAAGCAAATTGGCTATGATGTCTTGGCTGAGGACACTATCACAGCACTGCTTCATAACAATCGCAAGCTCTTGGAGAAGCACATCACAGCTGCCGAGATTGACACTTTTGTTAGTCTCGTGAGGAAAAATAGGGAGCCCAGGTAAGATCTACGTTTCTGAGTATATGATTACCCTTTTCCTCTGATTACCCTTAGCCTTCTGAGAAAATTCTTTACCTGCCAACTTGCTAGTAAGGAAGCACAGCTCGTTCACTTCTTTTTTGGCACTCACCATAACTTCCCCCTCGGGCAACAGTCTCGCTCTGCAATGTTAAAATGGAGTTCTGAATGTTTTCTTTCTGAAATGTAGATTGCTTCAGTCTAGATCTCAACAAGGATTGATATCATTTTGGCTCGCGTTTTCCAACAGGTTTTTGGATTACCTCTCAGATCTGTGCGTTTCCATGAACAAGTCTATTCCAGTGACACAGGAGTTGATTTGTAAAGCCGTGCTGAATCCAGCAAATGCAGACATTCTCATTGAAACTAAGTAAGTTAATGCCTTTAAAGATGGTTTTCCTAGTGTGAAACAGAAGGAAGGTGATTCAAAGCTGAGAGCACTGCTGGCACGACTAGAGAAAGCAGTTAAGTATGTGTGGGGTCCTCTTCAAATACACAGTAAATGGGTATTGATGGCAGCAGATGTCTGCCATATGTATTCTCAGTCCTGCAGTCAGAGAAATCTTTGATATCTCACGTTTGATCAAAGTAGACAGACTTTGCAGGAAGGTGTGCAGGGTCCTGTGGGCCTGATCCTCGTCTGGGCTTCAGGCTTTCCTCCATAAGCTGTCTGAAGTGAGCGAGCGCTTCTTGGGTGCGTGCCCGCTGGGCTTAGCTTGCAGCAAAGCAGAAGCTGACGCATCTCTGCTCACCCGGTTCTCCCTCTGTGGTTAGGATTTTGGTCTCCAGCTCTCAGCATTGCCCTGCTGTTGCTGAAGCATCATAGCGGGCACCAAATCCCAGTTGTTCTTCATAAATATGGGTTTATTTGATACGTGGAATAGGGCATAGGTAATAATTACCAAAATACTGCAAAAAGGAAGCAGGTCTTTGTCAGGTAGTATTTAAAACACAAATGGATGAGAGTATTCTTGCACACATAATTCTCTTCGTGAAATCATAAAGACTGTATTTATTTCGACCAGCACTTAAACTTGCTATATCACTTATTTGTTCTTATCCTCGTGTATTTAATTTGTCTTTTTTTCAGATGTATGATCTTTTTTTCTAAAAGCCCCCAAAGCCTTTTTGGTTTCAGTAGCTGATTTGTTTCTAGTTATTTCACCATGTAAGCAGAAAGAAGTTCTGATCTGTTTGGCATTTATGTGATACAGAAGATATTTTTATTAACCAAATCCTTTTCTTAGTCTGTTGAACAGTCTTTGAATCGGTTCTCCCATAAAGGTGTTTTTGAAAGCCAGTTAGTCGTGTCTTTAACTTCCTTGTTTCTTTATCTTCATCAATTGAATGGAGCTGAAATGTTGGCCTTTTAAGGCTGAACGGAAAGCTTATAATCTAAATTCATTCTAACCTAATGCTTTTAATAATAAACCCTGAAGTTTTTATGTAGTAAAATGCTACTTCTGAAAGAGTAAGATATTCTGCTTTTACTTCACAGAGCTGAGCAATAACATTTGTTTTCTGAATGCAGGTGAGATCATAAAATTAGCTACTTCTATATCACCAGTACATTTTAGCAAGTGTCTTTTTTAGCAAGAGTCTTAAAAGAAATGTTCTAAAAGATCTGCATGGATCTTGGCAGTTTGTAACCTAACCTAACTTTTCTTCTGGCAGGCTGGTCCTCTCTCGATTTGAGTTTGAAGAAGTGTCAAGTGGAGAAAATGCCTTGGAAGTTGGAGAAGATGAGGAAGAAGTGTGGTTGTTCTGGAGAGACAGTAACAAGGAAATCCGCAGTAAGAGTATCAGAGAGTTGGCTCAGGATGCTAAGGAAGGGCAGAAGGAAGATCGAGACGTACTCAGCTACTACAGGTTAACAGCATGCGCAGTAGTCGGCTAGCAAAGTTAGCAAGGCTGAGTGGGGAAGCCTTTGGAATATAGGCTGTAGTTGGTTTGGGAGAAAGGATACTGGTTTCGTGGACAAGATAGCTGTTAGAGAGTGAGAATGATGTCTCTCTGAAGTGACAGCTAAAAGCACAAAGTTATTCGTGGTGAGAAGTCCAATTATCAGGATAATCAAGTTTAAACTGATTTTAAAAAAAAAATAGTTGAGGCTTATAGTGCGTTGAATTTGCATGGCACTTAATGCCTGTATTTCTGCTTGGTTTCCTCATAAGTGGCTGTTATAAGAGAGCCTGTATGTTAACTGCTTAGGTTACCTGTGTTTGGATGGTAGTTGGGGTGAACAACTGCTTGCAGGAAGAACAGGATTTCAGTGTGCAGATGGCTTTGCTTTTGATTTTAAAGAAGTCACTGCTGTTCTCCCTGCCTTCAAAATTTCTCTCTAAGCTCAAAGCCTTTAGTGGTCCTGTAGTTCTCAGCAGGACAAAATGTGAAGTTATGAAAATGCCACAAGTTTGGTTTGATTAATGTGCAGTGCTCTTTTGTACAGCTTAAGCTATGCTTTTAGCAGTTTCTAACATGAAGCGATGTTTCCAGATGACTTGACAAGACACCAAGTTCTTGGCATAGTGTAAGATCAGGTTTCAGCCCAGACCAAATTCCTGTGTCTGGGTTATAAACTTCTGAGAGTAGTTTGACAGACTCAATTGTGGTGATGCAGAAAGTACAACTAGATTTTTTTATTTTTTACTAGCTGTCTTATTTTGCATTATCTCTTCTATTGAAATGGTTGTTGCAGCAGACTTCCTAATACGTGGGGGTTTTGAGCGTATTGGAGGGTTGAGCTCAAAAGGACACCACTTGTATATATTTTTAAACATTGTATCTGCTTTCAAAATAATTTTCTTGCACTCATTTTTAAGTAGAATTGATAGTGTTAATTATTTTTAGTCTACATTATAGACTCGTGAACATGCTTAAAGGTTTTAGGATACAGTTTGGTCAAATTTCCTTGAGAAGTGCTGAGAGTGAAAAGGCGTCTGCTTTCAATTAAATGTTCATTTTTTTAGGAAACCTCATGGTTGACACTGTTCAACACAAGGCTGTATGAGTGCTCATGAATGCTGGACATGTGCTTTATGACTAAAGGCTAATTATCAGTCCTTAATATGCATGCCTTAAATGCCAGTTGCTTGCTTTTAGTTTATGGTCTGAAAAGCTTAGGAATTAAGTCTAGTTTTTCTCTACCAATTCTTTGACTGAAGGGAGCAGAGCTCGGTAGCTGTTTAATCAAATACCTGATTTTTAACGATTCTGTAGTCCACCTACATTGTTGCCTCAGTGAACAACTGTGGCTTCAGCATCAGTAGTAAGTGTTTGGTCTTCTACATGATTTAGGCTGAGTTGCCTTAACTGTTCTTTGGATTCTTCTCTGGCTTTCGTAAACAACATTACTTAATTCTATGTAACTCTTAGGGAAATACGATGACTCCTTTTATTCTATTTTTCCACTGTTACCTTTTACTAGTGTTTCATAAGTACTTTATTCTTTCCATAATAAGCATAACTATATTACTGGAAAATATAAGAGTCATTCTGTTAATACATGTAAGAGCATATCAGTACTATACCCAGTGGACGTTTCAGGAAATTAAAATGTAAGCTGTTTGTTTATGTATTATTTTCCCCCTGAAGATACCAACTAAACCTCTTTGCTAGAATGTGCCTTGATCGGCAGTACTTAGCCATAAATGAAATATCTGGCCAGCTGGATGTGGACCTCATTCTCCGTTGCATGTCTGATGAAAACTTGCCATATGATCTGAGAGCATCTTTCTGCCGGCTAATGCTTCATATGCACGTTGATCGTGACCCCCAAGAACAAGTAACACCAGTGAAGTATGCTCGTCTGTGGTCTGAAATACCTTCTGAAATTGCTATTGATGAGTAAGTACTTGCTGGAATGGTGTGGGAAAGGAAATTACATCACTCTTGATTTTTAAAACAAAACCAGATCAATCCTAAACCCATGCATTATTTATACTGTTTCTGTTTAAAAATAATAAAAAAATAAAATAAAATCCATAACACTTTCAAACCCTGTAGTTTCATTTGCTTGTAATGTTTGCTGGAGAGAACATTCCTGAGAACAAAATAACCTTCCTGTGTATGCATGGTGTAAGCGGTGAGGCAGTAGGGGTTTGTCTCCAAAACCCGCAGTGATCACCGTGATGGTCTGTGTCTGATTTGGGTGATCTGACGAGTGACCTAGCCCTGGGGAGTGAAAGCAAAGGAGGACTATTTAATTTTTCCTCCTGCCTTATGTGATTAGAGCATAGACTCTTCAGGGCAGATTGTCCATACGGTAACTCTCACAATCAAAAGCAAAAACGAGGGGGAAGATGCTGAAGCAAGTAATGTGCTGGAGACAGAGTCATGTTCCTTAACCGCCAATGGAAAGTACTGTGATACAGTGGTGAAAAACCTGTATAAAACCACAGCTCAAGTGGACACATGATTTCTTGACCGTAGGCTTGTATTAACTCTTTATAGCACAAATAATGTAAAATTTGTAGTTCTTCACCTGTTCAGAACTCAATTTTTTCAGTTGGAGAAAATTAACATTTAAAATCTGTGTTAAATGTTAGGAATTTGAGTCTTGTCAGTATTAGTACTGGTGGTAAGTGGTTTCTTGTTTTTTCCCTCCCTTCCCTCCTTGCTAGCCTGTTTTTCTTTTCAGAGAGATACACGATAGATCATATTCAACTTTAAATGTCAAAATAGAAAAACAAATGGCTTCAGGTCTGGCAGAGGCTAAACAGTGATATGTGATGTAACAGGAAAACCAAAGCAGTTAGTGGAAGGTGGTGGGGATTGTCTTTTTTTCGAATGCTTTCTGCACATGTTGAGAAACAAACCTAGAATTTATATTAAGAAAAATTAATGTCTACTTTGCATATATATTGCTTTTATTTGGAGGAAAAATAGCATCCACAGTCAGCATCTCTTGGCCACATTCATTCTCCTTAATGCTGTACATAGCTTGTCATTGTTTCCACTAAAATAATAAGGGTTTCTTCTTTTATTTATTGGGACAAAATTCTCTTTTTTTGTTTTCCTCAGAGATTTTTAAATAGTGCAAAATGAGCATATGGGATAAAACAGCAAAAGCCAGGAAATTATGGTGTCAGCTTCCAGACTCCCTCATTTGGATAAATTATTTAACAGCCTTTAACTTCTTAGATTTTGACAAACCAATGAAAATTGTGTCGGGGGAAAAGAGCCCTGTGTATTTGCATGCTAAGTTTTGTGTTTTGTTTTGTTTTTTGTTTGTTTTTTTTTTTTCCTCTTCAGCTATGATAGCAGTGGAACTTCCAAAGATGAAATTAAGGAGAGATTTGCACAAACAATGGAATTTGTAGAGGAATATTTAAGAGATGTGGTGTGTCAGAGGTTCCCTTTCTCTGATAAAGAGAAAAATAAGCTCACTTTTGAGGTAGTTATCCAGTTCTGACTTTATCTTTTTTTTTTTTTTTGGTGGAATGTTGGTACTTTTTTCAACACCAGGTAGATTGGCAAGTAATTAGTGACTGCTGAGCCTCAGCAGGCTCCTCCTTTCCACTGTAGTCCTTTCTCCTCATGCAAGCAACCCCACTGAAGTTTGTGAGTTTGCAGTGATAGTTCTTGAAATACAATTAACGAATGTGAGCTTATGTCTTAGATTTGCAGCAGCCTTGTTTACTTTTTGTGCTCTCAATGTTATTGCAAGGTCAAGCTTTACTGGAATAAATAGTCTCGAAAACTAAACACTATGTCTGCATGCACAGATAGTCTCTAGAGCTTACAGTATTACTCATGAAGAGAGCAATACAGTGTCCTGTGACTTACTAACCTATTAAAAGTCTGTCTGTGCAAATAAAATGTAGCAAATCCATGCAGTAGCGTTTCCTAAATAACATTAATTTAAGAAAAGATGTGATGTTTCTACAGAAAAAAAACCAAAAGCATTTGAAGGAATATACCTCAGATAATGGGGCTACATTAAATATTTGCACTGTGTGTGAAATTATTATGTGTAGAACTTGAAGCAGTGCATGTGGAGGACTTGTGGGGAAACTTTATAACTTGGTAGCAGTAAGCTGTAGATGTGTGATTTTTTTAAATTTTTTTTTTGTAAGACAAAACCATAAAAAGCATCTGTGCATTCCCTCTAGTCTTGACCTATCTTATCTTTTCTATAATGTGACAAATATGGTATGATTTTGTAGTTATAGAATATTAATTGCAGGTACAGACTGTTACTCCAGGCATTGCAGGAGTAACATTGCAGGCATTTGTAGGCAAGTAGAACTTGATAAAATGTAGAACTATAGAGTCTTATGGAATTACAAGGTATTATGATAAGTATACGACTCACAGCTAGGTTCTTGATCTTTTCACTATGTTAAGACAACTTGATTGTGATAGCAAAATGTTTAGTATTAATCAGACTTTTTATTGTTATTTTGGTAGGTTGTTAACTTAGCCAGGAATCTGATATATTTTGGTTTCTACAACTTCTGTGACCTCCTCAGACTAACCAAAATCCTCCTTGCTATATTAGACTGTGTGCACATCACTACCATCTTCCCTATTACCAAGATGGCAAAAGGCGAGGAAAGTAAAGGTAAGGCTGAAAAATAATTGGCAGAACAGATCATTCTTTGGTAGTTTCTAGTTCATCTCAAAATGCCGATGTGAGTTCAAAAATCTTCTACTCCTTTCTGTCCATGGCTTGGTTGTAAAGTTGAGTAATCCCTACGATGGAAGAGGGAGAGGACGGGGGGTTCTGAAAGTACTGCAGTGCTTCTCTTGACTTCCATCTGCTCCAGGGATTTAGGTGTCCACCTGGCCTTGTTTGATGTTGAGACAATTTCTCTTCGTAGGAAGTGGAGGGTCCTTGTCCTGGTAATGCAGTCCCATTACACCATCATAACCTTACGTGTTTACCTACCTCTCTGAAGGGAGCAATGTGATGAGATCAATCCACGGAGTCGGTGAGCTGATGACCCAGGTGGTGCTCAGAGGCGGTGGGTTCTTGCCCATGACTCCGCTTGCTGCTGCTCCTGAGGGTAACGTCAAGCAGAGTGAACCAGAGAAAGAGGACATCCTGGTAATGGACACAAAGCTGAAGATCATCGAAATACTTCAGGTACTAGCAACACAAATTAGTGTAGCATCTTGTGCTGTCTTTAATCTAAGCATTAATATAGTGCCATGCTGCCTTTTAATTCTTTCCTGCCTCGTATGTGCCTTTTTTAAACTGATAAAACGTTACAAGGGTGACTTTCAGGCATGCAGCACTCAACTTGCATGTGACAATATTATGCCATTACTGAAACAATTTAATAAAAATGAGTTTGCAATAGACATCTGCATATTTACCAGTGATTTGTAAATATCTGACTTCCTGAAGTGGAGAGTTCATTTTTCACTTTACTGTCTTAGTAATTTCTCTGAGTCTATAGAGCCATCTTGTTAAGTGCCCCAAGGAAGGGGGAGATACTTGAGACTCCTCATAGAGCCATCAGCCTGGAATGTTTTTTATGTGTGCACATTTGCCGGCCTCGCTGTCTCTTCCATCTCTGTCTGGCTTTTCTGACTTGTTCACTCCTAAGTCTTAGGGACACAGAGAGAAAAGTGTTTTTCCCTTTTCCACAGCACTGCCTCGACCTAGATGTGGCTACAAACTTACTGCACTGAAATCCATCTTCCCTTCCTCAGCGTAGGAGTCCTTTTTGTACAGTAGCTTCATGGGCAAGTTCAGGGGGCCCGGAATGCTTCAAAAGCCTTGTGGGCGAAAGTATGCGAAGCAGCAGGAAAGCCATGGTGTACCTTCCCTGTGCCCCTGTGGGAGGCTTTGCACGTAGCTGGGTTTGAGGTTATGCCCTTCCCCTCAGCAGCAGATGCAGCACGTAGGGGAGGCTTGATTCACTTCCTTTCACCGTTGCTAATTTTAGTTAAAACCAGAACTTCTCCTATGGCCCGGCATGTGCAATGGGATATTTTAGTGTGCCAGTATTTCCCCTGTTACCGTGGTCTATTGAAACTGGCATTAAGCATTTTCCCCTAAATCTGAGAGAACCGCAAAGTGTTCTTTGCGTTGTACTTCTTTCCTCAAAAGGGAGGAAGACCACCGAGAAGGTGGTCGCTGCTGTGCTGGAGGTTTCACGGGCACTAGCTCGTAGAGCCCACCCAAACTGGTGGCTGTGGTGTGGCAGCAGCAGCCTGGCTCTTGGCAGCTCACGTTCAGCTGCTTCTGCGACAGCACCCCGGGAGTCAGCACGAGGAGGAGAGCAGTGCTGGTCTCTTAGAGTCCTGCTGGTCTCAGAATGGAGACAGAAATGCTGCTTTCCTTTCCTTGGGTGGGGGGGGGTGAGGATGCGGGCATCGGGCAATAATAAGGGATCAAAACTCTGCCAAAATCTCTCACAAGTGTTTATTACTTTGTGTATATCACGTGCTTGTTGAAATCCCTAAACAAATTCTGGTACTGAATCAGATCTGATTCATCTAAATCATCAAATACTGAATTCTGGGGAAACATTTGCGTACCTTTTCTCCAAGTTAAATCCCCAACTTTACTATGTTGATCTTGCATGTTGGTAGCGCTGCATTACGTGTAAATTGTACGTGTGCTGAAATAAGCAAGTTATTTCAACATTTTTACTACTTCTGTATCATTAGTTTATTTTGAATGTGAGATTGGACTACAGAATCTCCTGCCTACTTTGTATATTTAAACATGAATTTGATGAAAGCAATGCCCAGATGTCTGAATCACCAACTGGAAGCAGTAATCAAGAAATGCCAACTAATGTACCAGGTTAGTTGCTTTGCAAAGAATGAGTTTGTGTGGGTTAGGGAGGACTCTTTAATCTTACAGGTGCTAATTGGATAATTGATTCAGGTTCTTACTTTGGCATCTCAGTGGTCCCACTGAAGCAGAGTACCCTGCTAGCAGTGGGAATAATGAGTAGGGATCATTTCCATGTACCCAAAACAAAACCCAGGATTTATTTGTACTCTCTCCTACTTGTTTCCATGTGTTAAGTGTGACCAAGAGCCTGAAATTCATCCTTTGAAGAAAACCTGAAATAAACTATCACGTGTGATCTGTCATCAACCTCAGATTAAATCTTTTCTATTAATGTTTTTGAGTGAAGGAGAAGGGTCCTCAGAGTAATCTGATTTCCTCCATCCCTTCCCCCCTACCTGATGCCTCGACCCACCCAAATTTCTCTTTTCCAAAGGTATTGTAGGAAGGCAAGACATCTGGAGGTGTCTGTTTCTCAGTGGTGTTAGACAAGGGTATGAAAGTAAGCTGTTGAGGAGCTTGTCATGTCCAGTGCTGTTCTTAATTGAAAGCAGCATAGTTAGTGGAGTGGGTAAATGGGGTGTTGTCAATTGCTGTATTGCTTTACAGGGGAAAAAGCGTCCTGTAGTTAGGACCTGTACCATGTACAAATAACTGGACTTTAAAAGTGGAGCTTATTAGACATCAAACAGTTTTTCTTCCTCAATTTGGGGACTGTATCTCTAGATGCAAAGGAGAAGGATAAGGAAAATGTGGTTTAGATGTGAAGTCTTCAAAGGAAGGAGACTGCTTCTTTTGATCTCACTTCAAAGGGGATGTGTTTACGTTTTTCTTGGGCTGCCTGTCCGGCAGCCCCCTGGGGTGCCAGGGCCTTCAAAACTGGGCTGGCGGGAGAGCGAGTGCTCTTTCTGTGAGCTGAACTTTGGAAGAAGGAGGGTAAACGTTTTCAGCAAGGATGCAAAATCCCCGTGCTCTCTTTCCATTCCCCTTTGCAAATCTTTGTGCAATATTGAGAGCTCCAAGTCTGTTTTAACATTTTCATTTTTTTATTTCAGAGCATTGGTCATTGCCCATGTGATAATATATACCTTATACTGAAAAATGCAAAGAACTTTTTGTCTATTGAGCCACAGGGGTATTGCTGTCATTGCTGAATTTATTACTTCATAACCTCTCAAGGCTGAAGTTTGGTGTTTCTTGTGGATGGCCCCTCTGAATGACACCAGGTCTCATCAGTGTCCTGGAATGATGCTGGTGCAATCTAAAAATAGGCAAGGGAGGAATAAGCCTGGATGTTGGTGAAATTACTATGCAGTTTAATTTGTGAGCTGAGAACAGGTTAATATATTGTCTTATGTTATCTTAGCAGGCTGCTTCAGTAATCTCTCAGCATTCCTTTCAGCTTCTTAAGACCCCCCTTGCTTACATCTACATCACCACTTGCTGTTTAAAATGTTTTTAGGCTGCAAAAACATCTTTGGTACAACTCTGACATAAAGTATTTGTCTTTTTTTTTTTTTTTTTTTTTTTTTTTTCCCCAGGAGCCCTAGACTTTGAACATATTGAAGAACAAGCTGAGGGGATCTTTGGCGGAAGGAAAGTATCTCTTCACTAGTGCTAATCAAGGGGTAGCTCAGCAGTTCCCAGGCTGCAGCCCTCAGGGCTCCCAAGGAGTGTGGATTGCAGCTGAAAGTGAGGTGGCGACTGGGAAAAGGTTGGAAGCAGCTGCCAGTTACCTAGGCTTCATTTTGAAATGCCTTTGATGCAGCTCAAAGTAGTGTCCATTTGGATTAAAAGCCACAAATAAGGGATGACAGGGGTCCTTCAGCCAGAAGGATCTTCGTGGGAGGGTTTCACTTGTGTGCGTGAAAGCCAAGTTGGAGGATAAGTGCATCTGAATGTTGCAGTGAAGTCTTGGGTGGAAAAGTTTGTGTAGGCAAGGATCGCGACTTTTACTGAGATAGACACATGTTTAGCCACCCTTTTTTTGTCGAATGCAGCAGTAAACTGCACATGCATGACAGAAGAAAGCAAGCTGTACCTTCCGTACCTGCCTTCCTGCCAGGGTGACTTATATCCTTTTTTACATCACAGGACAGCTAGTCAGTGACAGACTCCAAATACTTGAGCTTGTCCTTAAGCTGCTCAGAGTTGCAGTTTTTTTCTGTAAACCTAAGATAACTGAGTTCTTAAATGAAGGCAGAAGGGGGGAGAGAGAGGTTCACTTAGAGAATTAATAACCAGAAGTTTTGATGTAAGCATGCAGACACAGTTGGAAGCAGAATACAGAAATGATTCAGGGGGCACTGACAGGAAAAAAAAATACAACATGAGTTTCTCATGCTCAGAAAAGAGGTGCAAGGGAAAGAGAGAGAAGGGGAGGATTTCAAGTGCTTGATGTAATTAGCATCACAACCTGGATACTGAGGTAGGGTTCTGTTTCACAAATAGTGAGAAAGGTTAATAGCAGGAATAGGCAAGAACTATTTGAGCCATAGGTTGAGGCTGACACAGGGACAAATATTTTGGCGTAGTTTGACCCCGAAAAATGTACGTTGGATAATGTAAGCTGAGCGAACAGTAATACGTGAGATTCTGGAATAGCTTCCCTATTAAGCAGTACACCAAAAAACGCTGTGTGTCTTAAGATAGCACTTGATTTGATAAATTTCCCCCTTATTTAAAAGTAAGAAAAAAGGTTTTCTGCCACTGCTGACTGGTCTGAAGAACCTGCTAGTTAACTCCTACACTCTTGTTTTCAGTGAGGAGAACACACCACTGGATTTAGATGATCATGGTGGCAGAACGTTTCTCAGAGTTTTGTTGCATTTAACAATGCATGATTATCCTCCTCTGGTGTCTGGAGCACTTCAGCTACTCTTCCGGCACTTTAGTCAGAGACAAGAAGTCCTTCAAGCTTTTAAGCAGGTATGTATGTGTATTAAGAGCGTAATTTCTCATCTGAATGTATATGTTGCAGCTAAAAAACAATCCTTTTGTGCAACTAATGGATTGCATTCATGTAAGGTTCAACTGCTTGTTACCAGCCAAGATGTTGACAACTACAAGCAGATAAAACAAGATTTGGACCAGCTGAGGTCTATTGTGGAAAAATCGGAGCTTTGGGTGTACAAAGGCCAAGGTCCTGATGAGACTATGGATGGAGTGCAAGGTGAAAACGAACATAAGAAAAAAGAGGTAATTAGGTTGTGTTTGCTCAAATTCATGTGTTAATATTTTATGAAGATGTAACTGTTTCTAGAAATGTGACAAAAAGGATCTTTCCAGCACACTGCATAGCCTGGTGAGCCTGTCTGTATTGCTTTTAGATTAAGGCAAGAATACGAGGAGAACTTGAGCTAGTTTATGCCAATTAGTCTCAAGTGGAAACTGCTCAGGATCCTCATCTTTTGGCTCTAACAGAGCAGTTGGTTTGGGTTTGCTCTGGCTCCCGACTTGTGCCCTTTAAGCACTGCCAGATTGCATGGATTTTGTATGGTCAAAAGTACCTTAAATAATCTAAGGGCAGAGCTGTGAACTGTTCAAGTGTGATGCATTTTGAATCATGGCACTGTGATTAAATGACAGAAGAGAACAGTGCTTTATCTGTACCTGATAATATGGGACTTTCTTGGCATGCACATCTGGCTTAGAACTAATTAAACACCTTTTGCCTCCATATAATTGCCAATCATATAGAAAAGAGTGGGTGAGCGAATTCAAGTATTCCCTGGGTTATGAGCATTTATTGTTGGAAGGAAGTAGAAGTAATTAACTTATTGCTTTCCTTGCACATAGTACTGTAAGGCATCTCATGATATCTATGCAATGACGGTTTAATAGTAGAGAGGGAGAGAAAGTAAGAAGTTTTTTGGGGGGAGACTGGATTACAGACAGAATGTGACAAGCAAAGGAAAGGACAGGAGGTTGCTGTCTCTAAAATCAGCCCATCCTCACCTTATTTTATGTTATAGAGGTCAATGTGACTTGACAGGATAATTATATGGTTTTTTCTGACACTGTCAGAAAACTGAAGGATGACACTCCTTTCCATGAAGAAAGCAGGTGCTATCCTAGAATGGTAATTTTAGCCTTCATGAAGACAATAGTATAAGCTACTAATAAATTGTCTGATTTTATCCTCAGGAAGGTCACAGCAAGTCCCAAAAGCCTGAAAGTACTAGCAGCTACAACTACCGTGTAGTAAAAGAGGTAAAACTTTGCTTCTTGGTAGTTAAATGGAAGTGTAAATGAGTAACACAGCTCTGCAGAGCTGCAGTCAGAGGGAGGCACCCAGGAAAGTCTGAGTCAGTCTTCCATTGTGGAAACTATTTGCTGAGTAATAACATATCCCAACTTGAATGAGAAGCCAGGAATATAATAAGCACGACATGTGTATTCTTCCCTTAAGAATGGATTAGTGAGAAATGCGACATCTTGCTGTTTCAATGGTAACACAATATTTTTATTGTTAAAGGCTACAAAGGAAGGAAGCAAGTGGAGAAGCTATTTAATTTGCCCTGTCCCAAGTACCTTGCACTCAAACCCACTGTGCTATTGAAATTTAATTTAAAAAATACCAGACAAAGAGCACACGTTGGTGCTGCTGTGGTGTGAGCTAATGCTCTTTCTGCGGTTCCATACTGCGGAGCCCGATGCCGGGTTCGCTTGCCATGGCTGAATTCTGCAGGACCAGCCCTAGTCAAGAGATCCCCGGGTGGTGCCCGGGGCCAGTAAGCTGCTTCCCTTGCCTGTGCTGAGTGGCACAAGGCTGCGCTGGCTGCTGTGTCCCTGGGGGGGTGGCGAGGGTGGCTGCCGCTCGAGGGGACAGCAGGAACCATCGCTGCCTTCTGCCCCCATGTTTCCCAGCAGCTCTGGCTTCCAGCTTGGTCGTCTTGTACCTCTACTGGTGTTGCAGGACCAACCTGGCCTTAGCCTGGTCTTAGCTCCTCATCTAGAGACCCCAGAACATGATTTTGCTGCCTAGGGCTGCTCTGGTCCATGCAGATGCGTTTTTTCACTGTTGCTGCTCTCTGGAAGCCACCTGGCGTGCTCTGAAATAAAACCCAGAATCTCAGCTCTAAAGCAAGTCTCTTCTCCAGATCCTGCTGCGACTCAGCAAGCTCTGTGTTCAGGAAAGCGCCTCGGTCAGGAAAAGCCGTAAGCAACAGCAGCGACTTCTGAGGAACATGGGAGCTCATGCGGTTGTGCTGGAGCTGCTGCAGATCCCTTACGAAAAGGTTGGGTTTCTGTACGGCTGTTGCCTTGCTTCATGTCATGTTGACGGGCTTTTAATACTTCCTCTGAACCTTCCTGAACCTTCTACCTTTATATTAGATTCACAGAGTCTATTTTATATAGCTTCATAGTCTATGACATATCCATGCTTCAGAAATAATGGGGAGCTTGTATAAGCTTTGTTTGTGTGAGGTCTTTGAATAGACAGTGTTGTGCACCATTTCCTGAAGAAGTATCTGTCCATCATAGCTCCGAGTAAGACCAAGGCTCAACTCTCAACTCTCTGCTTTTCATGGGAGGTGTGTGCTGCCTTGGAGTTAAGCTGTGTCAGTGGAAAC
Source organism: Haliaeetus albicilla (assembly GCF_947461875.1). Lineage (NCBI taxonomy): Eukaryota > Metazoa > Chordata > Aves > Accipitriformes > Accipitridae > Haliaeetus > Haliaeetus albicilla. The sequence goes on along the minus strand of NC_091506.1, from coordinate 2,357,100 downwards.
CAGACCCTTGTTACCGCCGTGAGGTAGCTGTATGACAGCCACCCTGGGAACACGAAGGGAAACGAGGGTGCCTGGTCCCCCGTGGGATCTGTCGGCAGGTCCGCCCAGTAGTTAGACACAGACCCTCCCAGTTGTAGAGTCCCAAGTGCTCCCTTGGAAATGAATAAATAGCAACTGGCTCTCCAGGCGAGGTCTGCTGTTCATAGCCATACAGAGTGCCGTGTAATGTCAGAGGTGCAGTTTGAAGCCCAGTTTGATTCTGTTGCTGCATGGTCTGAGCTTGCACAGCACCGCATTGTGCTGATGAAGCGCACCATAAGTTCGTGTTGGCTGCCCATTAGTCACAGGTGACAGGTACTTATCATTGCATAGGTGAGGGAGCTCTTCACATTTTCCCGGTCACTCTGCTGTCCTCTGTTCCAAACTCTACAGGTTTCTGAGAACCAGTAATTCTAGACAATATCTTTGATTAATGTTAAGCTAAGTTTCATGCTGTCTTGCTTCATATTTTGCGAAAAAGTCAGCAGTAAAAACACCCTCTGACACCTCTTGTCACTTTTCTGTCCATGCATGTGAATACATGTCGGACAGGCAGTGTGGAAGGTGTTTCACTCTTGGAAATATACGAAACTCCTTAAAAATAAAAGCAGACACTAATTTTCCAAACTGCATTTTATACCATCAGTGGACTGGTAATCCACACTGATGTCAGAGGAAAGGCACCGATTCCTGAATTGTACTTGGAAGCATGCAAGTAGTGTGCAGATTCCAGTAAACATAAATTGGGCTTAGCTGTTGCAATAATAACTTTCCATCTTTTCTTTGCCATGGACTACCTATCTGTCGCTGCTGAAATGCATTTCAGTGGAACATAGCAGTTTTCCTGCGTAGCCCCAAGGTGATGATGTGTGGTTTGGCCAATGTACTGGTATGTTCAGAAGTGTAAAAGTGACTAAAGCACGTTGCTGGCAGGCTTGGCCATGGAGTATGCAATTTTAGAGAATAAACTACTGTAATTTCTATTATGGACTTTATTTTTGATGATCTTTAAAACTGTGAAGTGGGCCAAACTCATCCCTAATGTCTGTGAACTGGGTGGAGGTTTGTTTTTCTTTGGAGTGTGAGAGAGACGTGACGGTTCCCTTGCAGAGCTGGAGCTGCGGCTCATCCAGTACTCACCTGAAAATGAACCTTCAGATTCTTTTTAACCCTATCTTATTTGTCATGCAATCACAGGCTGAAGACACGAGGATGCAGGAGATAATGAAGCTTGCACACGAGTTTTTACAGAACTTTTGTGCTGGGAACCAACAGAACCAGGCATTGCTGCACAAGCACATAAACCTGTTCCTTAACCCAGGGGTAAGAATAACCTCATGGCATGATTTATATTTTTTTTTCTAGCAAGAAAAGAGAATGGATTGTCCTTGGGGATTGCCTCTGGGCCTGTTCTGATGCAAGATTGGTTGAAGGGGTCACATTTTGTTTTCATTCTAAAGCCTCGAAAGTTGGCAAGATCTGTTTGCTTAGGACCATTTCAATGTAGAAAGTTCAAGAGGCTGAAGTAGACTGAAAAATAGGCTTAGATACGAGCCATTGTGTTGAAAGATCAGGTCCTCAAAAATGTTCTTTTCAGTCCTGCACCCTGCAGGAGTGCTGACTTTATCCTGACCTCTGTGTGGGTTTGGTGGTTTGTTTATTTTCTAATTTCTTTCTTTCTTTCACCCCCCCCATTAGATTCTGGAAGCAGTAACAATGCAGCACATTTTCATGAACAACTTCCAGCTTTGCAGTGAGATTAATGAACGCGTTGTTCAACACTTTGTCCACTGTATCGAAACGCATGGCAGAAATGTTCAGTACATAAAGTTCCTGCAGACAATTGTCAAGGCGGAAGGAAAATTCATTAAGAAATGCCAAGATATGGTAATGGCTGAGGTGAGAGCTGCAGAGATTTGCAAGGTCTGAACAGAAGTTTTCACATACCATTTGGTGAAAATGACAAATTGATCCTCTCGCTTCTGGGACTGCCAAGAAGCTGACAGTTAGCTCTCACAATGCAAAAAGAGCATACAGCTACCAGAAAGCACAGGCTTTTTTGTGACCAAAAGCTTTCTGAGCTCTTTACTTGTAGGTATAACGAGTGGTCGGTTACTAATGATACTTACAAGTTACTTTTCAGGCTTCTACACAGCAGCATATAAGTGGGCTTGTGAAGCAAGGGCGCCTTTCTCTAGCAAAATTGGCTAGAAGAGAAATAGTTTAATTTCAAGACCTACATATCGAGCTGTTTAAGTGCTGAAGGGGGAAAAGTCTGAGGGTCTTCCGAAATTTAGGTGTGTAGGTAACTGGGAAATTGGGGTGTCAGGATAGAAGGGAGAGGTGAAGAGAAGGGTACATAAATCTCTAAGTTGGATATTGGATGTGATCTGTCTGACAGTGTATTTGCATGTCTGATGGGATTTTTACTGGCCTCCTCAGCAGGGGGAGCCCAAGGATCAGATTTGTTAAGCTCCAGCTTTTGTGTATCAGTCTTACTAGAACGTCTGCCATATTTTGTCATTTAGTTCAAAAATGGTTTTGTGAGCTTCTCAGCATGGAGTTGAGTTTGCAAGATGCTCAGCAATCAGTTTCCACGGGGCTCGGTAGCTGCTGAGAAAAGGGGTTTGCCTTGGGGGTTGCTTTCTGTGTTTTATTTGGCTGTTTGCCACAAACCCTGCGGCAGGACAGCCCCAGATCCCTCCAGCTGCGTGCTCAGAAGCGTCCAGCCTGGAGCAGGTCTCGGATTGCTCGTTCTCCTTCCCTTCGTGGAGTTACAGGAGGTCTGAACTGCTCTGAAAATGTGGCCGCCCGGGTCTCAAATATGAAGCTGGTAGAAATCTCCAATGTGTGACTTAACGTGTCACTCGCTAGCCTTGGAAAATTGATGATGTTTGTTCAGAAGGGTGGAATTACTGAGCCCTGCAGTCCTCCCATCCGGCGTGCCCCTGGGGCGTTTCTCTGACCAAAATGGTATGTCTACAGCTAGCTGTATTAAAAAGTCAGCTGAGGCAATGTATGTGAAATAAAAAAGCACAGTGGAAAGTCACAAGCTTCTTGGCACAACTTCTGTCTAAGCAGTCAGTTGGACTGACTTTGAAGTTCTTCAGCAGTTCAGAAGTAAATTCTTTAAGACAAAATGTCATACTCAAGCCCTCTGTCCCATGAAGGCAGCACAAGAGGAATGCCCAGCTGACTTGGTGGGCTGCACTCCTTTTAAGTGTCTAAAGAATAGCTAATCGGGATTTGCACTGTAACAGTCAGCCCACAGATTAGGGGAGGATGCTGCAGGGAGATGTGCGGGCTTTGATCTGCTGATGGAATATTTTTCTTTCTCGGTAGCTGGTGAATGCGGGAGAAGACGTCCTAGTCTTTTACAATGACAGAGCCTCCTTCCAGACTTTGGTGCAAATGATGAGATCAGAGAGGGATCGGATGGATGAAAACAGCCCACTGATGTACCACATCCACTTAGTAGAACTGCTTGCTGTGTGCACAGAAGGCAAAAATGTCTACACAGAAATAAAATGCAACTCCCTTCTTCCTTTGGATGACATTGTTAGGGTAGTAACCCACGAGGATTGCATACCTGAGGTGAGGGCTGTTTGGAGGCACTGGCCTATGTGTATTTGAAATGTGCTGACTTTGGGTGAGAGAGATTTGATATTGCTGAGTCTGGTCTGGGAAGGGTGGTGGTGCAGGTGGACAGTAAGCTGTGAGCTGGGAAACTGGACTCCTTGCCTGGTTCTGCTATCGACAACCCCAGTGCATTTGGATAGCTAAGTTAAATCCTTTTATGCTTGTTTCCTTGCTCTTAAAATGGGGATGTGATGCTGTACTTGCTTGTTTTATAGGGTTCTTGAGGCAGAGGGGTTTATGGAGTATGCTGCTAACCTTGAACAGATGGTTCTGCAGAACTGGAAATGATTGTTATGCTGACGTTTTGTCTACAGTAATCCTGGTGTTTTTTATTGGATGACGTCTTGCTATTCGTGGCATTAAATTTCACCAGTGCTTAAATAAAATGAAGAAGTAGAATTACAAATGAATTATATAGCAGTTTCAAGGTGACATTATATTCATTCATAATACCATTCAGGTTTTTATTTTTTTAATGGTAATTTTTTTCTCTACTTTTAGGTCAAAATTGCATACATCAACTTCTTGAATCACTGCTATGTGGACACAGAAGTAGAAATGAAAGAGATTTACACCAGTAATCATATGTGGAAGCTATTTGAGAACTTCCTGGTTGACATCTGTCGGGTAATGGTTTCTGCATCTAGGAACTGAATTAAAAAAGCTTAAATGAACCTATTTAGTGTAGAGCAGTAAGAATAAGACATAACAGTGCATCAAGGCAGTAAGTACCCTGAATACTGAGTTCCTTCAGATTTATATGTGCCTTCTTTTCCTTATGCCTGTGGATTTCATTAGTCATATTCCATGGAACAGATTAATATTTTTCCTTTTAAAAAGAAAAAAAAAAACCCACCCCAAAAAAACTCAGAAAAGCCCCACACCCTGCTCTTTTGTTTAATGCCTTTTTCTGTTCTGCCACCTGGCTTGCTCATTTTGGCCAGGATAGCGAACTCCTTCCCGAGCAATAGTCAACGATTTTTGGCAGGTCAGGACAAATTTTTTCCAAGCTTGGCATTTGTTTGGCCATATGGCTTTTTGCCTGGGATTCCAAGTATTTCCCCATACGAAAGCATTACACCTCAGTCCTCCCTATCCTACTACTTTCTTTCCTCTAAGGCACTGTGGGTTTTTTTCCCTTCCCTCCTAAACATGCTATATGCCAACACATTAAAACAGTAATGGTGTTGGGCTTCTGCTTTTGTGTGTGTTGGAAATCCAGAGAGCCAAGTGTCATAAATATCATTGTGGCAGGGAATTGCTGTGACTAGAATGGTGAGAAATAAAGAATTCCAGTCTGTAACTCTTACTAATCTACCTTGGTTGAGCTGCTTCTGACCTAAGGATGAATTGTCTTGCAGGCTTGTAACAACACCAGCGACAGAAAGCATGCTGACTCCATATTGGAGAAGTACGTTACAGAAATAGTGATGAGTATAGTCACCACTTTCTTCAGTTCCCCATTCTCTGATCAGAGCACTACTTTGCAGGTAGGAAAACGTACAGAGACAGAAAGGTAAAAATATGCTGCCAATGCAATTATGTTCATTCCACTTTGGTTCCATTTACCAGTTCAAAAGAAACGTGTGTTTGTAAGGGGGGAGCAGATAGGTATTCTTTGTGACCAGGATGTTTCTTTTGCTGCAGAAGCGGAAAGATTTATAGATCAGATTACAAATGTTTTTCTAGAGAGGCTGAAATGTCACACTACTTCGTTTGTAGATTCAACACTCTACTACCCCTGAGATCACACAGGTCTCTTGGACAGAGTTTCTATATATCATTACCAGGTTTTGGGTGAGAAAATCACACTGCAAGTAGGGGAGTGAAGGATTTTTTTGTATGTTTTGTATTGCAGTTGCATCTAAGGGCTCTGGTTGTCCTCTTTGCGGCCTTAGATCAGAGTACAGTTGAACAAGATGATGTGGGCAGGTATAGTAGAGCAACAAGCAATTTTGCTCAGCGGTAGTTTGGCATGCCAGCTCTCTAGCAGTAGTAAAGCAGTAGAACAGCAGCAAGGAGTTCTCCAGAGAGCCATGAAGAAAGAAGATAAAGTTTGGTGGCAAACTTTCCAGACAGGAGGAGAGGGTGTTGCATTACAGAGGGTGCAAAGGTGATTGTTTAAAGAAAGCATGTTTTTATAGGAAGATTCTAATTTCCTTTAAAAACAAAAAATTTCCAAAAGCTCTAGTGTGTTTCATAAGGCTGAGTAATTTTTTTTCTTCTTGTTCAAAAGTTAGGGAAATGTGGAGAAGCTTGGAACATTTGTGAAGTGACGGAAGGTAGAGATTTCCACCACAGAAAAGCAGTGTCAGGACATTGCCCTAATATTTGTATTGCAGCACAAAGATAACATCATTCTTTTATTCATAAAAAACTTCTTGGGAGGAGTGTGGGTGGAGTGGTCAGGTGCCTGGCAGGTCTGTCAGAAGTTTGAGTATGGTAGTTGTTGAAACTTGATGCAACCTCATCGTGCCAAAGGCAGTTGTTCGGAGTGCAAACTCCAGGTTTGTAATTGAATGCAACTAGCAGCAAGTTAGGAGGCATCTGGTTCCCAAAAGTGGCCATAAAGGGCATCTGGCAATTTGATGTCAGTCCCTCGTCAGAGAATCTGTGCTAAACCTTTGGATCATGGTGCAGTGCCTGGGTGACTGCAGTGCTCCAGGGAAGTGTACATAAAACTGCTGCATGACTGTGCATCAGGTAAAGACTTCTTTCTGCTTAGTATAAGCAATAATGTTCCTGCTTTTGCCTTCCTGACTACCTGTATCTCTGCGCTCCTTGAGTCAGGACGTGTACTCAACCCGTGTCTGGATGACCAGTGGCCAGACTGATCTACCAACTGTTTAGCATTCAACGCAGCTCTGCTTCTCATAGACAGCCCTCCTTGTTCAGACAAGGAGATAGTCACACTGAAAGCAACAGAGCTGTGTTTGAGATTGGCTCAAATACTCTTAAGCTGCCAAACTGCGGGCATTGCCTCTGAGGGCACACAGAGCTGCAACAGCTGTGTTTGGGCTTAGCAGCTTTATTAGGGTTGTGTCTTAACTCAAGCAAGTCTGAGCAGTCCAGCAGTTGATTTGCGCCTCATGTGACTAAGATGTCAGCCGCTATTGCAGTATCAGCCTCCATGCTAGTTTGTCAAAACTTCATCAAAAGAAATGAGGCAGAGATCAAGTTAGCCTTGTCTCCCGGGGCGCTGCCCTTCTCTCTTCCCTCTGTACGGTATACCTTGGCTCTCATGCTTTTAATTGTCATCTCTGAGTGTACAGCATTTGAATACACTTCCTTACCATCATATTTTAGCCATCTGTTAATTTTATGTCAGCAGTTTTTCTTTAGTTTCTCAATCTCTCCCTCTGTCTAGCAGGATGAAGTAACTTAGTTCACCTCTCTTTTACCATCTCAGTTGATAGCTCTGCCTTATCCTAGATTGATCTTTCCTCTACATCTCTAAGTTAAAAGCTCCGTTTCTCTCCCTTTTTCTGCCTGTCAAGACTCTTGCCCATAACCAGGGACTTTCCCGTCTGAGGACTACAGTCCGCTGGACCACCTAGCTGGCGTACATCACTCCTCCGGGGGGGATTTTTCCCTCCCGTCTGAGATGCTGCAGGGCAGCCTGCAGCCACTGCTACCTGACCTGGTGCCGCTGTCTCCACAGGCAAGTGACAGCTGCCACTCTCCTTTGCGTTGCCTTTGGATTCAGTCACTCCCCGTCCTTTCTGCTGCACCTTGTCATCTTGTTTCTTCCCATGCGAGCCTCTTCTTGTCTCATGCCCTTTCATGTTATGGCTTGTTCGACTTCAATTGTACCTCCTTTGAGTCAGGACCAGCCTTGCTTGTTCAAGGAACACCTTGTGCATCTGTCGTGCAGTTCAAATAATATAAAATTAGGAGAACATAAATATGTCTTTTCAAAGAACAGCTTTCCAAAACTTTTCCTCTTTTACAAGTGCTATTTAGCCTGTCTGCCTCCTAAGGGTGTTGCTGCCCAAGGTTTTCCTTCACAAGTGTAGTTGGAGGCATGTGGAACATGGAGTAGATTTCTTATTTGATTTATTGACCTAGTTTAAGCAAATGAAATGTCTTTGAAGCTTTTTAAGACCAAAAAGTCTTTAAACATGAACTTAAAGGAGTATGTGGGTGCCTTAAATCCAAATGTGCAGGTATTTTCAGTGCCCTTGGAGGATACTACTGTCTGCCATGGTTTTGGTGTTTGGCTTATTTCTAGAAAGGATAATAGGGATTTGCCTTTTAGTAATTTTTGGGTTTTGAATTTTGATTCTCCTTTTGTATCTCATAATGCGTTTCATAATGGTGTTACTTGATGAATTGATCTAATAGATTTAATTATGTTAAAGAATTTGGCTTTTTCATCTAACTCCACTTTTTTCTTACAAACAGGCATTAATCTTGACCAGAATAAAAGAGGTATTTTTTTCACTGGTTCCTAAGTCTTGTGGGCTTTGCACTGTGGTGTAGTTCACTTAGCTGATAGAAACATTACATAGCTAGTAGGCACAGGGACACAGGGTATTCCCTCTCAGTGTAGGTTCAGTTGAAATATTTAAAATACTTTTTACAGGTAAAATGAAGGAATTGTTCTACTAAGTAATTACTGTACAAAACCAAACAGAGTTTTGGTCACTGTTGTTGGGATGTTGCAAAGATGAAAGAACAGAGCTCATGTGCATGTGTGTGTTGGAATAGCTCACCTATCTATCTGTAGTGGAAGATCACCTTGTGAAATACAGGGCTGAAAACCACGCCTTAATTTTGGCCAATCCGTGGCTGTAGTGTTTACCACTAACTATTACCTGTGTTCGAAATAACAAACACACAGCTGGTTTCTTCAGTAAATTAGATACCAGCTAATAATACTTGAAATGATGAGTTTTCAACTTTGGAGCTGTGCTGTCATTGAGCCAAGAGCAAAGTCCCATTTACCTGTGGACTCTTGAGTCAGCTACTGGTCAACGCTAAAAGAAGAATCTCTGTATGCCAGGTTTGCTGATAACTCTGATTAAACAGATGAAGGTGACTGCTTATTTCCTTTGCTTAGTCAACTTCAATTACTGAGGCTTTATGCTTTAGAAGCTATCTGTTTAATATTTCCCTTCCAGCATTCATTCCCACCCTTTCCATTCAGTTGTTGATGGTGTGGTAGATATGCTGTCTACAACATGAAATTGCCTAACAAGTGGATGCAGACCAGTTAGAAATGACTGGTGTGCAGAGAGTCATGGCTGAAGCTGGTAACCAGTATTACCTCAAGGTGATGTTCGTACATTTCAATACGGTGGGATGAGTTTGATTTTTCTCTTCTTTAACCTTGTGTTGTAGACTCGCCAGCCTGTGTTTGTACAGTTGCTGCAAGGCGTGTTCAGAGTGTACCATTGCAACTGGTTAATGCCAAGCCAAAAGGCTTCAGTGGAAAGCTGCATTCGGGTCCTCTCAGATGTAGGTAAGAGATGGATGTAATCAGAACTAATTGCTGCAAACATGGTCATCCAGTATTTGCTGCTTACATGTCATCCCTCCAAAAAGAAAGTGCAGTTTACTTCCCACAGGTGCCACTTGCAGATAACTCGGAGCCAAGGCATGGTACAAAGCCAGAGTTATGTTGATATATTGTCATGGTTGAGCAATAGGTGTTGTCACTGTAACCTGAAGTGCTTTCTCTGTTTAACCTCAAAACTCTCTGCAGTCCTGTTGATCTGCAGCAGGGAAAGAATTTTGTGCCACTCCTCCCAGTAGCTTGCTCCACTTTTAGTAGCAAGAAGAGTGATTTGTACTGGATATTGAGGCCAAATTCTGTTGGATAGGTGTACATGTGTGTTAGCAGGAGTTTAGGAGTGTGTGTGTGTAAGGACAGATTCCTACTCCCACACTTTGAAGACAGTAAACAGCTCTGAGGTGTGAAAGCCTTTAAACATAATGCAGCACAGAGGTCTGACCCGTTACGCAGGGACCAAGTATTGCATTGTTTAAAAAGCACACGAAGGAGATTGTAGAAGGAATTGCAAGTAGAGGTTGTCTTTTCTTGCATTGATTGTAATATATGGGCTGAAGGAGTCAATTCTTACTAACTTTTGCTTGTTGCAGCGAAAAGCCGAGCAATTGCAATTCCTGTAGACTTGGACAGTCAGGTCAACAATCTCTTCCTGAAATCTCATAACATTGTACAGAAGACTGCAATGAACTGGCGAATGACTGCAAGGAATGCTGCCCGCAGAGATTCGGTGCTCGCTGCCTCCAGGGATTATCGAAACATAATTGAAAGATTACAGGTGACTTCACAGTACCCCTTCCTCCGTTGATAAGCACTTACTTGCATGCCTACACAAAAGGAGTAATTTAGTAAGTACAAAGACATTTGGGAATTAACTAGTCCAAATGCCACATGGAAATCAAGTTGGCTGATGCTGAATATAATAATACTGTAACACTGTATAAAAAATCAAATGTAAACCATTGTATCGGGACAGGTAATTGAATGTGCACAGCTAATGGGTATAGAAGTACTCATCCTAGGAGGTGTTGATACTTGAAGCTAGTGGTACTTGAAGTATTCTTGTTCCACCATTAGTAATATTTTCTTTAGTAAGACAGGACTTTTTCATCATCACAGCCTTCCAAACTCCTCCAGTGCTTTGCTCCTTGTGCACCAAAACTCTCAGACAATGAAAGGTGCCACAGCCCTGCCTGGAAACCACTGCAGAGCTTGAAATAAATAGATGTATCCGTTCCTTGTGAACCAGTTGCAGCCACAGTCATTCCCTGAAACGACGTGTGTGCCTTCCCATACTGCTTTTGCTAAAAAGACTATTTAAACATTGTGCTTCATGTTAGAAATAGGGACTGATGTGTTATAGCTGTATGCTATGTTCAGATCTGTAGGCAGTTCAATAAGGCCTATTTTTTATACCATATGAAATTCATCATCTTGAATGATGCCTTTATCCTTTGAAGATTCATCCTCCGGTCAAAAGCTTTTTCTGGCAAACAGTTCTAGCTAACTTTATGTAAACTTCTATTACGTAATGTAAAAACACAGCCCAACCCAGTCTCATTGAAATAGCTTCTCCCTCTTCCTCCAGTCCTGTCTATTTGTCCATTTCAATTGGATTAAACTTTGTCTCTGGCTTCACAGGTATCTCAGTATTTTCTGCTTGTTTAAGTATTAGGATAAACGTGGCTTCATTTTTAAGGTAGCTACAGCTTTCCAAACATGGAGGACAAGCCGCATAACTATTTTTTTTTTTTGCAAAATTTTTCAGTAGTACTTTTGTCAGTTCGTGTAAGCATAAATAGCCTGATCATTATCACAAAGTTTCAGTGCAGCTATGAATCTGCATTTTTCTCTTTCTCCTATATCAACAAGAACACCTACAAACATGGGCAGGGTAGGGAAACTAAGTAATCTGGGGGACTGCTGGAAATCAGGTCTCCCTTTTTTTAGGACACCTATTAATCAATAAAACTGAAAGTCTTATCTGACCAAACTCTGAGGTCTTTAATCTAGTTTATCCGGTCAGGACAGACCTAACTGTCCTGTCCCTCTTTTGTGGTTTGTAAAATTAATTTGCATATAAATATAGATTTATTTAATGTTTAAAGTCTTGATATGGTTATATTCTAGGACATAGTATCAGCTTTAGAGGATCGCCTACGTCCTCTTGTCCAGGCAGAGTTGTCAGTACTAGTAGATGTGCTTCACAGGCCTGAACTGCTCTTCCCAGAGAACACGGATGCAAGGAGGAAATGTGAAAGCGGAGGTTTCATTTGCAAGTAAGTTGTCTTGAAGTCTGTTGTTGGGAGGGGGTTTGTTACATTTTGCTTTTTCCCAGTTTTCCCATGCCTTATGGAACAGTGCCCTCTTGCCCAGCTTGGTAAATACTTGATATACTTTGCAATACTTGTAAAGGACAGTATTTTGTGGGATAGTAAATGCAATTTGTCCTTGGACGGGGAAAATAAAATGCTCTTGGGGATGGGGAAAGACTGCTTGATATGCTCTCAGAGCTAATGCTTAAAAATTTCTCTATTTGCTGCAGGATACAAGTGTCATGAACAGTAGTATAAATGAGTAAAAAATTTTGAGCTGATCCCTGTTATTTGATACCCGCCCTCAACCCTAGTAATGTTTGTAAGGTACTTGATCTTGTAGCACTTACTGCTGGGCAAGTATGTCAGAATCCATTCTTATCATGTGCATCACCTAACACAGGTGCTTGCCTACATTTAGAGGGAAGGAAAAGGAAAGGTTACAAGGTCATTTAGAGGGCAATTCAGAGCAGAATCCAGCTTCTCAGATCACCTCCTGGAGGGGTGGATTATATACAGAGTTTATGGAAACTAGGTACCTGAGTAAGTGACAAATGCTGGGTAGGATGGATTTCCAATTGCACTGTCCAGGACTCTTGATACGGTTTTCAACAAAGTAGTATGTGGAATAGTTTTCTATAAGTGCTTGTTCTGGAGGACCATCAGGTCCTAAATCCCACTGCCCCTTCCCCTGATTCCTTTCTGCCTGTAGTCGGAGGGGTTTATCTGGCTGTCCTCCTGCGGGGGGGATGCAGTTTCCTTCACAGCTTCACCGAAGCCCATGGTAGCTGGTTAAATGTTGCTCCTGAGAGAATGTTCCCAAGATGCTTGTATAATGGTATGATAATAAAACCTGTTTGTGGCTTAAGCCAATTAAGTAAGATAGGCACATATATCTTACCCCATTTTTACAATATTAGTACTAAAACAAGCTGTGATTGATTGGTTATTTTCAGGTTAATAAAGCATACTAAACAGCTGCTAGAGGAGAACGAGGAGAAACTATGTATTAAAGTATTACAGACGCTCAGGGAAATGATGACCAAAGATAGAGGCTATGGAGAAAAGGTAACGTAATTTACAGTTCATCATTCTGTGTTAAACACTGTCTTTATTATTCAGTAAAGGAAAATAAAATTCTCGCTCTTTCAAGTTGTGTTTTGTATATGTAAGCACTTCTGTACTGGATCAGGAACAAAACATTTTTAGTCAACTAATAACTTCAAATATAATTTGAAAGGTAAGCTTGTTTCTGTTGCTTTTCTACTTTAGACTTGCAAGTTTAAATCTAATTCCTGCAGTTGCTGGCACTGTGAAAATATCTAATTTCGTTACCTTTTTATGAAGGATATAACCTCTTTACCTGCTTTCTGGGTCTAGGTGACTCTTCATCACGTAACCTTGCAACAAGAGGATATCTGTAGTTTAATTTTAATTTATATACATTTGAGTCATCATCTTGTTGTGAAATATAGACGGAAACTGTCTGTATACCCTCCCATGGTTTTTTTTTTTCTTTCCTTTTCCTGCATAAACTCCTTTGTCTTGTTGAGAAGTACGTTTCTCTGTAGGTACAGACCTATTTTCTGTTTGCATCAGAAGAGTGTGTATATGCCCATATGTTTGTGTACCTAGACATTCCTACTGTCAATCTCAAAATCCTAGTCTAAATTATCTTGTGCATTTCTAAACAACCTAGGTTATTGCCGTGCCACACAGTAGGTGTACAGAGCAGTATACCCTCCCAGTGAACGTGCTCGTGACCAACCGAGAACTGGCAGCGGGGACTGGGGAAGCAGAGGTGCAGAAGGATGCTAGCTGCAGCTGCGAGTCTGTGCCCAGCAGCAGATGGTGTCTCATGTCCAATTCTCGCTTGCAGCAGGATTTAAAGTTGTTGCTTAGTGCTAGATTCACAGCACAAAAAGGCAAGAGCTTTAGAGGTCAGACAGTTTTATAATAGTAGTAATTGTTTATAGCTGCAGCCGCAAGGGAGGGAGATGCTCCAAAGGCAGAGAAACCTGCAGCATTGCTGGCTGCCTGGCCAGCTGGGATGTCGCACACAACCTCTGCTTTGGCTAGCCTCGCTGGAAATGAGGATGCAGGAGCAGAACATCATGCTCTGTTGCCAGTCCAGCCCGAGGCAGGTGCGGGCACGCCAGAGCGCAGGGACCTGGAGCGGGGAGAGCAAATAAAGCGAGGAGGCTTGCACGCATGTGGGTGTGCACGTGCGCGCGTGTGGGCTGTTACCCGAGCACACCCAGCCGAGTACACAGCAGCGCCGTGAGTGAGCAGGAGACTCCTCGGAAAATGCCCAAAGGGTAGGGATGGCCCGTGCTGTGCTCCTGCCGTGTCAGGGAACGTTCTTCCCACGTGTTGCCACTACCTCTGGGCTGCCAGAGGTCTAGCCCGCATCCTGCCTCCTGCTGCTGCTTTGCTCTAGACTTGCAGTCCTACCTAGGTTTTTTGTTTGTTTTTTTTTTTTCTTTTTTACTTTGCAGTAGCCATATTTTTTAATAAACTCATCAGCTTTGGGGGCATGCCCTAACCAGCTGCAAGAAAGAAGCATGTATATGTGAGATAAGAAGGGGAGCAGGGTAGGTAGGAAAGGGCAGCCACTGCAGCGTTCAACTTAACTTTCAGCACGTTGTCCTTTTCTGCTGAAGTGGCAGATCGTGTGCTGGGTCGTAACAGCACAAGATGAAGCCCTGTGGAGACCTGTCCTCTCCTCAAGGTCCCTTTGATAAGACATCTGCGATAGAGTACAAGTCTGATCTGGAAGGGGACTGGTTGTAGCCTGCAGAAGTGTTAGTCTGGTCCTGCGAAAGGGCGTTGGGCTAGGTGATCCTCTTCAACCACTGCAGGGTGCTGGTATTTCTTGTTGCCCAACTCTGGGGATGTAAAAGATTAAGCGTAACCATGGATTTAGTTTTACACTTTGTTAGCACGTTGGTGTGCTTTCTCCTGTTAAAAACAGCCAAGAGAGACTGTGCGGGGTCACCTTAAGCAATAGAAAGGCTGGATGATATATACTATATATACTGTACACCAACAAAACCCAAATGAGAGCTTTGAGGTTTTTTCTTTCAAATGCAATCTGCCACTCGGAGATTTTTCTAAATGGAAATTCATCTACAGGAGTTCCTTAGCCTTTATTTGGCATACTTGGGTGAAGCAGTATTTCTAGAAAATACAGTTAACTTGCACCATTCAGGCCATGGAAAACCCCACAAGATTCTAAAAATCTTCAAAGTGTAGAAAATACATTAATTTCTGAAACAGTAGATCAGTTACATAATGCCAGACAAGAATACGCTTGCCTGTGCAGTGGATTTCCGAATATGAAAAAGCAGCTGATTGCTTATAGATAGGCTGCTAGTAGTACAACAGCTTTTACTGTCTGGCCATGAGAAGTGCAATCATATTTATTCTCCCTTGTGACTCATATAACTGTATTTAGTCACCACTTAAAAGGCAATACCTTTTGTTTTTTTAAAAAAAAGGGAAAAAAAAACTTGTGCACCCATTCTCAATACGGGAGTCCCTACATACATAAAGGTGGCAAAACTTATTCTTGTGACCAGCATATTGATCACGCAAGCAATATTGCTTGTAGGTCAGATGGTCACAGAATTGACAGCAGTCACTTCAAAGTAGTGTTCAGCAGCAGAGCGCCATGGAAGTTTTGGCATAGCGTGTGATTTTGCTGCAATACCATGTGGTGCTAGCTGGAACAATCTGATTTTTAAAAAGATTGTACTCCTCCTCTCGCGCTTAATCTTCCAGCACAAATAATGAAAATGCCACACCCTCCTGGCCCGTGAGCTTGTCCCTTTTGTAGGTGGGAAACGTAATGAGAATGCGGTGTTGTCCGCTCCCAATAGCAAAGGCCTTCATTAAACAGCTGGGATTCCTCCGCAGCATGTAAAAACCGTGGTGAGAACACAGATGTACAGAAGCTTGTGGGAAGGCTTGAAGTTTTACATATTGCTAAAGACTCTTCATCTTGGCACGCACTCAGGTTCGCTCAGTGATGGGTAGCATACTGTGGTATATTTAATAGGCAGAAAACTTTACTACATTGACAGTGTAGGCTAGACCCAAGTTTTTTACTTTGCTGAAACATGTCATTCATAGATGTCTTCCTGGGTGCCTACCAGACAATTAGCCTCAGTTCTGCAGGACTTAGGTTTTAAAACTCCGTTTCTCCTCCCGAATTGGGAATCCAGCCTCTGCACTCCTGCTGCTGCTTACAGCTCACGCTGGTGAGGACTCGGATGCCCAAGGGTGAGGTTCTTGGATCTCAGTCAGCCACCCCGCGTGGTTTGTCACTTGGCACAGGAACAAAGCCAGGGCGCATCCTGCCTCCGAAGATCCCTGGTGCTGTGCTTCCAGCAGTGTCCGTTCCCTAACCCACCACATCCCGGTGCTTGCGAATGTTACTCATGCTCACAATGTTGAACTGCAGCATTAAAGTGTTAAATGATTTATAAGATCCTAACGTGAAATTTATTTGTAATTTCTCTTACTAATGCTTGCTTTCAATTCTTCCCCTTCTTTCTTTTCTGGCAGATTACCATTGAATTGGATAATGCTGAGGTTTTAATTTTATTTATTTTCTACAGTGTTGTTTCTATGGTGTTTGTTTTATGAGTAGCCCTGTGATCTGTCCTGTTGTCTCTTCAGCATTGAGCTTTCTGATTTGTATTCCTGTGTCAGTGAAGTAGTTGAGTTTTTTCAGTCTGCTGTGTGTCTACACTGGGAATAGTTACCATAACTAATTCCGTATGTCATTACTTCGAATATTAGTCCAAAAGCAGTTACAATTTCTGGCAGCCTACAGTCATTTGGTGCCATAGTAGATCCCACGAAGCTTAGGACCAGCCCTGAGCACCTTTGGAGGATCAGCAGCCGCAAGCACCATTAAAACGTCCGCATTTAGCACTCAGCCGCGATTACCGCGTCATCGGTGAGCAGGCTCTTTCGGCAAAACTAAATACTGAGGTTTAATGGCATTCACGCAAGCCGTCCCAGGGCACGGCGCAGCTGGGCGCCGGCGGCGCTGCGGAGGGCTGGGTCCTTCTGCAGAAACTACTGCCGGCTTTACCGAAAAAGGTGACAGTCGTGCAATTCATCAAAGCATCTCGCTGTCCTTCCTGTTGCTTCTTAGGCTTGGTACATAAAGCCACGTGAAACGTTTGGATGTGTTGTGAAAGCGGCGTGGTGTTAACCCTATGAAAATTACTGACTTCGGAAGCTATTTCTGTGTGAAAAGCTTCCTACCGTCAAAAACGTGCCTTCAGTTGGCAGTGCGACAGCCCAGGCTGTGTTTATGCTGCATGTAGCTGTTTTACGGGCGGAAAAGCCGTATTTGAGTGAGAACTTTCAGACTAACTGAAATTAAGCTTTCTAAGGACTTTTAAAAGCGGTGTGTCTGGTTCGGGCACCGGCACCCAGGGTGGAGGGAGGGAGCTGAGCTGTCTCTGCTGCTGCAACTTCCTCATCCAGCTCAAAAAAACCCACGTGTGGGCGCTAAATTTGAGATTCTTTTTGCATAAATGTATAATACTGAGAAAGTGATTGACTGGCACCTTATTTTACTGAAATACCAGGAAAAAAAGAAATATTTTCCTCTCTGCGCTTTGTTTCCTGCATTCTCTCCCAAGCCAAGCTTTTCTTTGGAACAAAATTCAACCGCTTAAAACGCTTAAAATGTTACTGCTCTTTATTCAGCAGAGTGGATAATGAAATATGCCATAAATTACTTTCTGTAGAACTTGTTAATTTTGACGTTGATCAGCTGAATTCACTGGATAAACTTCATTCTGAAAACCAAGTAATATTTGGGGACCTTGCCTGTTGAAATGCATTTGAAATGCAAACTGTTTGTCACAAAAGTAGACCGAAAAGTGTACGCATGGCCCAGGGCTGGGTTGGAGGGTCTTTTCTGTTCGGCAGGGCTTTTAGGGGAGGGAAGAAGCAGAATTCCTCACCAGAACAAACCAGAGCTGTGGCTTTTTTTTGGTTTAACCTAGCCTCTGGTTGGGATGCTCAGGCCCCTGCTGTGCTGCAGGTCGGTGCTGTCACCGTCATCCTGACGCGCACTGGGGTCCCCTCTCCGGGCTGGGGCAGGAGGTCCAGCCAGGGTCTGAGGTACCTTTCCTAAGAAAAAATTCACAAGTCTCTCCCATCATCAGTTTCAGCTTTAATGAAAAGCTCTTTATCAGAAAATCCTCATCTAGGGCTGCTTGGAGCATTCACCCTTCTGTTTGTCAGTGGAAATTTTCTCCTCTTAGTGTGCCCTTCCCCTTAATGTGCGCAGAAGATAGCTGACGGGTAGGGTGTATGCAGAGAGCGAGAGTCTGATTTTCGGTCTGAAGGACAGCGTTTTCACGTGGCACAAGTCCATTTACTGCACTGCTGTCGCCTCTGACCAGTGCTGTGCTAGTAAGAGACATCTCGGGTGCGTCTCCAAGCTTCACACCAAACTTCGGTATTACGTAGTTACAGAGGTGCTGTGATGTCTAACCTCTGGGGTATTTTCTCTTTCTCTTTTTTATAAACCAAGATTTTTTTTTTTTCCCCCCTCTTACCTGAGAAGTATGCACCAGCAGCGTGCTCTGATTTTGAGAAGTTAAGCTGTAGCACATGAATGTTTCTGTCAGGTGCTAGACCCCTTAGATTGTGTGGCGCTACGCCTTCGCAGAATAGCACATACATATATATATAAAATTTTATCTTGGAGAAACTTCAGACAGAAACTTGAATTGTTTAATTGCAAATTAAGTCATAATATGAAACTCTTTCCCCTTCAGTTTCTGGCTGTAATGTGCTGTCTTTGCCTGCAATAAATCAGCCAGAGCGTGCAGAGCAATTTAGGATTTGGTCTGGAGGCTGCAAAGGAGGAACTTTATTGCTCCTTGATGGAGCAAATGCATGCACAGAGCAGGTGTGTTTATAACCATCAGCAACGAGCACTGGCTGCTTATAGAAAGGGATTTGGATGGGGCTTGAAACACTGACAAGTCTCAAAGGAAGTCCCGGGGTTTCCTGAGGTTTTTTTTTTCCCCCTTGTCAGCCCTGGAAACTGTAATCATTTAGGGCAAAGAATACCAAAATCTCCATTATTAGTAAAATTATTAACTTCCTTTTCCGTCAAACTGTGCACAACTTAATTTTTCTGATGAGCTGAAATGCTCCTCATTCCCTTAGGGTAAAACTCTGTTGAAGTAACTGTCTCATGGCATGATTTCATAGTATGTATGTGATTGTATACATAGGTTGATTTATATATCTTAGTTGCTTACTGCAAGGTAATTTCAGCGAGCGGTGGGTCCGAATGATAAAAGATACTGAAAACACCGGGAGGTCCGTGCGTTCGTTACTGGAAGCCGTGATAGAAAATCGACGTTCCAGTCCCCCTTTAACGTTTTTGCAAGCGAAGAAAGGGAGTGCCCTTTTAAGTGGGTGAATACTGCTGGAATTCACCTCGATGGTAGGAAATCCCCCGCAGAACAGGAAGGATGGCGAGGGCTGCGACCTGAGCGCGAGGTCGGCAGCACCCTTGCGAACGCCCGGCTGAGTCCTTGGGGTTGCTGCTGGAGAAGGGCTGTGGAAGCGACGGGGGGGCTAGGACGCTCCAACGCCATCGGCCTCCTTCACCTGCCTTCCGCTGGGGATTTAGCTGGAATTCCCTTTTCGTTGGAAAGGAGGGACGGGAAGGAACTGCAGTTTTTCCGAAGAGAAGCGGTGTAGCGTGGTGTTTGTTTTCAACATCTCTTACTATAGTCTGAGGAGCATGACCTGGTCTGGCAGAAATATGGGGAGAGCATCTTTAAGCTCTTGTAGATGGGTTTTTTTGAACTCTGCAGCATCCGCTGTTGTGGCAGGATTTGTGTAAAAGGTTTTTCTTCTGGGGACAGAAATTAGGATGAGAGTCATCTTACAGTATTTCCAAAACATCCAGGTGCCTGTGAACTTGTAAAAGCGCACAGACCTTTGGGATAGGGGCTGTGTAAGACCGGTATTAAAATAAAGAGCAGAAAAAGTATCTTGAAGGATGGATGGAAAGCACAAGTTGTTTTGATAGAAAACCAAAACCATCGGAAGCTGTAAACCATTTTACACCTTATTTGCACCTCACTTGCAAGAGGGTTGTGTTGGTTTTCTCCTGACCTTGGGGAGTTTTGTGCTCAGAGCTCGTCTTTTGGTTTGCAGCGGGGCTCTTGTTTCTCTCCCAGAGCATCAGGCGGGCGTGAGGAGCTGAAGCGGTCTGACACGAGCTGAAGAGCTAAATATAAATAGCGTGGTCTTAACGTTGGCTCTGTGCAGGCGTCTCAAGTAATAAAGTAGAAACCTCCAAGGCAGGGCACTGGTGCGTTGTCTATAAAAGCCCTTGGGCTGAGCCTCCCTTGATCGGCTCTTTACTGGGCCGGAGCTGCTGGAATCCTGTTCTTGATGGAGCTGTTGACTATGCTGGTCTCTTGGAGGAGAGGTTCACACAACAGCGATAACTCAACCCCGGTTGTAATTAGGCACAACAGCTTAATTCACTTTTAATTCAATCCTCAACCACTAAAAAGTCCAGGCACGATACAAATACAGATTTTATGGTGTTTCACAACCCAAGTTGAGATGGTGAGCTCCACCGTGGGTTCCCTGTGGTCCAGGACAGCTCAGGCAGCACAGCTCCCTCCCCGTTGAGGCGTTTCCGTTTGCGACGTGCCGTTCCCGTCCAGTCTCCCCAGTCCGGATAGGCGCCTGGGGACACCGTGGCCCAGTTTCCACCTGCAGCGCGAGTCTCGGGCGCTGAAACGCATACGTCCTAGAGGAACACGTTAATATTTTATGGACTCAGAAGGAGAGAAGTGTTAGTGCTGACCTGCAGGTGGCATGCTCAGGATGCTGAATGTGGCTGGGAGATGTCCTAGTTTTATCCCCCCCCCCCCCCCCCACCCCCCCTTCCCAGCCACATTGCAGTGAGCTGCTCCGCTGGGCACCTGCCAACATTCAGGCAGCAGTTACATAAGAACAGCTTTTTTTTCCTGGAATTTGGGCCCGCTGCTGATGTGTGACCTTCAGCAGTAATTGCCAATAAACGCGGTGGAGATGTTTACAGTCACCGCAGGCTGCGCGGGGGCTGCCGGCCCCCGAGCCGGTAGCTGCCCTGACTGTGGGGCTCTTGCGGCTTCCCATGACCACTGGTCCCGTACCCTTGAATCTGTATTTTATTTTTCAGGGTGAGGAGGGGGTGCTCTGCTGCTTCCCCCCACGCCGGGAGGGCTGGGGCAGGGGCCAGCAAGCGCTGAAACGACCAAATCCAGCAAACCTCTATAAGCACCTGGAGTTTCCCATGTAATTATTTAGTCCTTTTTAGGATTTGAAGTTAAATAATTGAATTAAGTAAAACCCCGGGTTTTTTCTGTTGTTGGGGTTTTTCTGTTTTTATTCAGTAATGATACTTTACGCAGCTGATAAAACGGTATCCAGCAAAATACACCTGCAGACCCACTCAATATAGTTCTGGGTTTGGTTTTTTTTTTTTTAACCTCTTCACTTTGGTCTTGAGGTTTCAAGTAGGTAAAAAGGGAACTGAAAATCCTGGTTCAAAGGGGTTGACTGAATTAACCTTCTCAATGCTCTTTATCAATGACAAATTAAAACTACAATGGCTGAATAAGGTGCAAAATATGTGCTATTTTATGCATCTTCTGATTGCAGTTGGAAAATGTTTTAACCTCTTAAGTGCTGGAGAGATGCACTAACAAATTATTTTCTTTGTAGAGGGAGCTTCCTCCACAGTCATTTCTCTTGTGTA
Source organism: Haliaeetus albicilla (assembly GCF_947461875.1). Taxonomy (NCBI): domain Eukaryota; kingdom Metazoa; phylum Chordata; class Aves; order Accipitriformes; family Accipitridae; genus Haliaeetus; species Haliaeetus albicilla. The sequence goes on along the minus strand of NC_091506.1, from coordinate 2,335,781 downwards.
TTTTGCACTTAGACAGTGCTTCACTTGTTATGTCTCAAGCAGAGGAAATGCAGGCGCTCATAAATTTTTGTGGGCTGCCTTATATTTTTTTTCCTTCAGAAATCCTGCAATCTTTGGACTTTTTTTATTGCACGAACTGGAATTGGTGAGCTCTTTGGAAAAGGAGACTGGAACATTTCTTATAGTTACTTGTAACAAAAAAAAAAAAAAAAAATAGTTATACCATCTTACCAGTTAATTAAAACTGCTAATGTAAAATGTGGAGTGAAGATAGTTCTTACTACATTCAGTTATTGTAAAAGACCTGCAAGATTGAGGATTTAGAGAAGCAAATGATTGCACTCTCATTGAAGGTCAGTGGCATATCGGAGACTGAGGTCTCCAACTCCAGGAAAGCCCCAGCCCAAGTAAAACATGCTTTCTCAACTGAAAACTCTGGAAAATGAGGGAAGGCATTCCTGTAGGCAGATCTCGGTGACCTTTCAGTGCAGGCGCTGACAGCCCTTATGCCAAATTTGCCACCTCATCGTCTGGCAGCATGCAAAGTCTCAGCAAATTCACGGAGATAAGGCTGGGGGGGGAATGTTTAGCCACGTCCCCAGGCTGCGTGTGCGCTGCAGTGGGAAAGCGAGGGGGTGTGAGCTTGTGGCTGCTGCTCCATCACACACCGGTGGGAGCCGGGGAACTGCCTCTGCCCCCCATAAATCCTACATGTCTCCTGCAAGGGCTGGGAGAGCTGCACGGCTCGGAGGACCCATGCCAGGACAAGGTGCTGCTCCATATCTCCCGCTGCCTCTGAATTTATGCAGGTGTGAGATACTCCATCACTAAAAATACACCGCTTGGCAAATTTGACGCAGGTCTGTTACAACAGTAAACTATAACGTGGGATGTTTGTCAAAGTAGTTCAGTGTTCTTGGTTCCCAATTATTTCCCTCTGCCCTGAAACTTATCCATAGCAAGTCAAATGCATCTTTGACAAACACCTACATATCATCTGCAAAGGCTAGAAATTTCCTATCCAAATTTTTTTCGGTTCTACAAGGTAACAGTATTGGCCTTACAAAGGAGACTTGGCAAGCAGGTAACCTACATGGAGTTTTCTGGTATTATTGAAGAGTTATGAAGGACAGCAACATAATTTGTGCTCTAGTCTGTTGTCATGAATCAGACTAGGTGGTGCTTTTGCTGTGTGTCTTTCAAGTAAGAACTATACCAAATGTATTTCAAGCAGAAAAGAGGAGAAATTCAGAAAAGGGAGGAAAAAGTGGAAGGGGACTTCCAGGACTCTATCTAAATGGCCAGTCCCACTGGAACTCCAGCTGATACGGGAGATGGTAATGCAAGAGCCAAGGTGGAGAGCAGTGGTTTCAGAATAATATATATCTGAGATTGTCACTCTAGTTCTTTGCATCTAGATATACAACCTAGTTATAAAGCTTAACGTGATATTTGGCTGACTGACTCTGTAGTTGTGTTTTTCCCCTTTTTATTTCCTTCTCTAAGCCGAATCTCTCCCCCTGCCACCCCGATAATTAGATGCCATATGCATGGAGTTGGGTCAGTTCCTGAATTCACAGATTTCAGGACCAGAAGGGACCGCTTGGTAATTTAACCCGCCTTCCTGCACAGCACAGGGCATCTCGTTTCTTTCTATTGCTTCTCTACTGAGCCAAATCAATGCAGTGTGACTAAGGTCTTCAAAACGCTCGGTGTTGATCTTGAAGACCTCCCAGGGCAGGTGTCAGTTTACTTTTGCCTTGCACCAGCTAGTCACCTTCTTATCCAATTTCAAGGGATGTTTGGAAAAAGACGTAAAGGAGATGTGGTGGTAGTTTGGAAAATGGCATCAGCTTGGGGAAGTTAAGCAGTCTGAGGTTTGTCAGCTCTCAATCAAAACTTTGAACTGGGAGATGGCCTGAAGCGGAGGAGGTTTGTGCTTGTAACTGTGCTGGTTTGTATGTTATTTTGTCAAAACTCCAAAGTTTGGTGAGGCTGAAGAGAAAAGGATCGGGTTTTTGAAAGTGTTCATATGTGTCTGGTCTCACAAACATGCAGGTTTTTCTGATAAGATTATTTTCCACCCATTTTTAACGTTCCAATATGAGATGTTTTCTATCCTGTTTTGTTGAAGCCACTATCTGGAGGAGACCCAGTCTATGCAAACTGGAGTCTCCACCTGCCTTTTAAATGCATTTCAGGCCTTTTCGGCGCTCAGTATTCTGGATGTTTACTACACAGTTGAGTTGAAAAAAAATTTGAGAAGAGCAATCCTGAGGCTTGAAACCTGAATGAAAGTCTTTCTGCATTTCCTCAAACCATTTCCACTTTTTTGTCCAGTGCTAGTTGTTTGATTTTTCTATGAAAGACAGGATTAGGTAACTTCCATCTTGATTGTTATTTTTGAAAGCAAATGAAAATTAAACTTTCATACCTTCCTCAAAACCATAAAGGAAAAGGACCGAAACCCCTTCCATATCTCATAAGTTGAGATATAACGAGTTCACACTTCAGCTGTCACTTGCTTTGGTGGTTTTTGAGGTGGATACATCCACTGTTGAGTCAGAAAAAGACCGTTCTGGGAAACGCACATAGTCTGTGTTGGGGAAATGGATGCTAGAAGCATTACGGTCACCAACAGGTCAAAGAAATTGTAATTCTCCTGTTATGGCTAATGATGAGTGGTTTATTTGCCAGCCTTGTGGGAATGGAAACTTCAAAGGAAGAGGGGGTTTTGCGCAGCAAGTTGAAAGGAACTTTTGCTACTGCTAGCAAAAAGGAAAAACGTTGCACTGTTCTCTGACCCTGCCACCCACGACATGCCAGTTTGACAGCTGGCCACGGTGTCCGTGGCACTCGGTATTCCGCAAACTTGGCCCTGGCCCCCAAACCATCACTTTTCTTCTAGGTGGAGAGCAGAGGTATATGGAGGCACAAGAAAACTAGCAAAATTACTACTTCTGTCTACTCTCCCACCCTATTCAATCCTTCTTGTAAAGCATAAGCTGATACTTCGCTGTTGCAGCACAGAGGATGGTGCAAAGTGCAGCCCGGTAACTACAGCTTTAACCCATTTTGACTCAAAGAATATCAATTTCAGTATTTGGAGTTTATATTCTTACTGAAAGATTGCTGAAGGCCGTGCTTACTTGGAATGATCCATCTGAGCATTGCCAAGGGCAGTAGCTTTTGCTTGCAGATGAGTTTGTGGGGCTGGTTCTAACATGCTGATCTATTTATACATGCTGTCTGCGCTGAAGTGGGAAGGCATAGGAATTTGCTAGCTAGAATATGTACTTTTTCCTTCTCCAATTAAGTTGGAAAGATCAAACTAATTTCCTGCTGATTCTTCGTCTGTGCTGGGTTTCAGCCCCAAAATGTACACGTATGTTTCATTAACTTGGGGTCATGGTATAACCCCGGGAGTAAGAATGCTTTCATCCAGAGTCCAAAGTCCAGGACGTTACCTTGTGGCAGTCACGTCCACTTGACCTGCCAGCTTCAATCTCCCCTTCCCTGGAAGGAAGGTACCTGATTTCCCTTACAGGGGAATATGCACAATTTCCTTACTGCTGTTGACCACTTAAGAAAGGAGGAATTTTTTGCTTTGCTCTGAAGCAAGTTGTGCAGACGGTGTCTGCAATCACAACAATGTGCCCAGACTCCCTAATGACTTGATACGGCGTTCCCAGTGTCCAGCCTACGAGCAGCAAGGGTGTACAAAGCGGGCTGTGCAGGAACTGTGTGTTCCTCTGCATAAATGAGGTTTTTCCTGTTAACTTTAGATCCTCTGGCTCAGATGCTCCCTGCTTCAATTTGACCAGGAGAGAAATGGTTTGCATGCTTGCGAAGTTTCCAAGAGTGGTGACAATGCAAGGAAACTGTGTACCAAAGGCCATGTGAATTAGCCAGGAGGAAAGTCCATTAGGAGAAGAACAGAGAACAGTTCTTCCTGGCCAAGGAGCCCCTGCCCATGGAGCACCGCCGGGGAAGCGCTCGCTCCTCTGGCTCCTTCCCGGGAAGCGGAGTCTCTCCGTATTTCAGCTTCTGGATCCCATGTCCTTCCTCTCCCTTTGCTGTGCATTTCCTAGGCTGCAGCAGATATTAGGTTAAAATACCACGGTTGCTCTCCCAGCCGATGCTTGATTTGTCTGTCTAGTTTGTGTGCCCTAGGCGGACATGGACGATGAGTGGCTGACTTAAATTGGTCCCACTGTATCGTCTTATTTCTTAGTGTCTGTTCCTGAGAGGTTAAATCAATTTAGCCACGATTAAGTAGGCAGTTTCATTTGAATGTTTAGGTCTCTGTTGTATGTCTAAGCTCTACTAGATAAAAGTTGCTCGTCTTCATCTGTTTCAATGTGGTGATCAGCATTTTAAATTTGAAAAGCCGTCACTGGTAAGCCTCTTATTTCATTGCTCGTGTTTGGTGCTGTATCACATATCTTTTATCTCAAGAAAAGTATGTTTATAGATGAGAACCCACTGAAAGCATTTTTTTTTAAACTAACATTGTAAGGCTGCTGCCTTTCTGTGACATGCAGCCCTGGCTTCCTCCCTCCTCCTCCTCCTCCTCCTCCTCCTCCCCGCTGGGGATGGGTGTGCTGCCTTCACCCTCTGCGAGTTGCAGATCCCGGGTGCGCGGTCCGAGCAGGCTGCCCAAAAGTGCATTTCTGCGTTGCAGGCCTGTGTGCACCTGCAACTCAAGCTTTTTGTTTGTGCCTCTGTGTTCATGCAAAGTAGTTTGGGATGTTCAAAGGATACCTGCTAAATTTTCAAAATGTAGCCCTTTTAGGAGCGTGGTGGGTGGGTGGGAGGGTGTAAACAGTAATTATGGCTATAATTCATTTGTGATGATTCAACTGAAGTCAAGTGCTTTGCTAGCTCCCTTCCCCTAAGTGTTGACCACTAGATTTCTGTTGGGATGAAAGATTCTTGAAGAATGACTAATTTTTCTGCATTTTACTTTCAACTAGCTGCCGCAACCTCCAGAAACGGAAAGCTCTGTAGAGGTGTGTCACCCACCTATATTTGTACAACAGGCAAATATTGGTGTTTTGAAGTAGTCCTGGTGGAGTGTCTTGTTGGTAAAAACCCTGTGAAATGTGTGTTTCTGCGTGGTGCTAGACAGTGAAAAATAAGTAGCTTTGTTGAAGTGGTTTAATCCAATGCAGCATCAGCACGATAGTCTGAAAATATATCAAAGCATGTAAATCAGTCCCAAATCTATGTTCCTGGACAAAGTAAGGAACCCAAAGGACAAGCATTTTGACCAATCCAAGGTAGTGCAGGTCTTTCAGCCATTTCCCTTTAGCTTTTAAGGGAGGCAGTGTTTGAAAAGTCTGCTCTCAAATCCCCCTGCTTTAGCAAAGTGAGACTTCATTTTGCTGGCTCCTAATAAGGTCCTAATGTTGTCTCACATATTTAAAAACTTTGATAAGGAAATGGAGGTGTCAGAAGAAGTTAGTGGAAGCTTCATAATCCCAGAGCAGCTAGGTGTCTCGTTAAAGCACCCTAGTGAAACAGTTAATGGTCACTTCACATCTTCAAGGTTACTAGCTCTATGGTGAATAGGATATGTAGGCACATTTCCTTTATGGGATACCCCAGCATCAGTTCGCATAAGATGGATTATTTGCCAAAATGAAGACATAAGAATTAAAATTAATGGAACATCCAGATGATGGTATTGGCAGGGTGTACAACTGGGTGCTGTATCAGTGCAAACCTAACTGAAACCACATGGAAGTCTAAATCTAGCACAGTGTTGATACTCTGAGCTATACGAATATGAAGATTATATTTGAAATCATGAATGAAAAAATGCAATTTGTGGTAGTTTAGGCCTTGTATTTGTAGTTTTTGTGGAACAGTGTTTAAATGTAAACTGAAAGTCTGAGTGGTCATCGAATGACTTTGAGATGTTTGGGAGATGGCTCCTGGTTTAAGATGGGTCCCTGTATAGAGCAGTTGTTCCTACACATTTTCAGAATGCTTTAAAGCAGCAAAAACTCAATGTACTTCAGGTTTACAAAGTGGAAGTACTATTCCTGAAAATTTGCTTCCTTTAGATACTTAATATCTGAAATAAGAGAGATTTGATTTGGAAACATGCACGTGCCGAGGGACTTTGTTCAGTAAATCAGTGAAACCCCTCTGAAGTCCACGGCATTGGAACAGAAATCGCACAGGTTTTGTCGGAGGCCCTCCGCAGTCTCAAAAGAGCTTCATTGACCACGGTCAGATATAACGAAGTACCTACACTTCCACCAGAAGTGTGTGTATAGTGGGATGGGGTGTTTGTATGTGTGTGTGTATCTGTGTATATGTATGCATGGGCATGCATGGTTTGAGTTCTTAAAAACTCTTGTGTGTTACTGGTAACTGTAAAATTAGACAGACTATGTGTTTTCTTTAATTCCATTAGAAATGTGTTGGCATATGTGCATGCCATGGTGGTCTGCTGGAGGGTGGCAGAGGAGACTGGTTAAGTACTGCCAGAGCTGATTGAAGGCAGATGTTCTGTTTAGATAGCTTGTCAGTCAATCTTCCTCATCTGCCCCCCTGCTTTCAGCTGTGACTTCCCTTAATATTTTCCATGAGTGCAAAGTTGTTAGTGTGTCTTCAGTGTTGTTCTACTTTAAAATGAAATTTCTGCATGCACAGCAGGAGCTTGATCAAAGTCTACCACAGAGGCAACTGGAGGATCATAGAAGGGTATGTACAGCAGTCAAGCACGTTCAGAACTAATCCTCTGTCTTTTCCTTTTAAACAGTGAAGCGTAAGTCATGTAAGAAGCTTCTGTGGTTAACTGCTTGCTGTCGGGAAATCTAAAATGATCAGCCATGCTTACAAAATGGGGTGCTGGAGCACCTTCTCTTGTACTAAATAGAAGGGGCAAGTGCTTGGCTGCTCTGAATTAAACCTCAGATCCTGGTCTAGTCTGTTCACACTTTCAAAGCACTCCCCTTTGGTGATGATCGCACAAGTATGAAGCGACATTTATCAGTGCTTGTGGAGCTTGCGTGCTTTGGCCGCACCTTCCCCTTCGTAAACAGCCAAGCTGCAAAGTCAATGTCGTTAATACATTTCTCGATTTCTTCTGCTCTTGTAGCTGGGAACAGAATAGCAGCAACTTATAACTGCTTCACTCTTAGATATTGTTAAAGATTCTCTGTTTTAAAGATTATAACAGGGTTTTGAGATCAATTAAACTGGGTTGTGTATTGCCTCTTGCTTTACTGATATGTGTACAATAGTGTTTGTATAACACTTACTGTTAGTTTACCTTGATGGTGAATGCAGATGAAACTGAATGCTGTTGGTTTTTTTATCTAGGTAGCATATTTGATTTTTCTTATTGCCGCCAAACATCTGATATTTGTTTGCATACTGTACGCATCAAAGTGGTGCACAACAGTAACATGATGGTTAAAAAACTGTTCCGGAGCCAAGCATTGCAGCTGAATTAATTATAACATTTCTTAAATGCCACTTATTTTTTCTCCCCTCTACTTTGATCGCATACTCATATATTTGTTGGCTAACACAGTGGATTTGAATAATTTTGTAGGAAACAAAGTTTTTAGTCCCAGTTAGAATTCAAAATGCTAGTGAATGCTGATTGCCAAACCGTGGAAACCATTAATCAGCATGCTTTCAGACTAGAAACAACAAATGCTTGATACGTGTTCCCTCTTGTATTTTCTGGTTACTTGTCCCATTTTGAATACACTACTCCTATAGACAGCAGAGGGGCTGCAGGTCTGTCCTCAGAGCAGCAGCTCCCGGTAAGGTCTCTCCCCTCACCCCAACTATTTTGACCATGGAATAGAAGTTGTCTTCTGTTCCATGGTGGACCAGAAGGAAAGTCTAGAGACAACTCCAGGAGCTTTAGTTACCCTCCTGAATTCAGGAAGAGCTGGAGTTTACTGAACAGTAGTTCTTGGGGTTGGATGTGTGGTGTTAGCTTTGTAGTAAGTAGTAGAAATTACCATTTTTAAATGCCAGTTGATATAACGACTGCCAGTTAGTTTAACAGAAGAGGAAAAAGGTAATGTGAGAACTCCATTGTAACTTGATTTTTGGCATAGGGCTTGCATGGGTATCAAGTTGCCTTTCTAATCGGTACACGTGTAGAAGGAAGATGTAGTTAAGGGTTTTTTTTGTCTGGCTTGGCCTTGTTCTGTCATGTAGCCTTCCTTACCTGCCAGACTGAGAACAGAAATATGGTTAAAGCACTACATCATGTACTAAACACTCTCATGTTGCTGTCAGTCAGTAGTTCCTCTGGGATAAGAATTTGCTTGAGCTTTTCAGCTGAGTCTCTTGCCTCTCCTACATGTTCACTCTTTGGCCCAAGCGGTGATAGGAAGCGTATGCCCCTTGAAAAAGTGCTCATCATCTTCTACTGTTGCTTCCAAAGTCACTTGCCTTTTTTTTCTTTTTTGGGGGACTTTGGAAGCAGCTGGTTGGCAAGCTCTCTTTGTGTTTATTTTACATCTTGTCTCCCTGCTGCTTCCCCTATCCCCATCTGATTCTGTAAAATGCAGCTCCTGGGCTGCAGCTTTCACACTAATAATCTATAGGAACAATTTTTAATCTGCTAAATTGTATTGACAAGAAGCAGACAGTGGGAGCCCTGACATTAGCACCAGCCTTGCAGGGAGGGCAGCGATCCCTGACCAGCTGCAGGCAGGTGTTGGGCTTCTCCGTTTGGAAGTCATGTCTGAAGTTTGGTAAAAGACTGTTAATTTCCAGACAGGTTTTTGTCTTGCCAGTGCATTGGGGTATAAGGATTTCTCTAAGCTACCTTTTGTGGCTGCCAACTTTGTATCAAAAGCAGCGTGGCTGCGGCAGTGCTGGAGTTTTGTATGAGCCAATTAATGCGCATTTACGTTGTTCCTTTTATTTATTTGTGTTTAAAGGGCCTCTTGTGAAAGTTTAAAAAGTAAGGTTTCACTTGCATGACAGCTAATGTTATTAAACCTTGTAGTTAATGACATTTTGAATCTACAGTCAGACAACTAATTTCATTTGAAGTGCAACTGAAAATCAGTGTCAAGCACTTGTTTTGTGAATGGAGATTAAGATAATTTAGTTCATCCTGACAGATTTTTAATATGACATTATTCTTGGCTAGATCGATATTTTTTTTTGTTTGTTTTGTTTTGTTTTTTGGAATCCCCAGAAAACCCTCTTCCTCCCCTCTCTCAAACACTGTCTCAGGCTGGTACTGCTGTCACCACAGCACGCCGCCGTTAGCAGAGCAGTAGCTCCCAGGTAAAATAATCACCCGTTCTCCTTTTTGCACAAAGACCTTACAAAAATCTGTTAATCCAACTGCGGTGTTTGCGTGTCTGCCCGTTGCTGGCAGCGCCGCCAGCTTTTGGACAGCTCTCTGAATTCCTGGGAATTCCTGTAAAGACTTAAGTGGGAGCAGCGCAGGGTCCGCAGGTTAACGTTCGACCTGGGAGGTGTTTTGGTCTCCGCTGACGGCAGCGGTGCGTGCTCCGCGGGGATGTGCCGGCAGCTCCCGGGGCTGCGGGACCGGGATGTCGGGGTTATCTGAGGACCGGTGCCCCGCGGTGTCCGCGGGCTCATGTGCTGGGATGCTGACTGCTGGCGTGACCGGCCGGCTTGGGCGGCTGCCAGCAGGGACACGGGGAACAAAGAGCCGGGATGCAGCAGGGGATCGCTCGGGTTTCCGCTCGGGCGGCTGGCAGCGTTAGATCGCATCGCTTGCTGATGGAGGGGAGGCAAGAGAGCGTCCCTGTAATGTTGGTGAAATGGCAAAATAGGTTTGGGAAGATGGGACTGCTCACTCGCAAAGCCATTTCTAATGTTACTCCTTCTCTAACCCTCCTCTTCATTTTGTGTTGGTGCCATACAGAGGCAAGTTTTTTACATTTAAGATTGAGGCAATAGATCTTAATTTAAAAAAAAAAAAATCGTTGAGAATAAAATCTGTCTAGAAAGCTTTACACAAAAACTGAACTGTAGCTGTTTCTGGTGCTGGGAACCCATAATCTTATTTAAGCCCCATGAGACCCCCCCCTCCCAGTGTCCCAGCCTGCCCGAGCACACTGGGAGATGCTCAGTGGTTTTTTCCAAATCTCCAGGGTTTCGGTTCCCCCTCCCTCACTTACAAGTAGGCTAACGATAACACCAGTCCCCTTGCTGCTGAATATTAGTAGTTTGTTTATTCATTAAGCTCACATCATGATTTCATTATCCTCTTTGAATCAAGGGTGAGGCACTCAGGCAAGTTTTGGTCAACCGTTACTATGGCAATGTGAGACCGGCGGGACGGCGCGAGAGCCTCACCACCTTCGGCAATGGCCCCTTGTCTGCCGGAGGCGCCAGCAAAGCCGGGGCAGGAGGTAGGACCCGCTCCTGCTCATCAGCGGTTCGTGTGATCTGCCCTGCCAGATGCTGTGTGTCTCTGTCTGCCTGACAAATCCATATCTTACAGGTGAAACAGGGCGTTTTTTTCCCCCTACTGTTCTGTTCTATGATATCCCCAAAAAGAAGAAACTATCCATATGGATGGGGAAGAAGTCCTGCTTGCAGGTCACTCCTGGCTTTAGAAACTCCAACGTGTTTTAACTCTCCTTGAGGGATTCTGCTTTAGGCTGAGCGGAGCACCGCTCTCCTGTCTCTAATCGTGTCAACTGCTTTTTCCTCATGCAGCTGAGAGCACTGTTCTTTTTATCCTGAGTGCATTTGAGAAAGTACTTTAATTTGAGCAGCCAGAGCTTTCTATACTTTCCAGAGACTGTCTTGGGTTGGCTTGAATTTTGTGACTTTGCTTTGAATGGATGTACTTAGAAAACCTGATCAATTTAATATTTGCAATAATACTTTGGAGATGTGCTCATAAGGATGTCGGATTATTAACCATATGTGAAACAAAAACATTTCATTGTATTACAGAGAGATTGCAGGATAGGATGAGCAAAAATTCGGTTTGAAGTCAGTTACAAAGTGCAGTTTATTTAATTTGAGACCATTGCTAAAGAAGTCAGTAATGTCAAGCATGTTTTGTCAAAACAGAGTTCAGTAGGTTTTGCCTCTTCAAAATAAAGACAGTGGGTAATCCTGTTGAAAGGAGGCCTGATCAGAAACAAACCAACCAACCCCAAAAACCCTATTTCCCCCATATTTTCTGAAGTTGATATGTATTTCATTAGTCCTCGTGTTGTGCTGTCTGCTGCCATACTCTTCTACTTTCTAGAGCCTTTTGCTTCAGTCCTTGTTCTTCCTGCCACTTCCACAAACTCTTGCTTGCTTCTCTTGTTTGGTCTGTTTATCCATGAAGTTCACGGTTCTGTAATTGCACGGAAGCGTAGTGTTGGCTTTGCCATCCTCTGGAATTTGTTTTGCCTTTTTTCCATCCCCTTGCTGGTCCTGCAGAGCCTTTCTTTGTATCCCTGAATCCACGCTGTTTGCAGAATCCTCTTCCAATACAGCAGCCGTCTCTCCATTTTCTGCTGCTAATGAAGGCAGCAGTGGCAATAACCATTTCCCATTGCCAGCCCAGGCTGTCCTCCCTCAGGACACCACCTCCTGCAGACTCGCGCACGTTAAAGCGATGTTAAGTACCCATCTTATAACATGCCCGATCCGTGCTTTAAGTTACAAACTCTTCCTTGCAGAAATGCTAGGGGCCGAGTTCATCACTGTTAATAAACGTGTACGCACCGTTCAGGATAGGTTAATAATTTAAACCAGACGAGAGGTGCCATCACCGTAGGGTGGTGGCGTTTGAATCTCAGCCTGTTTCTCGTGATCGCCTTTATAGGAGGAAGCTCTGGATCGAGTTCAATGAGCCGAGGTGAGATGAGTTTGGCAGATGTCCAGTGTCATCTGGATAAAGAAGGTGCATCCAACCTGGTCATAGATCTCATCATGAATGCCACCAGTGACAGAGTCTTCCATGAGAGCATCCTGCTAGCCATTGCCCTTCTGGAAGGTGGGAACACTACAATACAGGTAGGGAAATGGAAAACTTCAAGCTTATAACTAAAACATGTTGGCAAGGGAAATGTTTTTATGAAATCCAGGAAACTTGAGGAGGTTAAGGAGATGGGAGGGGAAATGACTAAATGATCTTTGACTTGTAATTAAGAAAAATATCAGTGTCTACCATGCAAAAGTTAACTTATGAAATGTTTGCATGGGCACTAGGTCATTGAGGTATTTCCCAGGGCAATATAGAGGAATGTATAACAAAACAGCCTTGTAGTGTGAGTTAATGTGACTACTTCTATGAGTAAGTTCAAGCAACTGCAACATGCTCAGACACTTTTACAACTAGTTGTTAGATTTCAGACTGGAATTTAAAATAACAGTAAACTCCAGACCACCACCGTCCTCCTGTGATCTTGCTGTCCTTCATTTCTGTGTTTTAAATAAGGATTTTGTTTCCCTAAAGGAGAATTGTGCCTGTTGTAGATTTTAATGAACGTAACACCAACTAGCTTGTATGGTATTCTTCCAAACAGAAAGTAAAACCTTATTACGGCAAAATATGCCTACGAAGATTATTGAATACGTTATATTTTATTCTTTTGACTTTGCATGTGTTCTGTTTGCAAACAGTCTCTTTCTGTCTTGGACAATGGGCTTTATGTGTAGCTATTCCAGAGAGTGTTACCCCTTTCCTACCCTGCTGCAATGTGTTTCACACATCTGAACAAAACAATTGGTGATTTGTTTAAGAAGGCAAATTTTGCAGATTGTTCCTTTCACTCGGAGAAATGATACATCCAAATGTTTGATATACATACAGATTTAGGCTTATAATTGGATGCCATTTGTGCTGCATCCTAATTAGGAACATTTATTTAGGTACTTAAAGATAAAACATGCTAGCATTTTCAGAAGAGCTTGGGCAAAGAGAACTAAAAAAAATCTTATATGTGTGGCACACTGTTCCCGGTATAGTGTTACCACTCCCCAGTCTTTTCTTTTTCTGCCCTGAAAACCAAACTTCCGAAAGACGTGGTCTGTCTCTGGTACGGCTGCCGCAGCAGAGAGCCACCGCACTTACAGCGTTACTCTTAACTAGACCTTCATGGCAGCTTCTGGGAGGAATGTTTGACCGGACTGAGGGCAGCACTCCACGTTGTGCTTAATCGAACCTCAGTGTGGGCTGTTGCCAAAATGGCCCGTCCTGTTCTGGTCAGCTCTGCTGGTCCCCTCTTCGTACGGCTCGTGCAGCTGAGCGGTGAGTTGAATTAAGTGGCTGATGTGATGGAAAACCAGCCTGCCAGTGAAAACGGATTTGGTCCCATAGAAGTGGCTGGCTCAAACCTGACCAGAGATGTGCTAAAGAGCAGCTGTATCTTCTGGGCAGCAATATGTGGTAAGATTTGATTAAGTGTAACGTGGGGCTGAATCCTGGCTAGTTATAATTGGTCATTATGGTTAAAACATGCACTAGATCTATACAGCAGCACCTCTTGTGTTCATGCAAACTTCTCTTGAGAGGAGGGGGAACATTTTTGGTCTCCTTCGTGCTGTCTCTGTAATCAGTACCCTCCTTTTTCCACTGTGTATATGCTCTAGAGTGAAGCTTTTTTGCAAAAGACAAAGTGGGAATTGAGCGTTTAAATGTCACCTTAAACTGCAGTGACAGGATTCACATTCCTTGGGGAGAGTCACTCCTTTAAATTTCCTGCTCTTCTCCAATGTAAAGGAAGCTGAGCTTTCATCTTCCTAGCTCTCAGGGAGCCTCAGGTAACCTCACGCTGTCATGCTGGAAGGAAAAACAAATTCTGCACCAGCGTGACGTGGAGAAATCCTTTGCTTGTGCTGGAGCCCAGAACTAATGGACTGAGTCGAGTCACTTCCCGCTGTGTGCGAATCAGTGTTGGAAGCAGATTCCTTAGCTCGTCTGGTCAAAACAAACAGGGAAATCTGCGATCAATCTCCAAAGACACCTTTTTCACCAAAAAGGGAGATTCTTTAGTTTGCATTTGCTGTCTATAACTGGGAGCCAGGAGTCTGTAAAGTAACTATGCGGTTAGGAATGAGCTGCTGGCATAGGATGCTTGCAGCAAATGGTGCAATGCTTTCACATCCCGCCCGCCTTACCGTCCTGGCAGTTTCCTTTGCACTCTTGCCTTTATAAATGTTACTTCCGCAAACCAGAGTAACTATTTTCCGTCCTTTCCCACTCAGGAATAAGTGCTTTGTGGTTGTCTTTACCTTTAGAAAATGTTCTGGGCAGCCAGCAGTTACTCTGTGCATGTACGTGCGCTAATGCAGCAGCGAAGGGCTGGGAGGGGGCTCTGGTGTAGGCTGCTTTTAAGTACAGAATGTTTTAGGAACCAAATGACTTGTGATGCCTACAGCTAATGCTGCGAGCTCTGAGGTCTTGGACACACCCAGGAGCTCTTACTCATGCATGCAAAGCACAGATGAGACTTTATTGAAAATAGCCTATGGAGCAGTTGTAATGCAGATATTCTGTGCCATAGCAATCCAGTGGCCTGATAGCAGAAGGAAAAAAAAGAAGGTTTATCAGTGCACAAAGGTGTTCCCTGACTTACCTCTGTATTGGTTAATCTCCTGGTGCTAGGGAGTGAGTTCTTGCTTTACTTGCACTGGCTCTAGCGCAGTCAGAGCCCGCGGGGACTACTACAGTGTCAGTCAAGAACAGCACATATTCAGCGCTCTGATCTTTCAATAGTATTTTAGTCATGAAAGCCAAGTAAGTAAAACTTTAATGGAAAAAAACACCAACCACAAAGCTTAACTTCTGGGAGAACAGCTAGCTCCATGCTGGTGAATCAAAGCGAAGGTGGAGGCTTGCTCTTTAGTAAAATCACGATTTCAGGTCTGTATCTCCCGGGGTAATTGCTGAACGGTGTCCAAGTTAAGCTGGCGTCCTGAGATGTTAAATTCACGTAACCGAGCTTTTCTTTCTTCGCGTTGAAAGAATAGCTTATCTGCTCCCCCAGAAAATACAGAAGGCTCTGGGTGCAGCCCCGCTGTCCAGGAGCACTGCCGGTACGGGAGAGCTGCACAGGGTACTCGCTAGTCTGCACAGCTTCACGTCCAACGGGTTTTATAGAGCAGTCTTTCGCTACAGTACAGTAAAGATTTATTGAGTGCAGCAATGAGATGGTCTCCTACGTAGTAAGATTTCATTTTTACAAAATACACTGCAAAATTTGTCTGCTTAAGGAAACTAGATGCACTTAGGAAAATGAACCCAATACTTCCCATGGTCTTTTATCCTGATCTTTCTCTAATCTATGTCCTTTTGGTAAGTTTTGCAGATTAAGTAGGTAGGGCTTTACAACCTCTGCAACCTGCAGAGTGGATTTTCTGAAGTTCTACGGCAGTTTCCAGTAACTGCCAGTGGAAGAGTCATCTTCAGTCTCTGGACTAATAACTGTGTTCATTTTGCATCAGATACATTTGTCATTACGAAAGTTGGCGTAGCCTAATCAGACAGCTTTGTCTTTGAGGTCTAACACAGTTTATCTTCATTTCACAATTTTTCTGGTTATTATTAACAGGTCTTGATTTATAGTATTCTGAATAAGTTTATTCTGTGCTTGGTCTGAATAATTTTTACTGAACTTAAATTGCTTATATCTGCAGGCCTTTGAGAATAGGAAACTGGTGAGATAGGGACAGGTTATGTAAAAAGGCTTTTTGGCAGCAAAGCCAGCAATGTGTCACCCCTGCATGGCATTTTCTTAACTCCAGCTTTTCACACGGGAAATGAATTCGGCCTGAAGTTAAGCAAAAGGTTTGTACTGACACACAGGAACTTGCACATGATGATTGTAATATGGTTAATAATGGGAGTTCCCAGGTAACTCCCATGAGCTTCAGTGGGAGAAGAGATCCCCATGATGTTGGGAAGGGATAACTGGAATAGGTGTAACTGTTTCATTAGATACATGCAGGGCCAATATTATGGCTAGGCAAAGTAGGTGGTTGCCAACTCTAGCAGAAAAGCAAATCTAGAAATGTTCCTTATTATAATTGGCAGGAGTTATTTCTATTGTATTGTTAAGAAAATGAATGTGGGGGAGAAGCAGGACAAGAAAAAATGCTCCTGGTTTACCTGTAGGAAAGAGGCTAAGCTGGTGGTGTATGGCACACTGAATCCCGTGCTACTCTGTGTTTTGCTGCAGGGGTGAACATGGATGTGATAAATTAACTGCTCCGGGAGAAAGACAGACGTCTTTGCCCACTTAAAGCTCTCTGGATGGAAAGTCTTCTGGGTTATTTTTAGGTTTTAGAATTCACTTAGAAATGCTGTCAGGTTCTTTGTTAACAGAGATGGTGATGAAAGCGTCGAAGCTGTGTCCGGTGAGCGTGTCGCTCCCGCTCAGCAGGAGCTCTGGTTTTCAGTGGGAAGCCTGCCCTCATTTGTAAGGAGACAGAAGCAGAGGTGGAACCGCAGGGTCAAAACCGGACAACAAATTAACTTGACAAATGCTGCAGCTCACTGAACTGAAAATTACATAAACCCCTTTATTAATTTATATAACCCTCAGCATCCACCTCGAGAGAGCTGGCGTCAGCGGTTCTGCACAGAGCAGCCCTGGGGTGAGGGGGGGGATGCCCAGCCGGCCCCACGCTCTCCTCCGAAATGGCAAGGGGCGAGCATGCCCTGCATCTGGGATGCTGCCGGCCGGCGCGTGGTACCCGTCCCCCCAGGGCGCTGGCGTGGGCACGCTTTGCCGGAGCTTGCGTGGCAGGTGCTGTTCCTCGTGGGCATGCTCCACACGGAGCTGCATCTCCTTCGGAAGAGATGAAAGCTTGGTCCGTTCCCTGCGCGCTCTGCAGCGTGGCGAGTTCTCCTCCGTTAAAGCAACCCTGGCAAATGAATGACAGCGGAGGAAATTGCTGAGGACTTCTCCTGTAACGCTTGTCTCTCATCTGCTAAATAAAAATTATATGCGCCGTTACTCTGCCTCACCTCCGTAGTGTTTCGGGTTTCCTTGGTCGGTGGAAGTTAATGGCAAGTAAAGTCCCTTACGTAACTGCCTCTCCATGGAGACTTGGGTTGCTGCTCGTTTAATTAGGGATCTTCTCAAAAGTTAGATTGCGTGACAAATTACCCACACGCACATGTGTTGGTATTTTCAGCGAGGGAAGGTAAAATGCAGTTGATGACATTAGTTTAGTTTCAGGCATTTTTTAACTGCTACCGCTTCGAAGTGTGGTGGTACCTTCTTTCCCACTTCATCCGCAGTTCTTCCCAAGGTGGGCTGCAAACACAGAGGATGAGGTGATGGGAGTCAGCATCCCAGGAAAAGGTGATTGTTTTTCAGGAAGGAAGTGGGATTTGCTCCTAGCTTTAAGACATCTGAAGAGAGTCACTGCTCCTGCACTGAGGATGATGATGGGATCTGCTCTACAGCCCTCCTTCCCCCAGCAGCTGAGTATGGGATGCGGACGAGGGGCCATCGCGACTCGAGGTAGCACCAAGGAGCCTGCGCTGGTGACCGGAGAGTTGTGCCTCCATCGCCGCATGGCAAGGGCGAATCAGTGTGCTCAGCCAAGGAAGGTTTGGAGCTCACCATACATGTGTGAGGCTCCTTTCAGATGCGACTGTACAAAAAGCTGTGTGGCTTCAAGTTGCTTTAACTTCCAGAGCTCTTCAGTTCAGCCTGCAAAGAGGAGCCGTGCGTTTTGCGTGCCCTCCTCTGAGTGCTCGTTAGTGTTGGGCTGTGGGCGCGTGGTGCCGTGCTGCCCGTTGCAGAAGTACCATGGGGGGCTCCGAACAAGCGAGATACCAGAAATCACAGCAGCCAGCTCTTCATTAGTCTGGTTTAGTAGGAAATACTGGTTTGGGTAAAATGCTGGACTAACACGACTCTCCCGTCTCCAGCTCTGTCTTGCACCATACACAGACCTGGACTTAGTCGACGCTTCTCCTTGTCCATCGCCACCAGTAAGAAAACTCCAGTACGGCAAATTGTGGTCTCCTTTGCTGCACTCGGTGCCTCAGACTGTCCAAAGATGATGGATAGTTATTAAATAATTGCAGAATTGATGCACGAAAGGAATCGAATCCAGAGCTATCCGACTCTTGTTTGTGTTTCTGGCACACAGGAAAGCCGCGGGACCCAAGTGGACCGGGGTGCGACCGGGGAGGGGGGGGCTTGTGCTGTCACCCTCTGCTGCAGCCCCCAGTTTGAGGGAGCGGTGACTCAGGGACAGGTCTGTGTCCTTTGGCGTGCTGTAGCGTTGGCTGTGAAATACCGTGACAAAAATGGAAGGTTAAGCGATGCTAAAAAGGTCAACAGTGAAATAGCTGGAACCAGCCAGTCAACCCGCTTTATTTTTTTTTCACTTTCCCTGTTGGCCTAAATGTGTCCTGTCCTATTCGGTTGCCGAAAGACTTAGTTTCTTCTTCTCTATGACTGCAATTGCCCTTCTAAATTGGGAGAAAAATTTACAAAATATTACAGAAGTATTGGTGGTACAAAACATAGATTTAGTGACACAATGGTACTTTAGAGTTTGTGGTTTGGACATTTTAAACCAGATTTACCACTTAAAAAATTTGCAACAGTCACAGATAGCTGCAAGCACACAAAATCATACGTGATGGTAAATGCTTCAGAGGCAAGGATATCTTTGGATCGCTAAACTTCTGTAAATAGCACTTGAGAACTTTTGGTTGTTAATTAAAAAATGTGTCTTAAAATTTCTACTGTTTGTTTGTAACAGGCAGAATTCTTTGATGTAGGATCTTCTACGTTGTTTTAATAATACCTGTTTGGGAAACTAATGCAAAACCAGCAAACTATTGGCATGCATTAAGCAATCACCTATGTCCTTCACCATTTTAATGAGTTTTTCTCAAGTTAAAATACACCATAATTTTTTTTTTTTTATATTCTGGTTATGTTACTTCAGAACATGACATTAAAAAAAAAAAAAAGTAAATGTTGGTAAGGACCTACATCAACCATCGCATTCAGCTGTGGGCAGCGATCTTGTCCTTTTGTGAAATAGAGCCCTCTCCAAAATGAAGCACGCTGCAGATCCAGACCCTCCTTCACGGCGCAGCTTCCTTCAAAACAAGGCACAGAACCTGCACTAATAATTAACTCAGCGCTGAGGAAATCTGCGTCCTGATGCTCTGTTGATCCGCAGCACATGAGGAGACTCAAGATGGCAAGCCCGTAGGAGCACGCTGTCTCTTTCACGTGTATTTTAATGTATTTAGCACAGTGAAGTCTCAACCTCACTTACCTGTTAGATACCACCATGTTAAGAACAAACAAGCCCTACTAATAACAGACAGAGCCAAAAGCTGCCAGAGCAGTCATTCCCGCAGAGATGATTTCATTTTTGTCGGGCGCAGTAAGATGCATAGGTGAGATTGAGAAGAGGGTGGATGAGGTGAGATGGTAACGATACCACGCAGTCTTTCGACTTGAGCGGCAGCTGATCCTACTTTGTGAATTATATTTGGGCCATCAGTGTTCCTGTATCACAGCATCTTTCAGTCTTTTTGCCCGAAGGGAGGTTTTTTGTTTAGATTTTGAGGTGCCCATCTGTGTGACTGAGCAACATAGGCAAAAAAAAAGAGGAGGGATGCTACATCAGGGTCCAGCTGCCTTGCTTGCCCTCCAGTCGTGATAGCCTTGTGTCGTTCATGGTCGTTAGGTACCACGGGCCTCTTGCGTGGCGATCCTCTAGGCGTTCAGGTGTGATCCTGGTCCTGTAAACCACTAATTCTGCCTAGTCCTCTCTGTGGGATCCAGGTCCAATATAAACTTTGAAGATGATCCCTAGCAGGACTGAAGTCCTCCACAAGCAGGCAGAGGCAAGCTATTCAGAAAAACAAGGTCATGCTGCCTTTTTTTTTTTTTTTTTGGTAAGCACAGGAATCAACAAAGCGATGTTATATAACTTCTATTTATATCCCACTTGCTCACTAGCTGCAGGCATACAAGAGTAGCTGAGAAGGGAATTTAATGAGCTCTCAGGGCTTGCTCACCTTCCAGAGCGGGTAGGAGCCAGCTTGTTTTTTGAAGTGCGTCAGCAAATGAAACTGGTGGTGGGTGGGTGGTTTGGGTAGGTGGACTGACTTGTTGCTATGGTTTTCTTTAATTCCTCTGTCTCTCAAGAAGATCTTACACTTTTTTTTTTCCTTTTTTTTTTTTTTTTTCTTTTGGGGAGTCTGCAGACTTCCTTGTTTCTCACACCTACACAGAGCTTGCTGGTTCGGTAAGGAAGTGGGATTCATGCTCCTGCCATGCAGGAGCCTTGCGCAGATTAACTGAGTGACCCGCCGGGTGCGTGCTCCCACATGTATGCAGGAGGAACTCAAATAAGGCTCCGTGCTGAAAGCAGGTCAGGCCCCCGAGCCTCCCACGCTTTGGAGGCCATCTGCTCCGTCTGCGGGGGGGATTTAAACCCCAAACCCCACAGTCACGTTCCTACCTGTCCTTCCCCCAGCGTGCCTTCACCTCCTGGTGATCATCCAGTGTCACTTCACCATCCCGGGGGTTTTGTGCTGGCTCTGGAAGGGCACGAGGGGACCGTATTTCTGTCAGGTTGCTTCTTACTTTCCTCTTTGTGAAATGACTTTAAATTGCATCAAGATTTGGGGCGTTGCAGTAGGAGAACGTGTAGGATATAAGGGCTTCTTCCTGAAGTGAGTGGTGCAGCTCTGCTGCTGCTGCCATTTAAAGCTGGTTGGGAAGGACGAGCGTCGACACGGGTCTGTCTCTGTACACTTGTACCCCCCCAAAAAACATCCTCCGTAAGGTGGGGCAGACTCTCCAGCTCAGAGTAGAGCCTTGCAGGATGGCGTGTGGATGCCCGTGACAGAGAGTTTGTCTTATTTGTGGAAAACAGAGCTGGGAAGTCCCCCTTCTGCTTTCAGGACAAAGTTTATTTTACAGTTTGCAAAAAAAAAACAGGCAATTGAGGTGTTCTGGCAGATTTTCCTTATGGGTTTATTTCAAACTGTGAAGTATGTTCAGCATGAAATATTTCAGCTGCCATTTCCTTAAGCTATGCAAGACTAATGATATCCATCACTCACGCCCCAGAGTGATGGATCTTTAGCGAGCCAGGATGTATGAAAGATTTCAAGAGAGGGATCAGTGATATTTAAAATAAATAAATGAGGGGGGAGAGAAAGCAAAGTTAGGCCTGAATTTTCTGCGGTGGAAGTACGTTTAGGCACAATGCAAAGGGTTGGCATTTGTACTTAATTCAGCGCTTGTGTTAGAAGTGCAGTTCCCCTTAAAATGTGGCTGCTTTGAAGTAGTCCAGCTATAAGAAACGGTACGGGGGTGGCAAGTTCTTTCCGCAAACATGAAGTAGCACAGAAGTTTTGCATTAGTTCATGCTGGCAGCCTGTCCGGATAACCCAAGCAAGCTAACATCCCCGTAATAATTTCTCTCTAGTGTTGGAATAAAATGTCCTGAACTGAAGCCAGAGAGCTGATCTTTCTCTTGTATCTGGAGGGACTTTCCTCTTTGAAATATCCCTGACTAGCCAAGTTCACAGGGTGTTTGCTGTTCACTGGCGTTAGAGAAATGGGGAGGGAGATGACAGCAGTTTGCTTTAATTTCAGGTGTTTGCTGGGGCTTTGCTTTCCCCTATTTATTGGTAATCAGATATTTGTTTTCCTGGGGAATTCTTTGGGATCTCTTGGGACGGTCTGGCGGGGCTTAATAGCTGTGGTCTGTTGAAACAGCTTTGTGAATTACAGAGGGTGTGGTCCAGAAAATACTCCGTCCTCGGCAGGATGACGGCAATCTCTGTTTGGTTCTGCAGCCAAACGCTTGCCTAAAATCAGGCCACCCTTCTTTCAGGAGGAAGCACGCATCCGAGCAGATGCGTCTTAAACCCAACGCTTGCTAATAGGTTTTAGTTATATTTCTCATAACATGATTGTTCAGACAGTGCATACAGTCCAGCCTGTAATTACCGAGTCTGGGGCGGAAAGCCAAGCTATTCAATGCAAAACAATCAAACGGTTGTTCCTTTTCTTGGTTGGCAAAACAGTTGTGACTTCAGGGCAGATTCAGGTAACGGCGTAGAGGAAGGTGTACCCAGTAAAGGTGATAGCACATAGGCAAAACTGGATAAGCCTTTCAAATGCAAGAGCTAGAAATTAGCTGCCTTCAGCTGATTTTTTTTTTTTTCCCCATTTAACAGTCCTACACTGGGCACAGACTCACTCAGCATTAAATTTATTGTGGATTAGTTAAATTGATAGTGGATTAGTTAACTGCGTCTGTACTTTGTACACCTTACACAAAGGTATTAGTGTGCTGCAGTTTATGGCTTCGCTCTCCAAAGGGCAGATGTCAGTTCTGCTGGTTAAAAACCCAGTTTGCTACCACTTGCTGGTACATGAGACACGTTGAGGAGCATTTGTCCATGCCGTGTAGTTATCCTGTCTCTGTAATCCCACTCCCATGAACAGCTGGGTAGCTTCCCTTCCACTCATCGTTGGAAATTACGTGTATTTTATGTCACAGGTCTTGGAAGGCAAGGCAGGAAGGGAGAAGAGGTAATGCTAGGAAATGTGCCTGTTCTTTGCTGATTTTTTTTTTTAATGTGATTCTACAATCCAGATTGTTAATGATCTGCAATATTTGAGAACATGCCAAAAAATAACCACCACAGAAAAAGATACTAATTCTGAATAAAATGCCAGCAAGCAAAAATAGTATTTTCAGTTTAGCAAAAAAGATAGGTAAACATTTAACAGTGTATGTAAATAATTTGAAGGGGATAGGATACCAAGTTCCTGGGAGTAACTACAGAAGAAACATAAAGGTCAAAAAAAAAATTTAAGTTCAGTGACTGGAAGTTAGTGACATAAAAAGGAGCTTAATCACATGTTTCTAAAAATTATTAACCACTGGAACAGACTACAGACAGACATAGTTCATCATCTCCAATGCCCTCTGAAGAAAGGATGCTTTTCTCAAAAAGATGCATTACTTAAACACAACTTTGGACTCAGTTAATGAGCGAGAGTGAAGGGCTGATGGTGCTCGAGGGTGGGCCAGGCTGTAGCTAATCAATGCACTGCAATTTAAACTTGACCTTTGATGTATTTTCTAGTAAAATCAATCACTTGGTTTGCAGCTTTTCTTCTGCGACATGTTTTGTGTGGACCAGGGAAATCAAGTCATAGATGGTACGGTGATGGTATTTACTTACCATCCCCCTTTGGCTCAGAGGCAGTATGCTGGAGGGTACAAAGGTGTAAGGGGGATATTCTGCTGTGCATGAGGTTTCTGGTTGGATTTCTTTAGGAGCAGAGTTGGGTGACGGAGAAGAGAAGGAAGGAGAAGTGATTCCACAGGTTTCCATGGTACCTGGTGTTACTACTTGTTTTACTCTGTGGTATTTTAATAGACCGCTTTGGATGTCAGCAGAAGGAATCGGTGTGGCTGACTTTGCAGACATGTGATGCCCATGCTGGGTTCTTCTCCTTCCATCCCCTCGAAACAAATACAGGCTCATCATAGCACTTGATGTATCGTATGCCTGTGAAAGAAACAGTGTACTGCTGCTTGCCTAGTGCTTCATACCTGCATGGAAATAGTGCACCACAGAAATATATATGTTCTCCAGTCACCTGCAAGACTTTGAACTTGCAAACCTTTATGCGAGAAGGTTTTCCCCTTCTGTTTCTTAACAAAGCTTTTTCCATTGCCCTGAGTTAGTTTTGAATGCATTCGTGTAGGTGGTGGTTGCTCGGTCTTTAAAAACGATTGAGAACTCTTTGCGTGATGTCGTTGCTGATGGTGAGCATAGCTATAATGTTAGAAGCTTGTGCACGTCATCTGTGGATGTTTTTGAGTCTCTTTCATTCTGCGGCTGTGTAATTAATTGCGATCACGTTATCTCTGATATTCTCGCATCAGAGAAGTCTTGGTTCATTTCATCAGCTGGTTGCTGTGCTCTGGAGATGTATTGCATTTCATTGAGGTTCGTGTACTTGTAAAGCCGTTTGCTGAACCTGGCATTCATAAAGTAAATCTCATGATCCTCTGTGTGTCATATGATGTCTCTTGTTTCACGGCAATGACTCTTAACAGTCATTAATAAAACACAGTTGAAATAAAATACAGTTTCATACTGCGCGATTTTAGCGCTCTAAGGGCAGGCAACTGGTCCCCTGCCAGTGTCTCGAGTACGGGATGAAGCTTCGATCTTCCCTGGCCTTTCAGGTAGCTTTTCCTCTGGTACCTCGTGCCAGGATAGCCAGCTACCATCCACATACTGGTACGTTATGGGTCACGGTTCCCTGCCCTACAGGAGGTTGTTAGGCGATCACAAGTCCCAGCTTGGTGGTCGCTAAATCGTCAGGGTCTGTCTGGAGGACGAGGAGACAGCTTTTGGGCTCCTCTGCCCGGGGAGGGCAGCCCTCGCTCTTGCTGACAAGATGCTTGGCTTTCGGGTTCGCAGCGGTTTTGTTAGGGGCCCCCCCAAAGGGACGGCAGGTGTCGAATGCTCCCGTGTCAGCGGTACGTTAAAAGCACTATTCTTCCACAAGGCGTACGAGCGCAGAGGTTTGCTGTTCTCTTCGTTCCAGGCTGCTCTCCTGGCATTTTCAGCATTCTCGCCTGTGGTTGCATGATGTCTGTGTGCAAGCCGGGACCCTGGCATACTGTAGTCTAAAATGGCCACTCTATTTCCATTTTAAAAAGGGAGATTTTTTTTTTCCAGTTTTTGCTTTGAGGCTGTATCTGTAAATAAACTTCGGGATTTCTGTCATAGTTATCACCACCGATTACCTGCTCGAGCGCAACTTGCAAGATCGCACCTCTTAAAATACAGTATCTTTTGATAGCTGGCATGTGGTTGATTCATATGTGTGAGGGTGTTAGGCATCCTGACCTAAACTGAAACAATCATTTTGTGACAACCATTGAACGTATGCACAGCACACACAAGAAAGCTTTACTGGAAATGTTCGTTTCATTTTTTTTTTCTCTGAAGTGCAGTGGAAAGTCAGTTAAGAAGCTTGAAAAGACAACAAAAATCAAGCCTGTCAGCAAGTAACAATTACTCGCATAGAAAGTATTTCTTCAGTGTGGTTCATTAAAAAAAACTTCTCCTTCACCACTGCTTCATCACAGGGAAACTCCTCCTGTACGGGCTCTTGAGATGTGCAGCCAGGTGACAACCATCGCTCGCCTGAGGAGTAAATCACGTTATTTTTCGGAAAACGGTTACCCTTTCTACAGCCGATGGTTTATGCTGGTCTGTCTGTTCTGTGAAATATTATTATTGGTATTCTCGTTGTGTAATACTGTTAGAGTAAAATTTTCAAGATGCGACTTAAATGCAAACTCCTTCTCTGTCTGTACTCGTAGCCACCAAGTAACAGACTGTTTCCAAGGGTTGCCTGTCTAAATAACCCAGCCCTGGGTTTGGTTACTGGTCGGCAGCTCAGGGAAAGCGTGTTAATACATCTCTTAGTTACGACAGTATTCTGTCCACTAGGTCTGGTCAGGTCAAAGAACCAGTTTAGAACAGAAAAAAACACCAAAAACTGGATAAGTAAACTGTCATTCAGACAAAGGATGTTTTTATTTGGGCATATTTTATGAGAAAACATTAAAATTCTTGATATAAAGTACTGGATTAGAGAATAATTCTGCAAATACTGTTAAACGAATTGGCCACCCAAATCATCTTGCGTCGTGTCACAGGGCCCAGCACAGTTTCTGTTGCAACGACTTTCGGTAGAAGGCATCTCTGCAGTGCACTGGCGTGTCTGTTTTATCAGACTGGTTGAAGGGATGTCAGGAGAAGGTACCAGTGTGGCTGGCGCTGCGGTCGTGTGATGCCCGCGCTTGGTTTTTCTGCTTTCCCTCCTCTCTGTTAATCACTAGAAGTAAGAACAAACTCTTAAGAGTTTACCCGAGATGCTCTGGGCAGGTAGAAGGTATTGTAGTGGTGGGAGGGATATCTCATGTGAATATTGACCAGCTTCTTTAAATAGTAGCATTCCTCCTTTGTCTGTAATCAAAGACGCAACTTTATTAGTGTTTCAAAGTCATCCAGCGCTGTTCTGACTGCAGCTGCTTGGGAGTGATCAAAGGCAGGCGTACCAGAGACGGCCTTGTGTGCTCCGCTTCGCAGAAAAGCGGGCAGGATATATTGCTATTCCCATTTTAATTTGTTTTTTCAATAAATCAGGCTTCATTCCTATTCATCATGTAAAGCTGTTGGATCGTGAGCCGCTGCAGAATGCTAACTAATTTCATAATGCTCTGCATAAGGTGACCCACTTACAAGTTCATCCTTCAGTCGTGTTTAAGCTCTGGTCCTGATTTATGTAACAGCATATTGGTTTCATCAAGAATTGTCTGATCACTCACTGTGTTGGCTCCTTTTTGACCTGTACATGATTTGTATTCTCCTCAATTTTAGGGAGAACTTTCTGTCTCTGTGCACATATGGGCAGAAGAACATTAATAAACCTTTGTAAAACTAGTCAATGCTTTGAGTTTTTCTGTCACTTAAAGATATATTAGAGTAGGGTTTAAAAGGAGTTTTAAGAAGTCTGCTGCAGTCAGGGCAGTGGAAACTTAGCATGAAATGTCCCTCATCGCATTGCCCTGTTTGTACATTTTTGGACTGTGATTAACATCGACTATTGCATGTTATGAGTCACAGTCCCTTTGATTTGAAGGTGGGAAGGGAGGACAGTTCTTTTTTCGTTGTGTTTTGCTCATACTCTTTTGTTTCTGAACTGAGAATCAAATCATAGATAATTCCATTGTCCTTACCTTACCTTTATTCATTGTACTTATCTTAATTCCATTGTTGAGAGAGAAGTGTGCTGCCTAGATGTATTAGGGCTAGTGTGATTTATTGCACTCACTTTTCTTTAAAAATGTGTTTGGAAGTTGTTAATAAGGGAGTTAACGTAGCTGAGACACTTGGGCTTCCTTAACAATAAAATACGAGTTTCTATTGCTCTAGGCTTTGGTTTACTGAAAGCTAATTAACCTCGCAGTCCTCCAGGATATCATGCAGTGCAGAAAGGTGAAATAATCTGTATTCAAGTCTGTGTATGAAGATATAGATCCTGTTCCATTTTCTCCTAGCATTCGTTCTTCTGCCGACTGACGGAAGATAAGAAATCTGAAAAGTTCTTTAAGGTTTTTTATGATCGCATGAAAGTGGCACAGCAAGAAATCAAGGCAACTGTCACAGTCAATACTAGTGACTTAGGAAATAAAAAGAAAGATGAAGACTCAGACAGAGATGTACCAAGCAGGAAAAGAGGTAATCCCCAGTTGTTCCGTTTCTGAAGTGACAAGGGAGTAAAATGCTGTGTTTTGAACTCATTTCAATTGATGCAATAATGCTCTGATCTCTGATCCCACAGAGCAAAGTTCAGAGATCAGTGGTGCCCTGGCTCAGGATTTCAAGAGCTTCATCCCCTCTTCATCCATTTGTGAGATTGTGCTATTGAAATGATGAAAAGTATTTCTGAGATGAGACTCTGCCGCCTTGTCTATCGTGACAAGCTGCCCAAATCTGATCCGTAGTAATGACCCTGGACTGTGGGTTGTGGTCAGTGCCTTCTCTAACAATAAGTGGAGAAATCCTGATTTTCTTCTATAGCAGGTCCTTTTATCATAACCCCTGATAGTGCTAGATGTGTGTGCCCTAACCAATTAATACCAGAATTTATAACTTTAATGTGGTTCGCATAAAAGGTGCAAAGAGAGTGACATGATACCCTTCTAAACTCGAGACCCTCACATCACACTAAACATACTTACCAAAAGAAATGATGATGAATAGCTGGCCTGCGTGTGAAACTGTAATGGGAAATGTATGAATAGATTTTCTGGTCCCTTTTATTCAGTTTGCCTAAGGAAGATCTGTTCTTGTGTGTTTTAGTGAGAGAGCCTATGACCCAAATTACCGAGGAGGTCCGGGATCAGTTACTGGAGGCCTCTGCAGCTACGAGAAAGGCTTACAACACTTACCGGAGGGAAGCTGATCCCGATGACCATTATTCGGCAGGAGAAGGAGCGCAGTCTGCAGCAGACAAGAGCAAAGATGACCTGGAGATGAGTGCTGTCATCTCAATAATGCAACCCATCCTCCGGTTCTTGCAGCTGCTCTGCGAAAACCACAATCGGGATTTGCAGGTACAGCCTGGTTCCTGGGCAGGCATGCTCATGTCGCCTTGTGCAGTCACTGCCATCGCATCGGTCTGGCTAATCCCATGCCTTTTAAAATTGATACGTGACCAACTATTTTCTTCGGTCTTGCAGATAATGCAAAAAAAGTATTTATACCTTGCTGGGCAAATACAGGGAAGTCTAGTTATCCAGTGTTCAGTGGTCTTTTCTATGTATATAAAAGGTGGTGGGATCAACACCTGATGTGGCTTTTTAAAAGTATATACTCAAAGCAAGCAAGCGTTCTGCTGTGACGTTACTGATCTGCTTTTGGGAGGGGAAGGAAAGGGAAAAAAGAAGTCATGTAAGAAAATAAAGAGAGCATTGAGACTTTGGTTCCAGCAGCCCTCAAGCATATGTGAAGAGGTTCCAGCGAACAGGTTCTCATGGGTTTTCGCGGATCTGTTCATGTGTGTAGAGATGAACACATGGGGATGGTATCAGGAAAGCCTCAGCTGGAGTTGAATCTGGTGAGGGACAGGAAGGGCAACAAGAAGGGTTTCTAGGTTGCATCCACAGCAGGAGGAGACTAGAAGAACATGGGTCTGCTGCTGAAGGGGGCAGAGGCTCTGGGGATAAAGGACATGGAGAGGGCCAAGGTACTCAGTGCCACCTTCACCTTGCTCTTTACTGGTAAGACCGGTCTTCACAAACCCTAGGTCCCTGAGACCGGAGGGGAGGTCTGCAGCAAGGAAGACTTACCCTTGGTGGAGGAGAACTGGGTTAGGACACATTCAAACGATCTGGACATGCGCAAGCCCACGGCACCTGGTGGGATGCCTCAGGCCCCCTGCGGAGTACTGGGTCCAGTATTGGGGTCCCTAGTCCAGCAGGGAGTCTCAAAGAGGACTAAGGGACTGGAGCATCTGACGGGCAAGGAGAGGCAGAGGGAGCTGGGAGAGGTCAGGCTGGAGAGATCCAAAAGGTCCCTGCCGACCTCCGCTGTCCTGGGATGCTCTGTGATGGGTTTGTATTATTTGAAATAGCAAGCCCAGAACTTGTACATTAGTAATCTTATCTAGCGCGTGCCTCCGCAGGAGATAAGATTTTTGCTTACAAATGGACTGCAATTAAGATGATTTTTGTTCAGCGTAACCACTGCTGCTGGATTAGAATTGAATAAAAGCGAGGAGCTAGTGAGACGCGGTACAATGTACTAAATGCCCTCATAAAGGAGGAATAATTGCCGTGATTGCATATTGTTGTACGGCACGCCAGAAGTGTAGGACCCTGCGTGAGTGCTTTTCAGACCTGCCAAATCACTTCCGCTGAACTCGAATGCCCTGCTGCTGGCAATATGTGAAATCAAATCTGTATGGTAATGTTCCTGTGCTGTGAACGTGGAATTCTTCTAGCGTTTTATAGGTGCCGAGGTTACATACATCAGGGTTTCTCCTAATTTTTTCAAAAAACTATTTGATCTTTGTTTTGTCAAACAATTTTCATGCCGTTAGCGATGTCAGAGACAAGTAGGACGGCAGTTCTATGTGGCAGTAGTCCAAACCGCACGCACATGATCCTTTGCTGCTGCTGTCTTTGGCTAGGCTCTGAAAGCTATAGGAGCAAAATTGAATTCAAGCCAACGCAGAAACTTGGCCTGAGCAGTTCACCATCCTGAACAATTAAATTCCCCAAACAGCAGGTAGTTGCATTCAGCTCTGGGAGAAAAAGGTGTTTTTAAAAAAAAAAAAGGTCGGAGGAAGAATTTTTCAAATCTAATCCTCTTGCTGCTTGCCTGCCTTGATGCTTGCCTTTCCCCTTCAGCCCTGAAGGGGAGGCAGGAGTGTCCAAAGCCTCAAAGCCTTTGTGTCTGCAGCTAGCACGTTGTAACTGAACTCCTTATCAATATTGCCAGTGGACTCACTGCTTAAAGGAGTAAGACAGACCTAATCTAGAAGCTGTGTGTCTTCCAAAATTGTGTAAGTTAGATTTGAATTAGAAGTGAATAGGGATCATCTGCCCAGTGCAGTTGTAGGTTTGTCAAACCAAGCATTTTACAAGCCGTTAGCAATTGAGAGTAGCCTGATGTTGTGCAAAAACAGGAAAATGCAAGTCACGGCTGTAAGAGTCAATACATGTTTTACATGAGGAGGAAGTCTTTGTGAAATGCAATACTGTGCCTTTTGCATCACTCGGTCGTTCCCTTCACAGATAAAGCTGCAGTTTGTCCCGTGTTGCACACAGGATGCTGTCCCCCTCCAGCTCGCTCCGTGGGTCTGGAGGAGGAGTTGCAATATCTTCCTCAAATTAATGCAAGGACTGGGACAAATGGATGGATGCTTAAGTATGTTCTGTCACCCACTTCAGGCTGAATGCATCAAATTTTCCTGTGGAGTACTCTTGATATCT
The DNA here is from genome assembly GCF_947461875.1 of Haliaeetus albicilla. NCBI lineage: Eukaryota > Metazoa > Chordata > Aves > Accipitriformes > Accipitridae > Haliaeetus > Haliaeetus albicilla. The sequence goes on along the minus strand of NC_091506.1, from coordinate 2,305,247 downwards.
CTGTTTCTCTCTCAGCACGCAGATACTTGGGTGCTCTTATTAAACTTGCATTGGGTCTGACCCTCCATTCTGCACGAGAGCTCAGCCTTGAAAGCAAAGCTGTCATGGCTCTGAATTGCTGTAGCCAGCCTCTTGTCCGGTCTGCTTCGGCTGGGCTACAGCCCTACCAGTTTCCTTAGGAGGTCTTTTCTTTGCCATCTCTTTTCTGAATGAAGGCGTCCCTGTATACTACAGAAGCAGTCACGAGAACTGAAGCTTGTGACAAGCTGAGTGATGCATCCAGGGAGCGCTTTGCTGGAAGCAAGAGCTGCGCAGGCTGGAGGAGAGGAGCGGGGATCGCCAGCGGGGCAGGGAGCAGCGCCCTCCCTCCGGAGCTGGTGCCCGGGCAGGTGGTACCCAGCAGCCTCCCACGCCACCACAGCCAAGCGTGCAGCTTCAGTGTTACACTTAAAAATCCCATCTTCGTGGGAAAAATAGTACTCCAATTCTTTTTTTCTCATCAAGTGCGTTATTTCCATGAAATAAAAATATTGCTAGCCAGTCTTGCTCAGAGTAAAGGTCTAAATTGGTAGATTAAATGCTGCTTTTGTGAAAAAAAAGTAATAATTGATGCACTTTTTAACATTGGATTTGACTGTTTCTTTTACTCATAATCCCTGGAGACAAAGCCTAAGTAATAAAGAACAGTAAAGTTCTGCATACTGCAGGAGAGTGATTCAGTAATTTGGCTAGTGGAGCAGTACTGCTGCATGCAGAGAATGAGCCGGTTTAGCTCGCCATGTTTTAGGCAAGAAGCGTGTGTGAGAATTAACTTTCTAAGACCAAAGAGCAAGCCTGTATTCAGTGAAAAATGCCTTGCTTGATTGCTTCTGAAGAAAAATCTGTTCATTTAAAAATATTTCTTTACTAAGACCTTCTTCTTATTTATGTTCTTTCTTTGCGGAGTTTTTCCAATTAGGGATCAGATCTCTGCTAAAACAAAGACTGTTCAAAGAAAACATTTAGACTTTGGGGGGAATTACCCACTTAAATGGTAGAACTATTCATTCCAAGGATTCTGTGTTCATCCCTGCTTGAGCAAACCAAGCTAGTATTCTGTAAGTAGCCAGTTTTATTTTTAGTCATCGTGTTTTCTCTGAAGGGTACTCGGCTTTAGGCTGTGTACTGGGAAGCAAAGTCTCCGACACCCCGACATGCTGTAGAGGCATTAGGAACTGGCTGCAGGTGCTGCCTTTGCAAGTGTAGCCCTATCTGGCCATGTGTCCCAGAAATGGGGAGGACTGGGCTCCCTAAAAATGGATAGCATGAAGTCAGCTAATGTCTCCAGAAGGTTATTCACAAAGGTAGGAGTTGAAAGACTGCCTGACTTTGAGTGCATTTCGTCCCATCGGAAAGTATTTCTCTCTCAACTGAGTAATAGAATCCCTAAAGTTAGGCAGTATGAATGCTCTTTTCCCTCTTTTCTCCTCAAGATCCCACAAGCTGCATATTTTTCAAATGTTCTAGCTGAATCTGCAACTCTGTCACTTTTTATTTGGAATGCAGGGTCTTGCGGATGGCACATTCCTCAGGTTCGTTCCCACTGAAAGCAATAGGATGGCATGTTCGATATTGAAGAGTTGTGTTCCCACTCCGTAGCCTGTGAGATGCTCTGGATGACAGAAAATTAAGAGCTCAATCTATACTGGCTGAGATGGCAACAGACATTCCCTCGGGCAGTTTCTCACGATGCAGTGGGGTCTTGTTTTCTACTAATTTTTCCTTCCCCTTGTTAGCCATCTAACATTGTCCTTCTGCCCCCTGTGACTCATTTCTCCTCTTTCCTTTGTGTTTATTGACTTTGGATCAAGAAGCTAAGGCTGGTATAAACCTAGCTATAATCAGAATAAATGCCGTACCGCAGCTGGGGAGCATTTTGTTTCATCACTTTCAGTATTATCCATTATCTCTGCTTTTTTTCCTGGAGAGAAGGCACAAGCTCCGATTTCTGTAGCGTCAACCTTTCTACGTTTTGACAAGTTAATCAAAAGTCAGGATACTAAATGAGCAATCAGTTGAAATGTGCTGAATCACTGTCACCTTTAGTCAGCATTCATAGACAGCATTTTCCTTTTTTAGCTTAGCCTTCAATTGAATCTGGCAATTTCTCAGTCTGTTTGCCTTAAAGGACTTATTAGTCTGATGCAGGCAGTAGAGGCAATCAGTTAACAGTGCTCCTCTGCAGGCTGGCAGAAAAGACCTTGCTGGTTCCATAGTCCCATGCATCTTGTTCATCTGGGGGGGGGTTCGCCTTTGAAGTGTTTTGTAACCTGCTAGAATTAGGCTGGACAGACGTTCTCCTGTTGAAACTTCAAGGAAAAGAAAAGTGGTAGTGGTTATCCATTTTTACAGTGCGCCACTGGGAAAACGCTGACAAACAGCATCTGAGTCACTGGGAAATTGTTTTTTGTTAATTGTCCTTCTTTGTTTTCGTTGGGTCAGGGTTTTTTTCATTTGGAATACAGGAGAGAGGAAACATGCTTAATCCATGCTGATAAACCTGGCATTTCATTAGAGGAGCTGCTCCTAATCAGCAGCTTCAAGCAGGGATTGCAATAATTATGTGGGAAGAAATGCAATTGAGAGAATTGCATTTCGAGACACCTTCCTTCAAGGCATGCAGTCAGGTGCCTCCTCACTGTGTGTGCAGGTGCTGCTGCTGTGAAGCCAGAGCCAGGGAATTGCTGCTTCTGTCTTGGAGAAAGGTCTCAGGAGGAGAGAGCCTTGAGTGATGGTTAGCAGTGAAATGTAGCAGGTAGGCTGGAAGGAAAGCTTGCAGGCTCAGGAGAGCTTTCTGATCCGCAGTGAATAGCCTATTCCGTGTTGGGTTTCCGTGCTCTAATGGATGCACTCTGTTTATTTCTGCTCGTCTTCTATAAAATTTGAAGCCAACAAGCTGCTCAAGAGAGCAGCACGTTGCAAGCAAGCCCTGAAAGAGGCTTAAATTGCTTGTACAGGCTGTAGTGAAATTAGAGCAGTATACCATGCAGTGCAATTGTGGGTGGATGAACCTAATAAAATATTATGATCCAAACATCAGTTTGTTTGGTTTTTTTTTTTCCTTTCCCTCCTGGCTTTGACACTTTCCTCGCAGAATTTTCTACGCTGCCAGAACAACAAGACCAACTACAACTTGGTGTGCGAGACGCTGCAGTTTCTGGACTGTATCTGTGGAAGCACAACTGGTGGACTTGGACTTCTTGGTCTGTATATAAATGAGAAAAACGTAGCGCTGATCAACCAGACGTTGGAAAGTTTGACCGAGTACTGTCAGGGGCCTTGCCACGAGAACCAGGTAATACATCCATAGCTGTGACAAGCATCACCCTTTCTCCCTGCACCCACAGCGTGTGCTCTGCTGGGCTTGGCTCTCGGTCTGCTAGACGTCTTCTCTTATAACGCTGCTCCCTTTACTTGCCCTACAAAGGGGTTTTGGTTTGGGTTTTTTTTCCCTAATAAACTCATAATAATCAATTTCTCTTTTTTAGGCCCCCCTCTGAGGACATGAACCACTCAAAGCAGTAGAGAGTTTTCTGCTTTGCTGAGATTTAAGTTGTTTTATTAGACTTGACAGACAGGGAAGAGTGGAGTATTTTTGTACTTGAAATACTGTCTAGAAAAAATGTTGCTAAAACCAAGCTCTGTTGCCTGTTGTAAAAGAGGCCAGAAATGTGGCCCCCCCCATCCCGATGGGAGAAAGTTGAGCTCCGTAGCTTTGTTAATGAAGGCGATAACCACTGTTCTCAGACGTAGCCTTGCACGCAGAACCAGGTGCACGTTGCTGCCGACTGTCCCTGCGCGGGGACGCGACAGTGGCTCCCAACGAGCACGGGGTGGGTGTTGGTGAGGGCCGCCAAGTCTCTGCTGGGGGCTGAGGCAGCCTCTGTCCAGCTCCCCCCAAACCGTACTCGCCGTCAGCGGTACGTTCTGCTCCGAGCAGGAAGAACTGTTTTAAAGCAAGCGTGGTGGTTTAAGTAACCGCGTTACAGGGAAGGGGTAACTGAATAATGACAGTAATCCTGTCAGATAAAGCAGTTACTGACCCACAGCTGGAGTTGGTCCGCTCTGTTCCTCGAGGGTTGAATAATCAGCAAGGAATATGGGAAGACACTTTGTTGGCATAAGCAGGAGTTTTTAGGTGCTCCAGAATTACAGTTTGCTCCAGTGGGAGGGACCAGAGGGCAGGGGCAGCTGTACTGCTCAGCTGTGCTTTTCCATTTCACCTTCCCGCAGGTTGTACAGCCGTGCTTTTGAGCAGCATCGCCAATTAGTCAGGCCCATGTCTTCTGCCTTCGGTCTGAACGTGACCCTTGCTGTAACTGTTTCGATGAGTCAAATGAGGTCTGAAAGTCTAGACTAAACCATACTAAAGAGATAGCTACCCCAAAATAGTTTTCCAAACTCTGGCTGCATATTTTGGCATTGACTCAACAAATAACACATGCTCTCTGTGTGTGTGTGTTTGCTGGAGAACACTTTTCCCATTGAGCTGACATGACCTGCGAAGTCCTGTGTTGTGGGGTGGGTGTCACCTTTCTAACAAGCAAACCTCTGCACTTAGACACATGGATATCTGCTTATTTTCTCTATTTGCATATTAATTGAACCATAGCATGGTATAGACTGGAATGTGACTTTCCAAAAAGTCTTCAAGAATATCTGTTCTTTAAAGTGCCTTTTCTTCATGCACTCAAACGTAATTTACAGCAAAGCTAAACAAAGCGGGGGGGGGGGTACCTCTGCAAGGGAATGCATGAGGCTGTACACATCAGTTCATAACTGACAGTTTCTCTCTGTTATATGGGTCAGGTGAAATAACAACCTTTAGATATAGGTATGGATCCTCGCAGTGGAGCTTGACGACAGAGCAGGGCTCTGGATTTTGAAGCCAGCAAGCTGCTGTTGCTTGGTACATTTCAGTTATAGACCATTATAAAAGCAGGGTTAAAGGGTAAGCAAGAGGGTTACAGAAATTCACATTCTTTGGTTAGACAGGACTGAAGTAGGTGTTGATTGGCAGATCTAAAATAAAGAAAACTCTCTCTAATCTCAGTAAAACAGTGTTCTTCCTCAGCTATGTATTCAGCCTGGACTCTTTGGCATGTAAATGCTTCATTTATCAACTGTGTTGCTTTCTGCTTCCTGAGGCTGGGTGGTTTCTGTAGGACATGCCATGGCTGATGATAGGAAAAGCTTGAAACAAAATGCCTTAATCTTTTGTTATTCCACTGACGGGAGTTTTCTGTTCAGTTATCCATCTCGAACAGCTTATGAGGTGATGAAAGAGGTGACTCTTCTGTTCTGGCTGGGTCACCAGCCTAGGCTGCATTTTTAGTGTAGACAATTAGCGAAGTTTGATGAATTTTCTTTGGACAGAACTGCATTGCTACTCACGAGTCCAACGGTATTGACATCATCACAGCATTAATTCTCAATGACATCAACCCTTTGGGAAAGAAAAGGATGGACCTTGTGTTGGAACTGAAGGCAAGTGAATATTTTGTGCGATCCACGTTAACAGTAAGATGAAACATAATTTTATTGTTGGAATTACGTGGGTGTTTATTATATCCCAATATTCATAAGTGCCAAAAAATTATATGCATCAGCGAGCTGGAGGCAGTGCCCAAAGATTATTTGTCAGAGGCATTTCATCTTTTAAACGATAACATGGAGGCACCAGTTTTCAGATGGGGGGAGGATGCAGGCAGCCAAGATATGCTGAGAAATCCTAAAATAATTTCCTGTTAAAGATTTAAAGCTGATGAAAACTTCTCCATTGTTTCAGAGCTTTTACATATACAATGGAAGTAAAATTTCTCGTGCTATGTCTAGTTTCCTCATACTTTACTGCTGCTGTTTAATCAGTTGATGTTTAATCATCAAGAATTGTTTAGGGCGGTTCATATTAATGCTGAAATAATTAGCCCTTGTGCTGGTTTCAAAATACACTAGCAGGTTGTCTTCTAGCAACAGCAGTCACAGAGCACTCCTGCATCAGCATATGTTTTAGAAATATTTCCTTTCTGACTTATTGTCCTGTCTTATAGTGCAATGTCTAGTTGTTTTCCGCTGCCGACTCACACCATTATTATGGGTAGTGTGGGTTTTTTATTATTCTAAATAAAAAATGCTTTTAGACTCAATTAGCATTATACTTCAAAATTAAATACTTTTATTGGTTTTTATTGTCAGTCATGATGGATTTTAATCTTAATTGTTCGTATTAAAGTAGTCTGGTGCCTTGTGGTAGTTTCCCATTTCCTCCCTCTATTTCTTGGCATGAGCAGGTTGCAGAGTAATTTTCAGTTAAAAGCAGCGGAGCACGTCTGTGTCTTCAGCCTTGGCTGTCCTTTGATTTAATCAACAGTATCTTGAGTAAAGCTGAGCTGCACCATTTTGGAGTTGAGAGCTTGTGGTAATGCTGCAGTATCTTCAAAACAAAATAATACAAGCTTGCAACCTCAGCGTTTCGGAAATCCGAACCTTAACTTGGGTTAGTTTGATGGCCCCCGATAAGTAGGGCTCGGGAAATAAACTGGTAAAAAAATACTGCGAAGTTGTGTATATCAGTAATTAGAGGGGAAGGAGGGCTTGGCGAGGAGAGGCTGCAGGAGCCCTGCAGTGGGCTGGCGGGGAGGATCTGCCTTGCCTGCGGGTCGTGTTTTTCAGAAGCCGGCTGTCTTGAGCCCTTAGCCCGGGTGGCAGTGCCCAAGCTGGGTACCCTCCTCGTTTTTGGAGTCCTGGCAGTGATTGCTGGTGTTCTTCCCTCCCTTCAGAACAACGCCTCAAAACTGCTCTTGGCGATCATGGAGAGCAGGCACGACAGCGAGAACGCGGAGAGGATCCTCTACAACATGAGGCCCAAAGAGCTGGTGAGTCCCTGGGTCGCTCTGAAACTCCCGACTCCCTTCAAACCAGCGACAGCAGCACTGGGGAGACTGGGGCGGTCGCGTCCCCCCCAGGCGTGCTGCAAGAGGTCTGTGCGTGGATTGCTGGGCAGTGGAAGAGCTTTCAAGGATTTGGTTAAATGAGTGCAATATCCCCGGGGGGGGGTCTGTCTTGTTCCCAGGCAGCACGAGCAATTAGGGAAGCCACGCCGAATGCCACGGAGGAGGCATTCAGCAACCTGCGTAAGGCAGGGAAGGAGCGTCGTCCGACTCTTTGGAATCCACGTGTAGAAGTTATTTGCACAAGAGACAGAGAGAAACGAAAACTTCTTGTGCCCTAAAAGCGGTTCGGTAGACTGTAGCAGGCTTTTGGGCCGGTTAATGTGTTAACTGGTGAAAACACAGCCGGGAGATTCAAAGTACAGCTGAAACGCTGTCGACTTGTCTCGGTGCACGTAGCTACGGCGGGGGCCAGAGGTCGGAACGTGATGGAGCGTGCGGCGAGGGTGGCCCGGGATGCATTACCTAGAGGGGAACGTGAAGTTCAGGTTCTTGTGTCAATGAGCTGGGCTGAAGGTGCTGAGTTCAGGTCTCCTCTTTTATCCTGGTGGTTGGGAAGCCCACCGACCTTCCTCTTGAATATATATGCTCAGCTCCCTTTCACCTGTGTACGAGTACGAAGTGTATACTGGCCTTAGCAGACTTCAGCCCTCAGCCTGAGCTGTCTCTTCAGTGGCCTGTGTCTCTCTTTCTAGGTGGAAGTGATAAAGAAGGCTTATCTGCAGGGAGAAGTAGAATTTGAGGATGGAGAAAATGGGGAAGATCTTGCGGCATCTCCGAGGAACGTGGGACACAACATTTATATATTAGCTCATCAGGTAGAATTTTGCCTACAGCTTTTGTAAACCTGTAAAGAATCAGAAAAGAAAATTCTATAAGAAAAGTTTTGGAGTTTTCTTTTATAATGGGAAGCAGACAGGCTCTTGACCGAGTTTCTGAAGACATGTGATTCAAGTTCTTGGCAGTACTGGGGAGCAATGTATTATTTTTCAGCTGTATCAAAGGTTACTTTCTACTCCCAAAGAAATTATTCTCACAGATCAATTAGACTGCAAGCAGAAATCTCACTCTGCTTCTGTGGTTCTTGCCACATTCTCCCTATGTTGGAGCCAGTCAGGTTTGTTGTATTGATACAATGTGTTTGAAAGGTAGAAGACCAAAGGGGGGGGTGTAGAATATATCTAGATCTACTTAATATATTGATGCTACATGTATCACTTCATTACAGACTTCTTTAGCATCTGAGAAGAAAGACCATCACTCTGCTGTAAGATGAATTTAGAGCATCCAGAAGCATTTTTGGAGCAATGCTCTGTGCATCTGCTTTTCAATTGATGCAAATTTTCTCTTCCGTCCCTGCCTAGATACTTGCGTGATTAGCACACCTTTGAATTAGGGTGGGCGTAGAAGGATAGACTGAATGTGAATGTTCAAAGTTTCCCAGGTCAGGCAAAGGGTGGGAGAGGATGGGTAAAAGAGGAGTATAACAGGGATATTAAAAAAATACATATTTGAATCATTCTGACTTGCTCCCAAAATAGAGCTGCAGGGTGTCTGGTTGGAATAGAATAAGCCTTCTGTCAACTTTGCCCTTTCTTAGCAGCTGACTGCGTACTATTTCTTTTTTTTATGCCAAAAATCAGAAATTTAATATCATAGAGAGACATCTGGTGTCTCCCACTCCCTTTGCATTCCTTTATTTTAGTTGGCTCGTCATAACAAAGAGCTGCAGAACATGCTGAAGCCGGGAGGTCAGATAGAGGGAGACGAGGCTCTGGAGTTTTACGCCAAGCACACGGCACAGATTGAGGTACAGGGAAGCCGGTGGCTGCCGGGAGGTGTGGGGGGGGGAATGATCCGCTGCGGAAAGAGCCGCTTGGAAGAAAAACGATGGAGTTAAACACCGGCTATATTATACGTGATATTTTGATCAAACTGACTACCTGTGTGTGGACTGTCATCTTTGACATGAGAATATATGTGTACTTATTTTTTTATTTTAGTTTTTGACAGCCGCTGGGGGGGGGGAGCTATTTTTGAGCTGTCATGTGTGGGCTTTAAGATGGAGCTGAGCAGAGCTCTGTTGGCAGGAGGAAGTGTAACTTCGCTTCTGTTACATTTTGGCCGGAACTATTGCTGAATCCATAAAGTTAGTGATAGCTTTTGCCATTCTTTCTGTATTAAAATGACAGTTTGGCCTGATGTACAGTCTAAGATGCTTTTTAAAAGTAAAACACACACAAATAGGGAGAGTTCACAAGACTCTCTAATAACCCATGTAAATATAACTCTTATTCCTCATACTTGCCTGTGCAGTGCATGGCTAAAATTTGCTAAGATTCTTGAACTGGGCAACCAGATTGCTCTAAAATTCAGCACAGCTTTGGTGCAGGATTCACTGGGCCCTGTGGAAATCCCAGTTAAGAGCAGTATTGCCAGGATAAGACCGCAGCATAGAAATTACCAGTCTTGGAGCTAACTGTAGGCCTACTTTGAAAGGTAAATTAAATGAAGTCTCTATCAAGCTGCTGTTCTGCGGAAATGTGTCCAAGTTTCTACATGTAGCTGGTTTGAAGGGGGGGTGGCAGGGGGTGGCGGGGAGCAGACAAATGAAGAAATAAAAGAATTTAAAAACTAGGAAGAACTCTAAGAAAGACTGCTGTTCAGATTGTCAGGTCGGACCGTACCATGGAGCAGATCGTCTTCCCCGTGCCCAGTATCTGTGAATTCCTCACGAAGGAGTCCAAGCTGCGGATATATTATACCACGGAGAGGGATGAACAAGGCAGCAAGATCAACGACTTCTTCATGAAATCAGAAGACCTCTTTAATGAGATGAACTGGCAAAAGAAATTGCGAGGTAGGTTGCTGTTGCCAGCGTGGTTGTGTGGAGCATCACCAGCAGAGCACTGAGGTCAGGTTTTCAGAGTTTGAAACGTTGACTCGGTAGCAGATGGTTCCCCAGTGTGGCAGCAACCTTGATAATTGTTTGAAAGAGTCTGCTCCTCTGCACGATGGCAGTATGCTGTAATGAAGTCAAGCTTAATGCAAGAGCAATATGGACCAACTGGAGGGGATCCAGGGGAGAGCAGTGAGAAGGATCACAGGTCGTCTTTTTTAAGATCCAACAGGAAGGAACAAAATTGTGGAGGCTTAGCTTAAATGAGAAGGCATTTGGTGGCAGGGAGGAATGGAGAGGACACAGCTGAAGAAAGCAGCGGTCTGTTCTCCTTCCCTGCACTGGATACACGAAGCAGTTCCCTTGCTTTGTGAGGAGGAGTAAGGCTGGGTAATGCAGCATGGACTTATGGCATCTGCAGCAGTGGAGGCACTTGAGAACAGGTTAAACATGCATTTTTCCAGTAATGGTAGAAGTACAATTCGACCTTCCTTTGGGCAAGGAATAGACTGGCAGATGTGCCGACTAAGTCCCTTCCAGCCCTGTGATGCTAAAACACCTGAAAGCGAGCATTTTCAAGCACTGCTTTTCCCTCTGAAGTTCCCACTGGCAGCTAGGAAAACTTTTTAAATTATCTTTTAATTCATACAGTGCCACCACCTCCCCCAGTACACTTTCTAACTTGTTTGCTTAAAATTATTTATTTAAAAAAAATCTTGTTTTGTTAAAGGGGAAACGTTGCACATGAGGCTCAGCTTCAGTGGGCAGTGATGAGTGGTTAGAATTTACCAACAATGATCCTCTGAAATGTGAGAGAAAGCAGTTATTTCCTGCTCAAGTCAACATCTGCCATCTGATGCCACTGTTGTTCCCCATGCTTGAATCAGCTGAACTCCAATTATTAGCGCAAGAGCACAGACTGGTCCGGAACCGCCTCCTAGAGCAAATGTGAGAGTGGGCTGGTGCTGTACAGCTGCGTCCTGCTGCCAGCCACCAGAACCTGCCTGCTGGGCCAAGCATCCATGCCAGCACGGTTAGCAAAGGTTTTCCCCCGACGGAGACCTTGTTGGTAGTCAGCATTGCATAGCATAGGAAAAAATTAAGTGAGAAGGGTCCTCTTGACCTTCCTCCTTGTGAAAATTATTTTTTATAAAATTATTCCCTTTGTTGTAACCTCTGACGATTGCATTTTGCCCTTTCACTGTGCACCTCCAAGAAGAGCTTGAACTCTTTCCAGTTTGTTTTTGGGATGCATATGCACAGTTCACGCTAGAGCTTATGAAGTGTTGCGCAATTGGTAACGGAAACTCAGTATTTGCTTCTGATCATTTGGGTGTATGTATGTATATGTTAGTAGATCTTTTAACAGAGAAAAGCAGTTGTAATCATATTACTTAAAATTATCAAAGTCAGGTATAGATGAGACCGCCTGAAACTTGGTCAGCTCTACTGAATTATTTTTCATGTGCATGAATACTAAATAGAGTGGAGCTATTTCCACTGAACAATGGATTAGTGCTTCTGACAGCATCAAAATCCTGAGGAGGCTGTTTCCTAAAATGACTTCTAAGAGCTCTACAAGAAATACGGAATTATTTCCTAAACAAATGGACAGCTTTGTCTTCGACAGCATCCAGGTATGCTGTTAGATGTTGTTGTTTTAATTACTTTAATTGTCTTTGAGGCTATCTCCAGGCAAGCTGTGAAGGCATCCATAATTAACAACAGACCACAAATTAGTCAAGATCCACCTGCAGAAGTGGAGAATATTTCTTTTTTCTTCAAGAAACTGGAATAATTTAATCTGTCTCCTCATATTCTGGCCTTGTTTGGCCTCTAGGTGATATTCTACGTTTACACAATTGTTTCTCACGTCTTAAATAGAGGTTAGTGTTTTCGAGATGTGACCAGCTGGCAGTGCTCTGTGCTGCACTCATGTGATACCACTTACAGATTATTCAAACCTGAGAAAGACTTTCTAAAATAAAGACCCATGTGCTTCCCCTTCAGCTCATGGTGCTAGCCCATATTCTGAGCACCGTAAGTCTCCCAAGGTCTTAATTAAGAATTCAAACGAGCCTGCCAAAACCAGTAGAGGTGCTACACAGGGCAGACAGTCTGTGCCCATCCCTAAAGGAAGGTTTAAAGTAAAACCCGGAACTTTATAATGACCCTTTGTATAACAATTTCATACAAATGAATTCAACCTGCTTACAAATTCTTCCAGTTAAAATGAAATTGAGAACAGAAATAATATAGAAATCAGTGTATCGTTTATTTGAAACATTGCTACATTGCCTTTCAGTGAGGCTTAACATGTGCCTGGCTGATGAGGTGCAGTGAAGCTTGTATTCTTACAGTGACGGGGTACCTTTTTGTAGTCCTTTGTACTTTGCATTCAGCTGTTCAATACATTTGCTTTTTATGTGCATTTCAACTCAGTATAATGAGGCATTGTATAATTCTTTTAACCCATTTTTTTTGCTTAGGATGCTAGAAGAGGTGATTTGCTGAAGAGAGGTGGTGGCTACTGTGAGGCTCAGAATTGCTGCATTCATTAATTTGTTCTTCAGCCCCAGAGTTTGCATTTTCATCTTTTCCATAAATTTCACTGTGAGCTTCTTTCCTTTGCTCTCTGATACCTGTACATGTTACCTCCTTCCACCAGGGAAAAACATTAGTTCTTTCCCTTCTTTGAGAGCATTTTTAATTGATCCCCCCCCCCCCGCCTAGATTTCAGGAGTACACAATTTGCTGTACAATAGGCCTGCAGGAACTAAAATCAGGGATTTTGCCTTGATGCAGAGGGAATTACTGTAAGGCAGCTTCTTAGCTGTCCTTGTCATCTTCTGGTCTGCGACCACTTCAGAAAATGAATCTTTTTGCTTTCTGTGCCTCTTGATTCTAGCTGCAGAGATTATTAAAACTAGGAGTCTTTTTGAAAAGTATTTATATATGTAACATTAAGAATTTAAAATGTGCAGCTGTTTAACTGTACGCTTAGCTCTGTGCAGATGTGCTTGTGTCCTTTGCCCAGAGGGCACAGGGAAGGCCAGCCAAGCTTCAACTCGGTTATTATTCTGGGGCTATACTGGTCTATTATCAGCCTGAAGTGAAGTTGTCTTACTTGCTTGGCAGCTAGTCCTAAACATTTTAAATTTATGGCTGTGTCGCTATGCTGCGCTTTGTGTCTTAATTGTCCACCTTGCCCTGTCTTCACTGCGGTTTTTCTGGCTTGCTGCAGCAGAAAAGAAGTTTGAAGGTGGGCAGCATCTCATGGAGGTGAGCTGCTGGCGGCAGCAGCAGCGTAACTCAGAGGGATGGGGCTGAATCTCACCGTACGAACCTGTACAAATTTTCTTCCTCCTAATTGTTCTTTGTGTGACTCTGAGTACCAAGTATGTTATTAGGGGAAACCTGAAGTCCTTGACCTCTGCATTTCTGAGCTTGTTCTCATGCCGCTGCTAAATCATGTTTGAAAATGCTTTCCTTTTTAACACGAGTCCTTTGCCCTAAAGCACTATCTAGGAAACTGGAAGTACCCCAAATATAAAGAGTAATCAAATAAACTTCAGAATAAGCTATGAATATTACTGCTGTTGATGCTGTGCTTTTGGGCAAACTGAAAATAAACTGAGTTTTGGTGGAGATTAATTTTTTATATAGAACTTTTATTTTTTTAAATGCTCCATTAACAAGAGTTATTTTTCTCTTTTGCAGCTCAACCTTTCCTGTACTGGTGTGCTCGCAACATGTCCTTCTGGAGCAGTATTTCCTTTAACCTGGCTGTCCTTATGAACCTGCTCGTGGCATTTTTCTATCCATTCAAAGGAATTCGAGGAGGTACCAATATTTAACATACAACAATATGTGAACAAACAAGGGATAAGGAGCCAAATTCTGTCCCCCACTTGTGTCTCTGCATCCCTGTTTACTTCAGTGGGGATAGCAGAACAGAAATTGGCTTTTTTTGTAATTGCCTTGATATAAATTGTGCTGTTCTGACTTTTTCTTGAGGCATTTGGAAGGAAAACGTAGAGCCATGCTTTTTCCTAAGGGAAAAAATTATCAAAGAGAGACATCCACCTTTAATCACTTGACTGTTCTACTTTGGTTTAAAGTTCTGTAATTACGTATTGAACTAAGAATATGAGAAATGTTAATTTATTGCTTTCCTTGAGCTTGCATTTTATTAACGCCATTTTCCATAAAACTTTTGTGGTTGCACAGCACTTCAGGAGGCCTCTGAGCATTGGGGTTGGGTGAGTGAGATTACCCTGCGTTGGCAGGGGAGGCGTACGGGGGCGAAGGGACCTGCTTTGTGCCATCAGGAATCGATGGAGAATACAGAAGAAGAGCCCGTCTCCCCTCTGTTACTGTCTCTCCAGGAGACCCTTACTCCCCTGAGCACTTAGAGCAGAGTTTGCCTTACGGAGCGAGGAGGAACCATGTCCCCTGGCTCTGGAGGTTGCCTCTCTGAGGTTCTTTACCATCAGCGGCTAGCAGCTGGACTTGCTATCATTTCTAATGTAAAGCGGGGGTTAACATGTGCGGTTCATGTGGGGTTGCACAATCTTGCTGTAATAGGTCTCCTGGAAGTTGCTTTTGATCCAAAAAGCGGGTTTGTGCGACAGTGGTGGTTCTTAGAGCCAATTCAGTAAATACTCCCAGTGGAGTCCTGATGAGATTCAGCTGCTCTTCCTTAGATCCAGCCTCTCCCAAGAGATGCACCCCAGGGCAGGTCGAGGGGTGGAATCTGGAAATCTGGAGAAATATTCTTGTGGATGCCTCTGTCCAGTTTATCCCTTGCAAAGCTGGTGTAAGGGAAATGACTAGCTAGGAGCTTTTTCTACATCCGTGTCAACTGGAGTAAATAAGGACCCCAGCAGTAAAAGCTCCTTCTGGAGAGGGTGATTCATGTTCAAGCCTTCACTTCCCTTTCTTTGAGATTCATCATGCAACAGGGCCAGTTAGATGCTTATCTTTTCCTGTTGAACTTCCATCTGCATCTTTCTCGCATCCATTGCTAACTACAGAACCCAAAGACAATGCGGCTCAAAGATAGCAGCAGCCTGAACCTAACAAAATTATCAGCTGAGCTCTGTGTGTGCGGCATAAAAGCCGTTTCACCCCTTTTGCAGCTCACCAGTTAATTTAGACTGAGGAGAGTCGTAGTTTTGTCCAAGTAGTGTTCGACAGCAGCTTGTGGTCGCAGTGTGGTAAAGGCAGCGGGCGTGGAAAACTTGTGATTAGGGGTTCTGCATCCTGATAAAGCCTGTGAGAAGGTACAGGATATTTTAGACCAAATTTCAGTGTTCCTGAGAGGGGGAAGAGTATAGTTACCTTCTGCAACACCAGGCTGTGGTTTCGGCTGCTGTACCTCTGCATCGCACCCTGTGGCAGCAGACCGCGGGGCTACCCAGATCCCGTTCTGGCCGGCAGTCGGTTGAAGGGTTTTAACAAGCACAAAGAGCAAATGAATTTTCTGTCTCTAGTTTCAAAGATCACAGGTTAAAATTTAAAGGTCTGTATTTATGGCCGATAGGAAAGCTGGTAATTAAAGGAGTTCACTGAGATTGCAAGTTGCAGGACTTGGCGGGGGGGATCATTTGCCATTTTGAAGATGCCCTACCCTACATACTTGAAATACTTTATCAGGTAACATTTTGATAAAATCTCTTCCTCTACTAGTTACAGTCAAAAATGAAAAATAAGTAAATACAAGTGTATTTTATATTTAGCTTTTTTTAAGAAAAAAAAACCCTCTTCAAAACAGACTGTTTGGGGGAAGTTGTCAGTGTCTTGAGTTGCTCAGACACAGTGAACTGAGCAGCTGATCAGCATCTGACTGTAGCAGAAGCTGTAAAACTTCTGACTTGAGGAGCAGAAACAAAACTGGATGCCTGGAATTCGATACCGGAACGGTGAGAATTCCAGAGACAGGGAGACCTTCCTGCCGGTTACACGCTCCCCCTGCCCGCAGTCATGTAGCGGACTCCACGTGCTCGCAGCAAGGCTTTGACGTAGGTTGGGTGCAGACGGTTGATGTCGAGCGACCACTGGCTCGGCGAGCTCCGTTTGCCAAGGGCAAAGGCACTGCTCCCAGTCTGCTCCCAGTCTCTCTCCATCCCTGGAAAGGAGAGGCGAGCCCGTGCCCTGAGCCCCGCTCTTCCCTGCGGGTACTCGCCTGACCCAGGTCCCACTAAGGACATTTCATGTCACGGCGTTGCACTCCTCATGCTGATGAGCTGCCTGTGGTGTCGGGTCTTTCCAAGGTGGGTGTTACAGGCAATAGCTGAGGACTTCATTAACTCTAGTTATTTTTGCAGGCCTGCTGGGAACTGCTGAAACTTGTGAAAGCAAATCCCTTCATGTGCCATGGATGGCTTTCTAATAGCTGGGATGTTCAGACACCTGTGCAGGTGCCGGCAGGGTCCTTCAGGATCTGCCTCTCGTGGCAATTCTCAAGTCATTCCTAAATAAGCTTTTGTGCATTTTTCTGTCTCTCCCCTTTCTGTGCTGTTTATCTTTCCCACACGGGTGAGACTGTTTCGAGCTCTGCACCTTTTGCTGTTTGACAGCTCAAGTAGCGGTGGCAGCGTTGCTCTGGGATCCCAAACTCCCTTCAGACAGCGGAAACATCTGTTCAACTTTACGCTTATTAAGTTTTAATTTCCATCTATCTTCTGCTGTCTTTATTAATCTACAGTGATTTGGAACAAAATGAAATGGCTGCTCGTGGTAGTCAGATGAGAGTAATATTTCCTAAGCCGTCTGAATTTGGGCGGGGGGAGGAAAAATCCCTCAGCAAATATCTTGCCAATAAGACACAACAGTCCTCTGCGTATGTACTTGTAGAAGGGCTGCTGAGTGCTATGAAATTTGGGGGTCTTGCCTTTTTGTCTGTTAAGGAGCCAGTTGCTTGAAGAAAAACTTCTTTTTTTTTTTTTTTTTTTTTGTCAGTTTTAAGAAAGAGATGTCTCTCATATTCTGCATAAACCCAGGGTAAATGGTATTTTCAGCTGAGGATTTTTTATGGCTCTTTCAGAGAACTGTATTTTTAGCAACATAGGCTTGATGTTATGTAAGCAGACAGTCTCATGGGACAGTCTAAATAGAACCAGAAATAGCAAGAGATGACAAAAACTGGTACGAGGTTTTTGACCAAAAGCATAATAGGAGAATCTGCTGTGAATCTGGACCTGGAGGAGTATGTTGTCTGTCTTCACCTACCCATTCAATGCCTCTACAGAGCACATTAGCAAAATGCCTCTCCTTTTCAGCATTCAAGGTGTATAAGTAGTGAACACTAAACTGAAGAATCCTATAATACTGGCGCTTATCATTTACATAACGCTTTAGTAACAAGTTTGTAATTAAAATCTGCTGAAGGCATTGGGCTCAGATGCTCCACTTACAGCTTTGAAATCAGTAATGTCTGAACATGAGCCTTAATGATGCTCCACCAGAGATAAGATAAAATGGCATTTAGTTGGTTCTTTTGGTTTTGTTTTGTTTGGTTCTACAAAGTATTGAATCGGGTTTTGGTTTTGCCTCTCCACCCTAGGTACACTGGAGCCCCACTTGTCAGGCTTGCTGTGGACAGCTATGCTGATATCTCTGGCCATCGTTATAGCTCTGCCTAAGCCCCACGGCATCCGAGCCTTAATCGCTTCTACAATATTACGACTAATATTTTCAGTTGGTTTACAACCTACCTTATTTCTTCTGGGTGCATTCAACGTAAGTATTGAGTGGGCTTTTTTGAAGTTCTCTTGCATCTTACATAAGGGTTTCTTACCTGCTCGGGAAGATGTCAGGCAAAAATAGCCTGGGACATTGTGGTGGAACTGGTGGGAGAAGTAATTCCCTCTTTGGACTGTTTCTAGCAGAAGTGCTTTGCTGTCGTTCATTTAATTCTGTTTCCCCAGGCTGGGGACCTCTGAGGTTTTGCTCAGTTTTGCCACAGTCTAGAAACAGCTCCCACCCCAGCCAGAAATGTAAAGAAGTCTCTGTGACCCTAAAGTACATAGTTATTCGCTCAAACCCGTCTCCGTTCAGCGACTAAGCTACAGTATTTTCAGGGTTGTGTAAGATTCACTGAACAATGCATTTCCCCAATGTCTGTCTGCAGTCTACCTGCCAGCCAAAAGCTGACACTAAGCAGTTTTGCTACAGTAATGTGTGGACTGAGCATGTAAGCTGAGCCACCAGAGAACTTCATTAACGCTCAAACCCGGATACTTGTGGTCTCCTGTGGCAAGTGAGCCAAAAGGGTTTCTCTCCGACTGAGTCAGCAGGAGCCGTGCAAAGATGTGTCTTCTCAAAGACCTGGCCTTTATTACGAAGTGCCCAGCTTTCAAGTGCATCATTTAATAGCGTTCCTTGTCTTCAAAAGACATCACCATGTAGTACAGAGTCAGAGTTGCATTGCGAGGGTGGTGGTTGTTGCCGTTGGTAATCGTAGCATTTAGCAGGTTCCAGGTAAGTTGAAGGCAGCCTTCCTTCTGGTGTTACACAGGAGGATTACTGGGTGTGTGATCCGAGAGTGAATTGCTGAGGGAATCTGGACTGCTTGCTTATTAGCAAGCAACAGGAGGTGTTTCAGAAATATAAGGGTTGCTGTAGGCTAGAGAGTTACTTGACTGCAGAAAGTGCCATGCTTAGAACAGGGGTGGGGTGGTTTGGTTTTTTAGGAAGGCTTACCTCTCGCACCAGGTATGTTGTTCTTTAAATTGTAGTCTTGATGCCCTTTGACAACAAGCTGGAAACAGGAGTCAGTGCACACGTTTTCTTGGACATCTGCAGTTTTAGTTTTAGCTCACTGTCTCAGCCGTGCAGAAAATGCAACAGAAAGCAGGTTTTGACTGACGTGTGAAATGCTATTGTGTAACAGACAATTCAGCATGGTTCTTGACATCATTATGGAGCCAAGTTACCTCCAGCTTTGAAAAATTGCCTTTTTTTTCCTGAAAGCCATATGTTGTAACTAATACATGGTTAATCTTTCCTTAGGTCTGTAATAAAATCATTTTTCTGATGAGTTTTGTGGGTAACTGTGGAACCTTCACTAGAGGATACAAGGCAATGATCATGGATGTAGAGTTTCTTTATCACCTGCTGTACCTTCTGATTTGCGCTCTGGGGCTCTTCGTACATGAATTCTTTTATAGTTTGTTGGTAGGTATTCACTTTGCCCTCAGAGTGGTTTTCTGTCTGTGTTTGTAAAGTCCCATCTTGGACCTATCTAGATGTGTCATACACCACTTGCTTTCTGTTTTACTACTGGGAAATTGTTGTACCAGCACTCGTTTGAGAACTGCATACTGGAGATTTTGCCTGGGAGAAGTTACGGTGGGAGGCTACGGGACTCCTGCTGCATCTCTTCTTCCTCATTCGTACGGACAAGCGGGGGCTTTCTTCTTCTTCTCACATATGTTGTACAAGACGTGTTTAAGGTTAAATTTAGTTTAAATTGCTCGTTACAGTAAATGTGTATGCAGTTGCAATGAAGGTATTTAGCATTTCCCTGTGTATGTTAGTTCTCTTCTCAGACTTCGAAGGCATGGGGTTGCTAGGTTAGATGTATTGCTTGTGACCCTGCTCTGACATCCAAGATAATAAAACAATTTAAAATGTCGTGACTTTAATATCAATACCTGGTGAAGGTTTAAGCCTTCTTAAGGTCATATAAGCTCTTACATGAGGGAAAAAAAAAAATCTAGCCATAGAAATGTTAGCTGAACAGTAGGTACTTTTGGAGTTACCATGCTATGAGTAAGAGGCACACAGTCTTTAAGATGGTTTACTGTTATTGTCAATAAGTATAACATAGTGTCCATGCTTTTGGAGCAGTTGGTTATCTTTGGAGTGTCTCCTTAGCTGTAGCTAGACTCCAGACCTCACACGACTGACACGGATGCCTGGCATACGTGTTTTTTCTGTTTGGGGTGGAATTCATCTTGCACAGCACAATACTTCTAAGAATAAGCACTGAAGGAGTATATCTAGTGTTGGTGGAGAAAATGTGTCACTTTTAAAGCAAACCTTAAATCCCATTCAGAACACTCTATTTTTGTCCCTTTGTTTGATGCTTGCGACATCCTCTGGTACCTGAATTGGTTATTTTCTGTATTGATGTAGGTACAATTTAACAAATACCTGTTCTCTCATTGTCAACCAGCATAGCCAGCAACCTGCCTGGGCTGTGCTGGTGAGTTGTCACAGACCCAGAGGGGTGAAAAATTAAGGAAACATCTGTAAAGAAATTTAAACAAAGAATTTGGGAAAAAAATGTTGCTCATTTAATTATACACTCCATAAGCTAAGACTTAAAGGAAATAGCTAACTGTATTTTGAGATGCGCTACTTGCAGATTGTGATGGGGCAGATAGTACTATAAAAAAAGATAAAACAGTATGTGTTAGCAGCTTTATGTTTAAAGCACGCACTGTATACCTAGCACTTAAGCAAGAATACCTGCCCTCACACCAGGCAGGGACTTCTTCCCAAGCTGCTGCTCAGGACTAGAGTCCGTGCAGTACAGATGAAGAGGAGGGTACAGCTTACCTCCATTCTTCATGTTTCAAAGTGCATGGCACAAGACTGGTACAGTGGGAGTGAGGGACCCCATCTCCCTTGCCTCCTGCTATATTTTGCTTTGCTGATATGTTAAATTTCAGATAACTATAAAAAGGCCAAAAAAAATGCTTTAAATGCTCTTTAAAACATCAGATTGGTATTGTTAATGTGCTGCCCCATGTTACACCAACACGTAGCATGCCACCAGTGGTAATGGTGGTACATGTGAGAAACAGCCTTTGCTTTCTGTTCGTTGTCCCCCAGCTCTTTGACTTGGTGTACCGAGAAGAGACCTTGCTGAACGTCATCAAGAGCGTCACTCGCAATGGGCGTTCCATCATCCTGACTGCTGTTCTCGCCCTCATCTTGGTCTACCTGTTCTCCATAGTGGGGTACCTCTTCTTCAAAGATGACTTTATCCTGGAAGTAGACAAGCTCCCTAATGAAACGTTATTGCCAGGTTGGTACCGGCGACTTGTTTCGACGGTGTGTGTTGAAGAAAGTAATGGGCTTTTGTTCCCCGGGGCGTGCTGAGTGTCTTCCACCTTTTGCAAAACATACTGATTGCCTTGCCAGTTTGACAATTTCTTCCTCACAAAGGACGCTGTTTAAATAGAAAATAAAATTTTAAAACAATCAAATGGATTGGGGCAAATGGATACCCCAGTATTTTTACAAAACGCTGCAATCTGCTGCAGCATAAAGAGGGATGGGGAGGAGGAAGCCCTGGAGATAGCACTTGGGCTCTTCTGCACATGGTTGAGATTTATTTCTCCCCTCACTGTTTGCTAAAACAGTTGAGATTATCTAATTCAGCTACACCTACTCCCTCCCCCAGTTTAATTACGAGCAGACTTTAGGTAGGCCATTGTGGAGAAGGCTCTGCACTGGGAGAATTCAGTTCTGCCTCGGTTTGCCAGCTCTCGAATGCTTATATTGGCTTTTAACGGTGGGGTTTAGTTTCAGCATAACAAAAATTAGTATTTTATCTGAAATAACAGACTGAATATAAATGAAGGGCATCAAAGGACAACAAAGAGATGCTCCTGTGAAGTAGAGGTTTATCTCTCTAATTCTGGTTTGCTCATAGTTTTATAGACTGTATTAACCTCCCTCAAATACTTGCTACAGTTTAAACTTCGTAGCAGACTTCTCTGTGCTGACCTTAGGTTGCTTATTGTAAGTTAAAAATTGGATATTTTTTTTTTCCACCCTGCAGCATCAAGCTACTAACTTAGTGGGTGGGAAGCACAGTAATGAAATTTGTTAGAGGAGAGGTTGGGTTTTGTCTTGTTCTGTCTTTGGGCTTTTTTTCTGACACTTGAGCTATTCCGACAGGTATTATTTGACATTCCCGCTATTTTTTCTAATTTTACTGCCAGCCCTGTGAGAGACCCAAACCTCACTGACCCTATTATTTCACGTTTCCATGTGGCTGGAGAAATGCCAGAGATGTATCACTATGTGGCAGTAGGTTTGGTCTGATATTTGCAAGACGTTGAAAAGCAAGTTTTCAAGACACCTTCAAAATTCATTGTGCACTAGAACATAGTAATTTCGGAACAATTTCAATTACTCTCTCAACTTTGGAGCTGATGCAAAATAAATGCACAAGTTTGGTCTTTGATTCATAGAAATAAGAATTTTATGTTTGAATTTAAAATCATTGAATGTGTAAATCAGAAAGTACCGTGCCCTTCTAAACTCTAGGATAATACACTGTTCTGAATCTGCCTAGTAATTGCACACTGAATATGATGGGGTACCTTAATATCTGAGAAGTAATCTTGCAAAATGTACGAAACGTTAAACTATCCATTTGATTCATCACCTTCTGTTTTTAGATCGCGCAGAACCAGGTGAGACCATGACTGGAGAGTTTCTCTATTCAGATGTATGCAAAGCAGGTAGCAGTGAAAACTGTTCTTCAATCATTCCTTCAGACCGTGAGTATCTGCTGTTGAATTCATAACTCACACCCTGAGTTTTCACACTTTTTCTAGTTAAGCACCTGAAATTAAGGAAACAATAATTTCTTTAAAAATCCCATGTAATAAATCTGGGAGGAAAGCTATCATGAGACTATCTAACTTGAAATGGGATTAATTTAGGCCAACAGCATAAATAACATTTGTTACATGAAGTGATTAAACTAGAGAAACTTAGAACTAAACCATACTTTGATAAAACACTGTCGTACTCTTTAATTTTCTACATCAATTTGAGAAGGAAGTGATGCAGTTTACCTCTTTGCAAAGTTTATTATTTTAAAACATTAGGCTATTAAATGTGATCTCAGAGGATAATACCCTGTGAAATATGGAGCAGAACATCGTTTATCATCAGCATTATTCTATCTAGCTAAGGAAACTGTTTTTAATATCATGGCAGGAAGTACTCAATGGATTAAGTAGACAGGGTAGGTTTGGGGGTTTTTGAGATCAAAGTAGTGCATGCGAGATATTACTTGTAGCATAATCGCCAGCCTCAGATTGTGTATTGAAATATTTCAGTTTTATTTTCTAGAAAATGTAATTTACTCCTCGGAGATTTATGACGCTGGCTGTGAGAGCCAGACGGAACATCACTGTATCTCTTAGAAGTGGAGCGCTCATATGGTCAAATGTTTCAAAGGTCAATAATGGCCACAAGCCCATGTTCGCAAGAGGAGATGGTTCTGTTTTGCTTAAATGTCCTCTTTGATAAACTAAGCTTCAACACTGACACAGGAATAGCTGCTTTATTCAACTCTAGGAGGAGCGTGCTGCTTTGTCTTTACTCTTGCTGCAGGAAGGGAAACTCCAGAGGTGTTTTTGTATCATAAATAATCAACCTGATATTGGGTCTTCTGTGGCCAGGGATATTAATGATGCCCAAATCTTTGGCCATTTCTCTACCATCTTGGGGTCTGGCTATTTCTGGATTGCATGGGGATTTGGGTCTTTCTAAAGCTGTCTGTGGGAAGGTGGGATCTGCTCATGAGCATTTGTATGATGAAATGAAAATCATGAGACTTTTAATGGGTACAGGGAGAGTATATGAGATTAGGTAATTGATTCTAGCAGTTCTGCAACTGAAACAGCGAAGTTGGAGGCTTCAGCCAAATGAAGAGAGGGTCAAAAAAAGTGTGTTACTTTTTTTAGTAAAATGCTGTTTCCGTAAGCAGTGATATTTTAGCCATTTGAAAAATACGAGTCGAAGTTGCCATTTTGAGTGCAGCCCAAAGGCTGTGCAATCTGTTAGGCACCAAGGGAGAGTGTAAGAGGCAACACTTTGTCCTCTGAGCTGTCAGAAAGCTATGATTCTGTATAAACAGGCATCTGGTGATCTGAGCTATGCATGCTAACAGAAATGGAAAGAGATACTTAACCAAGTCAAAGACAGCAGTTCAAGCACAAAAGAAAACTCTGCTGGTGGGGAGAGGAGGGCAGGCTGGAGCCGGAGCAGAGACCTGCTCCCGTGGTCGGCTCTTTGCAAGAGCTAAGGGGGTTTGCGACGCTGGCTGGAAACCCGGCAGTTTTCGCAAAGGGGGGAGAGAGCATAACCGGCAAAGAGTGAGGAGAATTATTTAAAACTGATCTTCTTGCCTTTGAAACGTGTCTTTGCTTGCTGTGTTAATAGAACTGATTGCTGAAGAAATGGAGGAAGAGAATAAAGAGCATACGTGCGAGACGTTACTGATGTGCATTGTTACTGTACTGAGTCATGGGCTCAGGAGTGGGGGTGGAGTAGGTGATGTGCTCAGGAAACCATCCAAAGAGGTAAATTATCACTGAATGGGGGTGGAAGAGTGATAACCACGTCGGGCTGGGGATCTAGTTCTGCTGGGGAAGACGTGTATACGCTCCCTTTAAACAGAAGTGGGGTACATCGCGACTAGAAGGGACCACACTTTCTCTCCGTGTAATATTGTTAAATCTCTGTATATCAGATTAAACAGCAGCCAGTTCAAACAAGCTTCTACCCATCCTTTTTGGGGGGCTTTTTTAGCTTGAGGGCTGTCCAGAATGGGGCCCAAAGGAACAGAAGTGGTGTAGCCAACAGTGTGCACTTTGGGAGTTCAGGATCTGAAGAAATAAGTACAAGCTATTGGAAGAGTAACATGAGGTAGCAGAATGAAACTGCAGTGGTAGCTGATACCATGCTAGTGGCACGAGCTTCTGTGGAGAGCATCCCTAGGGAAAGGTAAGATGTGTAAAACTGGGCATGGATGAGAGGACAGGGACCAAGATGGGTTGGAGCTGGGACTGTGGGAAGGAAGGCAGGCTGTTGTCTGGAGCCATCATCACAGAGCCGGGACCAGTCAAAGCAGCAGGAATTTGTCATAATACCCAAAGCTGCCCGTATAGCTGGTTCTTTTTAGCTGTTTGTGCCCATTTGAGTCTCAGGTTGTCATTCCCCAAAACCATGTTAGGGGCCAAAGGAGCAGTCTCAGTCAGAGTGAACGCTTTTCTGTTGTTATCTGCAATTTCAAAGTGTTTTCTAATGTGTAGCCTTATTTTCAGCTTACAATGATTTGAAAGTTACATAATTCTTAATAAAAATTTGGCACCCAACTGGCAGGATGATTCTGAAAATGGGGGTTAGGTGTTCAGGTATTCAGGCCTGCAATAAATATGAAATGGATACTGGGAAGTCCAACTTAATGTCCACATACATGGTTGTTAGCATAAATGAAATGAATACTATTAAATTTCAGCAGAAGACTTTATGGTCAACACTGCTACTATATTGATATATAAGCAGATTAATATAAGGATATAATTTGGATGGGCTTGCAGGGTGGGGGTGAGGGGAGAACAATTTTCAATGTGTGTGAGAGAAGAGGACAGACTTGGATACAGTAGGCAGAACGAGCAGCTCTGTAGAGACTGCATACTGGTAGCTGACTAATTTGGCTTTTCTTTCAGTAATCTTGCATTTTAGTTTCACTTAATGTTTTGAGTTGTAAGTTATCATTGGAGAGCATCAGAAATGGAGACTCTGAAGGGAGGGGTTGTGGGGCAGTGTACTCCGTTGCTGAACTGAGAAAGGCATGGTAAGGGTTAGATGTGCACGTATTTGGGTTGTTAATTATTAAAATATGTATCTTGCAGGAACCTCTATTTGCTGCTAGAGTGATATATGATCTGTTATTCTTCTTCATGGTCATCATTATTGTCCTTAACCTGATTTTTGGTGTGATCATTGACACTTTTGCTGATTTAAGGAGTGAAAAACAGAAGAAAGAAGAAATTTTAAAAACGACTTGCTTTATTTGTGGTAAGTGTAGAAACACTCAAGAGTAAAGGGTTACTCTCTCAAAGTCAGAGATAGCTGCAAACTTGCAGGAAACAGGAGTCTGGAATTTCTGACTGTTCCTACCTTGCATTCCTCAGCTGGTTGATATTCTCAGGTACCACACACATCGGAGCCTGGCAGCGGGAAGAGAGGGGGAATGTATGCTCAGTATACTGGTTTTTCCTCAGCTCCTTAGTTTGTTTCTCCTGTGCTTCAAAGAATAGTTTCCTATTCGAATGGGAGAGATTTTTATAAACAGTTGTTTTTTCCAAGGGTGTAGAGTGTTGAGCAGTGCCTGTGAAAGTTTTTCCCATCAGTAGATTGGGAATTAAGCTGCCGAGCCTTTGAGGCCGGTGCGGTTAAATGTGATGGTCATGCAGAAGTTGCATAACACACAGACTGACAGAAGTAACCTTTGGAAGTTTGCTGCAAAGCAAATGTTGCTTTTGGTGTCATTTTGCCTAAAAATAGGAGATGCGTTACGAAAACCAGCAAGCTGATTGCATACGAGGTAGCTACCTTTTTTTAATCAAAAGTTTTCTGTTATGTAAAGTGTGAGCAGTACTTGTTAAGCCTTCTTTCCTCTAATTGCTACACTGTGGGAATTTGTTAGAGAGTTTATCCCTGTTACTGAGTGTTCATTTAAGAATGATTGCGACTGTTAAGTACAGCAGACTGTAGAAACAAGTTTTGTTCTTAGAGCTCATTTTCTTAGTATCAGTTTGTAAATACTAAGGGTTATATATGTGTCACTCTTGTAGGTTTGGAAAGAGATAAGTTTGATAACAAGACAGTCACATTTGAAGAGCACATTAAAGAAGAGCACAATATGTGGCATTATTTGTGCTTTATTGTGTTAGTGAAAGTAAAAGACTCAACAGAATATACAGGACCAGAAAGTTATGTGGCAGAAATGATCAAGGTGAGTTTGGAGTTCTGCTTTTCTCCTCCCCTACTCCCCCCTCCCAGATTAGACCAATCTACTGGCATGTTTGGTAAATATAGTACTCGTATTTTATTTATTTTGCAAGTAAAAACTTGGGGTAAGGCTTTTTCCGCAATAATAGGCTTAATCCAATGCCTTTCCTTTTAGAAGCATCTCTAAAGATAATATACTTAAGATGTACTTGGCAAGATAACTCGATAAAAGACATTGCGTTGATGGCAGCACATTGCAGCACGCTGCAAATGGATGGTGCGGGCAGGGGCACTCGTGGCAGCCGACGTGTGCTGCAGCACCGCGGTCGTACGGCGATCTGCGTCTGCGTGCCTGCGGCTTCTCGGCCTCCGACACCCTCCCGCGTGTCTGCCGAAGTAGGTGGCAGGGAGCAGTGACGGTCAGGTAGTCTCTGTGGTTTTAAATCAGGTGAAGAGAAGGTGTTCTGTTTTGAAAACTAATGTTTAAGGGGGAATATTTGCAAGCTGGTGGACCTGTCTGATGTGTAACAAACTGGTTATAACCTGTCCCAGTACAAATATCTTAAACTGACTTGTAGGATTTGTTGTCATATGATTTTAGCTTATTGTAAAAAAAACTAAAATTAATATCTACTCAATTGTAACGCCTTTTAATGAGAGAATTAAAAGCCTCGTTTCTGGCAAGCTGCAGGTTCAGAGCTCCTGGAATTAGATCCTAAACCCCAGTTACTAATTTGTGTGTCTTCTGGCTGGTTAGCAAAAGCTGTTTCTGATTTATAACATTTCAATTAGTTCTTTATTTGCCGTCAGACGAATAAATAGCAGAAAACTTTTCTTTATTTGTCTCTAGCCTTTTTGCTCCAGAGGTACAACGTACCTTTAAGTGGGCAATTTGTCGTGGCCCGGTCAGCGTGTAAATCCCACCAAGATCTCTTAGAGGTTAAACATGTTACTTTGGGGTCACTACAGTGTATGTCCTAGTTCTGGATTTCTGCCCCTGTAATGAGGGCTTAAAGAAATCTTGTGAGCAGTCACCTGATAGAGGATTAGCACAGTGAGATAACTAAGTACATCACTGCTGCTTTCTAGTCTGACCGATTATGTTGCTCCCTTTATTTATCCCACTGCAGCAAGCATTACTTCAGGGGAAAGCACTGTACTCTTTAAAATGTTTCTGCTTGTAAAAGAGGATCTTGTGTTGTGTTAAAACTAGTTTTAAAAAGTTCCAATTAACGAACAATTTATTAACAAATTATTATTTCAGATTAACAGTTCAAATTAGATAAGAACCAAAACCTAGTCACTGAATATGTTTGCAATAAACACAAAAACTGGAGAACTTTTATCAGAATTCCCATTCATAGAAGTGTCAGCAAGGGCTGATTACTGTGTATTGAATGGAAGTTTGGATACATTATGCATAGACCAAGTGTCTCATGCAGATGCAGTTTTATATAACTATATGCTCTAGGTAGAGGTTTGGAGTATGTCTTGTAGTTGGTGGTTTTTTGCATTTCATGAGCTGGGTCTCACTGCAATGCTGTTGAAAGCGTGGTGTAACCGTACAAGCTGTGGAATAGGAAGTAAATTTGCTTTGCACATCAGTGGTCTGCAACGACCCGGCACAGGCGTGACCGGGGCAGCTCGGGCTGCTGCTGCCCCGACACCGTAGCTCTCGGCAGCATTTTGCAGTCGATGTGTTCCTTGGGACTGATCTGGCAAAGCTTCCTCTGAAAATCAGAAGCAATTTCTTTCCATCATCCATTAACATTAAAAACATGCTTTTCTGCCCTAGAAAATCTGAGTGTAAAACATGATGAATATATTTCTCTACCAGGCCTGTTTTAAATACTTCTGTACGAGTCAGAAATCCTTTTTTCTGCCTAAGGTATATCTAGGAGTAACTTAGGGCATGGTTCATCTTTTACTTAAGCCTTCTGTCTTCATCCCATGAATCTAGAAGGATGGGCAAAAGGAAAGCCTTAAATATATCAGTGGTTCCAAAGGTCGAGATTCACCTGTTGGGGGTGATGGTTTATTTTGTATTTGTACAGAGGGCGAATGGGAACCTGTGGTTGCTTAATGTCTGCGGCTACCAGATTCTCCTGGAAAGCCTACTTACGTCGTGGGTAGATTTTAAAAGGGATTTTCTCCCCACGTGTGCAGACTGAAGGTGGCACTCTAACATCTTTGATAATGACAAAGATGGGGCCTGTCTTTTCCTTGGGCTGTTCCGTGGTACCATTGTTCAACTGCAATTTATACCCATTTTTAGTAGTTGAGGGTAGGAAGTATAATGTGCTCCAAATCATATTGCAATGACAGAATACACCTCAAATACGCTTCACCTTTGCTCTGACTCTCAACAGAATATCTTTAGAAAACTCTGGGATTTCTGCCTTTTGGCAATAGTAAAAAAAAAAAAAATTAAAAAAAAAATTCCCTCTGACATTTAGTATTTGTGGGTTGTTCCAACACTAGAGAACATTAAAAAAACAAAAACCCAGAAGAACGAATTTAGGACACTAAAATTATATTCACCATGAGCTTGTGAGTTGCATCCAGTGCTGCTTGTACAGTGCTTTAAAGATATTTTAAGCACTGTCGTATCAAAAGAATCCTGGACAATTTCACTTATGCCAGTTAGTGAATATTCAGAAGCTTTAAGAGTGATCTTGAATTTTGATGTTTTCTTGTCTAAAAATAATGTGTGTAGAAAGGCAATTCTGAGGCTATCCACTATACTGGAGATGGCAGAGCTGAATCTTGCCCATAGAATTCATCTTGCACCCTGCAGGAACCTGACCCAGCATAAAAAGAAATTGTAGCCTTGAAAATCAATGAGTAACTACAATTCTTTAGTGAATTTTATATTTCTTCATGGATAGAAGCTCAGTAAGTTAAAAAGCAGCATGCAGAAAGAAGTCAACAGTTACTCTTGGAAAGGGATTAAGGTTTAGATGTATTTTGAGCACCATAAGCCTGAGCAAAATAACAATTTAAAAAACAATGATCTGACAAAATAAAATCTAATAGACTACAGATAGTACTGATTGGTAAGTATAGCTTCCATAACGTTTTTCTGATACAATTATGGGTCTGTTGGTGCTTGTAATCTCGGATTGTCTTTGTTCACGTTCCCCCGTGTTTGCGGAGCCTGGTGTGTTTGTGTGCCGCTGCGTGGGAAGCCAGGCTGCAGTGGTCTTGTAGCTACAAGTCCAGACTTTTGATAAGAGGCCTGGAATTCATCACCAGCTTTTCCCCCTGTAAATAGGGATAATATTCACTTTCATCAGTAAGGTGAGCGTGTGCCTGCTGTGATATGTGATGTAAAACTTGGGATATCTTAAGAATCTTCACTGGGAATTGCTAGAGCAACGCGGTGGGGAAAAATGGGATTGCTGGTTCTGTTTGATGTAGAAGCTGAGCTTGGGTACACACCCGAGCTGCTGCGGTGACTCATCCGCTGTCCTGAAGTCCTTAACCAGCACTGGTGAGGTCGATAACCTCGGCAAACAGAGCTTGGCATGAAGCAGCTCACCTTCGAAATGCATTCTTGAGCCACCTCCTAATATCTGTTTAATAGCACAGACAGTACTGTAGGATGTGAGAAAACATCTAGTGGTAACAGAGATGGTCTTTAATTCTTGGTGTTTATAAAGCCCTCCCCATGACCTAATTTCTGCTCATCTGGCTAAAGCACTGCAGATGTGCACTTAAGGTAGTGCGACTTCAGGATGGACCAATGTCTTTCCAAAAGTGTTTATCTGGAAAGTATGCTAATGGTGCTGCAGAGCTGGTAGTCCGGTGCATCCCGCGTTTCCCAGGAACAAAGGCATACGGTTCAGCTGCTGCGTGGCTTTGTAGTCACCAGGGAAGATCAGGTGATGTCTGAATAATACCAAGTGTGTAGGAGGTGGGGGGATCCACTTATCGTGTTGGCCAGACATTGACATCCACACCCAAATGACTAATGTGAACTCGGCACAACTCCCTACAGATTAGTTCATTTAAGTGCCTTATCTACCCGTCCTGTCTTGAGAATTTCTGAAGTTTTCTGCATTTGCCTCCGGTTACTGTGGCAGCCTCGCTAGCAGCAGCCCCATCGGTACAGCTGTCGCTTGAGTCTTGGCAAAGGTCTGCTACAGACAGCTGTTCGCAGGCATTTATAATATGTAAGAAAATCTTACTCTGAAGCTCGATACATAGAAAACCACATACACATTTCGGTTTTGCGTGCATTCGTAAGGCGGTGTGCATGCAGCTGCAGTGCGCTGTCACTTGCATGGACAAATATTTGCATACACAATGCTTGCATACCCTAACATGGGGATTTGCATATACACCTTCACATCAACATTTGATCAGTGTGGGTAAGGGCAGCATGGCTGTGAGTGATTTTATGCACGCAGATGTGCATATTAAAAAAATAAAGGCTTGTTTGGAAAAGTTTTTTTAGCACAAAGCTTCCTAACTAGCTGTTGCAGTTTCTACAGATTTTTAATCTAGTGTTGCACCAAGCAGGATACATGTCATTAACCTTTATTACAAAAGTGAGGTAGAGAGGTGTAAGAGATTGCCCAAGCTCACAAGTCCAGATTGAGAGTGCCAACTCCTGAATCTTCAACTGGATTGTGTTGTCATTTGAAAAATGACCCATTTATAAGTAGGAGTGATGGTGCAGATATCCTTAAAGGAATTTGGAATGGAAATGAAAGCTAGAGATTTCCTTTTGTGCCCTAATTAACCTCTTTGTACAAAACTGGATATTTAAATATGTTACTGGGCTTTTTTTCTTTTTGTGTTGAGCTATGTGCTATACCATAATCGGAAAGTATTTCTTTTTACTGTTTTGAGCGTCCAGTGTAGCCTGTAACTTCTGCCAGAGCGTAGCCTCCTAGTAAGCAAAGGCAAGGTTTCATCAGTGTCAAACTTCTAAAATCACATTCTTCCAGAAGTGCAAGTTCAACCTGAAACCTCTCCCAAGGAGTTAAACACCCAGCCACGATTGTCGCTGTGCTCTGAAAGTCAGCAGGAGTGTGTGATTCACAACCTGCACGAGGCTCACGTGATGATGGCTTTGAAGGGTTACTGTGTCCCCACGCTCTACATTGAATATAACTTGGTTGGAGGTGACCAAGACTGGATTTGAACTGCAGAGCTTACAGGATTAGCAAGTGGCAGGCCACGATGCTTCAAACCTGAAGCATTTCAAAAGGGGCTTCATGATTCCAGCAATGGTGAAAGATTTGTATACAGCCGAAATTATATAGTCTAAGGAAGTATTAGAAACCGAGTTACATTCATAACGTAATTTGTGCCTGGAAATCCGGTACTTTGGGGCAAAATCGAATAGGAGAGATTTGTCATGTCAATACTTACCAAACCAACTGCAGACGCAGAAGAGAGCAGCCCGTGCAAAATAACTCGTATGCAGTTGCTCGGTTATAGACGAGGAAACGGGGGTTTCAGGGCTCCTGGTCGCGATGACGCTGGGTGCAAGCTGGGAGAGGAGGAGGACTGAGGTCAGGATCTGAACTGGACCTGATAGTGCTTAATT
The DNA here is from genome assembly GCF_947461875.1 of Haliaeetus albicilla. Lineage (NCBI taxonomy): Eukaryota > Metazoa > Chordata > Aves > Accipitriformes > Accipitridae > Haliaeetus > Haliaeetus albicilla. The sequence continues at coordinate 2,273,020 of NC_091506.1, read as the reverse complement.
TAGTGGTATCTTCCCAACAAGCTGCATCTTGAGGTACCTTACTAGAGTTAGCCAATATAATTAGAGGCTTAAACAATAAATAATAGCAGAGGCATAGAAGAGCCAAGAGGTGCGTTTGGCAGAAGGCCCTTGGCTGCTGGAAACACTGTGTCATAGGCACGGGCCCCGAGCTTTGCATTTAGATAGCGAAGCAACTTGTTCCACCCTTGAAATCGGCATTGAAGTGCAAACCAGAAGCTGCACGGGGAGAAACGGTTGGTGAACCTCATCTTCCCCATGCCGCATTAGCGTGCTCTTCCCTCCGGAGGTGTGCACGCTGGCGTGCCCTGCAGCGTGCTGCAGAAAAAAAAAAAAACCCTCCTGTTGCTGGCATCAACCTTACATGGCCGAGTTCTTAGTTTTCCCTGATAAATGACCTGGGCAGGCATCCGTGCTGGGAATATCGGGTTTGCGTCCCCACTGCCGAGTCAAAGGTTTCACTTTGGCTGAGCGTGTGGCAGAAAAAGGGGCCTGGGTGGATGAAAACAGAAGCAAAGGCTTCAGCCTGACTCTGTGTGATGGTTTGTTTGGGATTCAGGTGGGTCCCAAAGCAGCTCGCGGGGCGGGCGGCGTGCCGCGGAAAATAAACCGCTCGGTCTGCAACGCCGGCTAGGGCAAAAAAGCCCCACGGAGATGCGTGCGTGTGCCGAGGAGGTGGGCCGGGGCGAGGTGGCCGACCCCTGAGTCATCGCTGCCGCCGCCTCCAGCCCGGCCGTGCCAGGGAGCCCGTGACCCCGTGCCGCAGGGCGCTCCGCCGGCCACCCGGGCCGTGCCGGATGCGTTGCGCAAGAGTAGGTGGGTGACTGCTGCCATCGCCACCAGCAGCTGTTTGTTCAACCTTTGCATGCTTAATTGTTTTGTCCTGCCCCGCCGGCGGTGGTGTAACGCGTCCTACTTTAAAATGTAGATCCAAACAGCCAGCAGCAGGTTTCTGCGGAGAGGCGGCACCGTCCTTTCGGCAAGAGTAAGGAGATCGCCTGGAGGGATTCCCACCGGGACCGTCCGCCTCAGCCGCATCGAGCCGGGCGATGCCTGGTGGGGTAACTTCACCGCTGGTAAACACAACGCTCGGCTCAAGTGAGTCACCCGCAGCAGAGCTGTCACGGGGATGTACAGGGGGGTCATTTCATACGGGGACACGGTGTTGTGGTTTAACACCAGCTGGCAACTAAGCACCACGCAGCCGCTCGCCCACCCCTCCCCGCCCCGGTGGGATGGGGAAGAGAATCAAAAAAAAAAAGTAGAACTCGTGGGTTGAGGTAAGAACAGTTTAATAATCAAAATAAAATATGATAGTAATAGTAGTACTAATAATTGTAATGAAAAAGAAGATAACAACAAAAAGAGAGAAATAAAACCCAAGAAAGACAAGTGATGCACAACGCAATTGCTCACCACCCCCTGACCGATGCCCAGCCAGTCCCCGAGCAGCGATCGGCCCCTCCTGCCCGACTCCCCCCAGTTTATATACTGGGCGTGACATTCTATGGTATGGAATATCCCTTTGGCTCGTTCGGGTCAGCTGTCGTGGCCGTGCTGCCTCCCAGCTTCTTGTGCACCTGCGTACTGGCAGAGCATGGGAAACTGAAAAATCCTTGACTTAGGATAAGCGCTACTTAGCAACAATTAAAACATCAGCGTGTTATCAACATTAGTCTCGTACTAAATCCAAAATACAGCACAGCACCAGCTACTAGGAAGAAAATTAACTCTGTCCCGGTTGAAACCAGGACACCCGGTCGGTCATTCATCTTCCACCTTTGGAAATGGTGTCTGTCTTCCAGGTTCCTGCTCTGCACCAGTGCAAAAGCCGCTTAGGTATTTAATCTGTGGCAGCAGTGAAAAAGGAGATTTTTATACCATTAACCTTGTATCATCAGCCTCCTGTTTAAACACATGGTGCATATGAGGACTTGAAAATACTCTTTGTGTGGAGGGGAGACACGGTTGAGTGCTGGTTTTTGTGGAGAGGGGAGAAGTGCAGCTTGGAGTGGAAGAAGTGATGGTGAGCCCTTTGCAGAAGAGAGAGAGAACCTGACATGGGGCTTTTTCCAGGAAGCACAAGAAAGAACCAAGAGGAGTTTCACCTTGCCACAAACAAACAAAAAAATTAATTTTCGAAGCGCTTCACAAAGCTGTGTATTAGCTGTATGGGTATGATTTTTAACGACACATGACAGAAACTGAAATTTGCGGCTGCCACCTTCCCCTACTAAATGGTGGCTGCTGGGCAGCCCTCCGGTGGCGGGCTATAGGGATTTATTTTGACGAGCATTGAATCAGCCCTTCAGCACCCCATAACTATTAGGCGCAGCGGTAGCTGAATAAATGGAGACCCAGAAGAGGAGCCGCGATGCGGTGCGGTGGTGCCGGAGGTGAGGACGAGCCCCGGTCCCTGCCGTTAGCGGCCGCCTCCTGCCCGAGGAGCGGAGCTAATGCATCTCTTGGCACGGCTCGCCTTGAGGTTGCTTCAGAAACCTTTCTTAGAATAAACTCTTTGGCAGAAGCAGGGAGGAGCGGGCACTTCTCAGAATGAATTGCATCTGCATCATGCAACGCTGCTTCCCCTTTTTCAAATTTCCAATGGTGGATGGTCAGCCTCGCCCCCATGTCTGAGATTTAATGATATTTGCTTTACAAAGAGGGACTTTTCCAACTTTACCTAGAAAAGAGCTAACCCGAAACCCAGCACTTGTGGTTAGCCAGCTTCCGTCAGTGGCTTTAGTCAGTTCGTCTGTTGCAGCGGAGGAAGCTGCGACTGTGACGGGAAGAGGGAGCTGACTGCACACCAGGATCCCGGTGCCTCTGCTTGCAGGAGGACCACAGCAGACAGTGCATAACTGCATTGGTATGCGAGGTGCCAGCAGCCGGGAGGGTGCACGGCGGGAGGAGGGACAGGCAGGGAAAAAGGGACCAAGGAGGAAGCCTTTCCCGTCACTTACTGCCTCTGAAAAACTACCAAACCCCCAGTGAAAGATGTAAGGCTGTATCTTTAAAGGCACCCCGGTGTTCAGTTAAAGTTCAGCAGAAACTAGATCATCAAGATATAAATCTTTTATTCAACCTTGACTAGAAAGCGCTCTGCAGAGGGAGCGCTGCCGGCAGCCGTGGGGCCGGGAGCCGGGCTGGCTGCTGCACGCTGGCCCAGCGGGCTTGTCAGCGACTGACCTTTCTGCATTCCTGCTTATTTCCGTTTTCACCATCTCTGCTTGAGGCATCATCATTTATTTATTTAAAAGAAAACACCCCCACAACCTGCCCCCCCCCCCAGCCCAGCACAGCCGGGGATGGGCGTTGGGGCAGAATTCTGCATTTCAGCAGGCTGGTCGCATCCAGGCTCTCGAGCTTCTCTCTGCGGTGCTGGTGGAGGTTGTAGGAACAGGCTGGAGGTTTTCCATGCAAAGCCAGAGTGAAGGGATGCAGGGTTGTGCCTGCAGAGAGGAGGAAGAGGAGGAGGAGGAAGAAGAGCGTCCCTGCGTGCTGGCAGCATCCCTGCTGCCCTTTCTGGAGAGGTCCCAGCAGCCACCATGGGTCAGCCAGCACTGGTGCCAGTTTTACCAGCATCGATGGAGTTTTACCTGCACATCTGTCCCCACGGTTCCTCACCTCGGGGCGTTTGCCCAGGCTGTTCGGGTGGACCTCCCCTTCTTTCTTGCTGGGTGGCTGCTGGACACTTCCAGGTGAACTTTGGGTTTGAGTCGTGCCAACAAGGTATAGGAAACCTGAAGGGGAGCGCAGGTTAGGCCCAGCCCGATGACGTGGGTGGGCAAAGTGATGTACAGGTCCTTCCCTAAGCCTGTCTGTGCACAGAAAGTTTCCAGGTGCCCCCGTTAACTCTTTCACAGGTGGGTCAGGACTTAGCAGGGGTATTGCCAGTTCCAGGCTCAAAAGTGAGTCCTGTCCTCACAGCCCAGGAGACTGCCTGGAGGGCCACGAGTCTTGTCTCCTTTTCGTTAGTGTGCGGAGTTCACATGGAGCGTTTTGGGGGTTTCATCTTTCGCCACTGCCATGAGAACTAGAGAGGCACTTTGTTGTTTTTCAAGTGAAAGCCAGGATTTCCCATACTCAAGCAGCTTCAAGAGCTGGGGCTTTCAGAAGACCAGTGAGTATGAAACTTCTGATGAGCCTGCAGAAGCTGTCAATGCTCTAGTGCTTGCTGGTTTGATTTCACCATCCGAGACTGCCCGTCACCTTCCCTGCCTGTAATGATCAAGTTGCAACCTCTGCAGCAGCTACAGTATTTGCTTATATTGCAAAGTAACGTTAGAAAAGGGTTAGGGTATTTGTTCATAAAACGTTGCAGGTAGGGAAAGGCTGGTGTTTCCAGGTCCTGCTCCCCTCGTACCCCTTCATCCTTCAGAAGGACGGGACCTGGGAGCACTCTGGGGATGGGCTTGGGAAGCTCACCTCTTCGGGAGCAAGTACAAGAACAGTATTTGTACAGCAAGTAAGAGATGGGCAGGAGCTTCAGGGCTCTGCTCTTGTGTCTGCCTCGAAACCTCAGGACATGGACCTGAGGGTCCAGGCAAACCTGCAAATATAAACTGCATTCTAGTCTTATTTGCCGTGTCCTTGAAAACCTCTTGCCTGGAGGAGAGCAGGGAGGGGAATAGCTGTTGGTTTAGTTTGTTTTCCCTGGGTGGGGAGGGGGAATACTTTGGGGGGGAGGTGCTGGACCTGAGCACGAATGACGAGCCCGCCCTCTCTTCCCTAATGAGGATTGAACTATGGCTGGAAGAACACAGTGAAATGTTGCCTGTTACTACTATTAAATCTTAATTGTGGGACTGTCATTTCCTGAACTCCAAAATATTTTGGCACTTGTCTTCATAAAGGCATATTTTTTTTGTACATATATTTTTTTCTTTTATTAGCAGAAGCCATCTGCCCTGTAAACAGAGATCAGGAGAAAAAAGCCTCCCTGGCAGTTTTGCATCATGTGGGAATCCTGTGGTGCGCTGCATGGGAAAGGGCCTGCTTTCTGCCTTTTAATCTCGGCAATAGTAAACTCTAAGCAGATCAGAAGCAACTAATTTAAGATGATGAGTCTTGGCATCGCATCTGAATTGCAGAAAGGATGTGACTGTAACTCTCTGTAGAGGTGCACAACCCTGATTTAAGCAGGATGGATGCTCCTGGGAATGAGTGAGCATGGAGGGGGAGCAGAGAGATGGGGGAGATGGGGTTCAAGGTAGAGATTTAGGCAGGCAATGGCAAAAAGCCAAGGAGAGTTTGTAGTGCTATAAAAATAAGCCGTAGTTTTGAGAGAGAGCCCAGCGAAGAGCCTGGCCTGCGAAGCGGGGCAAACTTTGGCTGCCCTTAACCAGTGCTGTTGATCGATCTCTGGTTTGGGATGCTGTTAATCTAGCAGACTATTACTGTTTCATCTGGTTTGTTTAAATTACCAGTTGTTGTAGTGTTACCCGTGAGAGTGCACACATCCTGATGTCATCCAGTGTTAGTTTAACTTCCATTTTAGAGTGTATCTCCAGCGTGGGAAGAGAACCAGAGAAGATAGGAAACCAGTTCAGTGTTGAAATTTAAGGTGTCAAGATGTGGTATACACCCCTCCTCCTCTTTTGTGGCTTTCTATTCCGTTCCTGCTTTTATTTTTAACGTCACTGGCATGTACGTGAGTGTATGTGTGAGCCACTATGTACATATTAGTAAAACTGAGCATGTGTCCACTGAAGTTCCTGGCTGTAACTTAAACATGGAATATTAGAGAATTTGTATGCCTGAGCAAAAACTTCATTATAAACAATTCATTGTAACTTAATCTGTCCCACATTTTAGCCTGAACCGGGCAGTCAGAACATGATTTTTTTTCTTTTTCATTAAAAAGGAAGTATTTCAACTATGAAATGTGGTTTCAACTATGAAACAGGTAGAACATAGTTTCTTTCATTAGAAGGGACAGCCAAACGTTGCTTGATCAAAAAAGCAAACCAGCTTTATCAGCAGAAAATCTCCAACAAAAATTAAAAGACTATAAGATGGCAGCAGATTTCTAGCCCTGGAAAATGCTTGTCCACATATGAAATCTGAGCCTGTTTAATGTCCAGTGTTCATGTATTACACTGAAGTGTATCTGAAGAAGAAATGGCTGGGGAGAGTGAGTTTCTGGAAAGGAAAAGCCAACAATAAGCAGCCTTAATTTTTAGTAGTTACGTCTGAAGTGCCTTATTGCCTCTAGCAGGCAATTTTGCACTTTTCAGTAAGATGCAAGTGAAAATAACTACAGAGCTTGTGTATCTGAGGAACGTCCCTGCGTGGCATTAAAAATCTGTCTGCACTCAGCCGCTCGGGTGCAGGTTTTCATTTGGCAAACACTAATTGTGAACTTGCGTCTGATCCTCAGGAGAGAAACCTGGACTGGTTCCCCCGGATGCGGGCCATGTCGCTTGTGAGCAGTGACTCAGAAGGAGAGCAGAATGAGCTGAGGAACTTGCAGGAGAAGTTGGAGTCCACCATGAAGCTTGTGACCAACCTCTCTGGCCAGCTGTCAGAGCTTAAAGATCAGGTAAGGGAGACCTGGTTGTGAACGGGCAGCCACACGCTGCTACGGGCAGGACAAAGGTCCTGCAAGCCTGTTGTACAAAGTGGTGTTTTACAGCTCCATGGCTCCTGCAAACGCCATGAAGATCTTTTGCTAAAGTAACTCGTGTTTAGGAAAGAAGCGAACAAACAAAATGTCCTTCCAGAGCCCTGTATCCCAGCTGACCTGCCTGGCAGTGCCAACCGAACTGGTGTAGTCCAAAGTGGCCACCTCCAGAAAGGGAAAACTTGCATTAAAAAAAAAAAAAATCAAAGCTGAAGTTAACTTAAATCAGTCCTCGCTGGTGCAGGGAGCCTGCATGTATGTATGTATTGTTGTTATTGCTACAGGTTTTAACCCTAAGACCTTAGCATGATCCTGTAAGTCAGAGGGTGTGATATTGATAGAAGTGCTGTGTTGCTGCACGGACCTCAAAACCTACTGAGAAACTGGAGAAATACTTGAGTGGTTAGCTTGCACTGGTCTCCTCCGTGCTATCACTGCACTGCTAATGCAGATAAAATTTGGCTGCTGTCACGCTTTTAGACTGCAGCATAGACAGACATACCCACAGAAATATTTTGCATTGCAGCATGTATTGTTGCTGCTTAACACGTGAACGCCTCACAGACCTCTGAGTATTTTTTCGATGCAGCAAGAGTTTGAGGACTTGTGTTAACTTTTGGCTCGGCTGGGGCTTGAGGGGATCGTGGGGATTGTTCCCAGCCCAAAACCAGCGATGGCTTTGTGAAAGCCACAGAGGCAGCAGGGCTTTATTTCATGTTGTCCATACGGATTACAGCCTAAGTGGAAGTAAAAGGGAAAATGCTGTTGCCTGCCCTGGTGGGAGCTGTTTGCGGCAGCAAAGTGACTAGCTGCTTATCTTTATGGATTAATAACCTGAGCCAGATGGTTCAATTAGTTAAGTTTATATAGATATCGGCACTGGATAGTAATAATTGCTGACTTGCACATGATGGTATCCCAGGGCAGTCGATGGAATTGCCCAGGGCAGAAATGGCCAACAGATTTGGTTTGTTATCTCTTCAGATGTGATTTGCTTACTGTAGCGCAGTTGGCACAACTCTCTCCAATACTAATCGGATTCCCATCTCTGCTCTGGGTTGGCCGGGTTTGTCTGTAAGCTAGTTATCTTCACGGAGACATGAGTCTCTGGAAGCCAATATTGACTGAGATCCCGGCTCCCTGCCTTCCGATCACGCTCTGCATTTCTGATGGAGCTGGGCCCTTTTACCTGACACCCCACGGAGCACAAGGAAGGGATTAATGTGTAGGATTGGGAGCAGAAAACCTTGCTGCTCTTGGCTGTAATTAGTTTTCAGACACTGTTCCATGGACCCCTTTGCTCTAGCTGGTTTTGAGGATGGAGGATAGAGGCAGTTGCTCTTTTGTCTGTGCTTTAATACTTGCTGGGTAGTGGTTTTGCTATTTTGCCTGGAAACAATTATCTTGAAACATGTGTCTTACGTCTTCTTGTTGAAGGCTCTGACTCAAAGTGGTCTGCAGTCACCAGGAGTCTTTCCATCAGCCACAGCCAGCTCTGGATCAGAATGCATTTATTTCTGAAGCTTGCAGCTCTTGGCTGACCAAGCACTAAAAACCCTTCTCGCTCTTTGTGAAAATAAGAATGAAGGATTTAGCTTTTAGAGAGCTACTTGACTGTAAAAGCAAAAGAGGAAACCAGCTTCATTAATGTTGTGATAGCTTTTAGGAATTCCCCTAAGTACCATTATTGAGAGCCCTGCTTAAGTTGCAGGATGCTCCAATTATGTGACAAAACCAGTATATCCCTTCTCCTGATCAAGAACTGTCTCCAGGAAAAGGAACTAACTCAGGGAACTTGTATTTATTTTTTTGTAATTAAATAAAGGGAAGGGAAAACCTCTCATTCATTTGCTTTTCAAGCTCGTTAGGTTTCTGGAGATTCTTTGTTAGAAACTGAAATCCAGCATGCCTTCTTTCACAGACAAGTGCACCAAGAGCCATTAAAATCTTGATCACTTTAATTCTGTGCAAAAAGATTACAACATAATTGTCTGCAACAGCAGGGGATTAGATGTAATCATCCAGAAGCCCTTTCCAGCGCCGTCCTCCAGCGTCGGCGAGCATGTGGCATCTCTAGCAGACGCTCGGGACGGTCCCTTCGCACCCGCCGGGACCCCTGACCTCCATCGCTGGAGCTGCTGCTCAGGTTGGCTTTAGTCGAGCGGGCTGGCGAGGAGCAGAGCGGGCAGACGCCAGCGCGTCCGCGTGTGCGTGCACGGTCGGTATCCCGCTCGTGCACTTTGCACGTGCCCTGCTCCCGTTCCTAGAGGTAACTCCAAATCACACGTGACCTTTGGAGCTAGGCAGCGTGCGTCTGGGCAGTTATATACGATTATCGGAGAGGCCAGCTTGACTCAGATGAACTTCAGGCCCCCTCGGTTTTGCTTTTTAATCCTGTCAGCATTACTCCAGTAGCTGACAGCTCCCCTGCAATACATTGCGCCTAGCTTTTATTGCCTTTTAGGCCCAGGTGTACAGTTGCTGCAGCTGTAAAGCTTTTGCAAGAGATTTGGTCTCCAGGTAAATGTGATAGAGATTAAAGTTGCTCCATCTTGCAGCCCTGTGCCCTCTAGACAAGCATTACTTATCTCGCAGGATTAATAACGTTCTGCATCGACATTGCAATTGTATTTCTCTCTCTCTGCTTTATGCTTTATTCTTCCTTTTTTTTAAAAGGCATGTCTTCTATGTACACCTGCATCAGGGTGCACCATCCCTTTTTCTACACAGCATGAAAAATATGTGTTACAGTCCCTTTTCGTTGTTCTTTTCTCTTTCCTTTTTTTTTTTTATGTGTCCTCTGAATCAGTTTATTTGCTGTGTGAAATCGTGGCTCTTAGTTTGCTCAGTGAAACTACTTAATGTAAACAGGCATTTTAAATATTAAATCCTGCTTGCATCTTTGCATTTCCAACTTGTGGGTTATCTTAGAGACAGTTAAAAAAAGTCCCAGTGGTTCAGCAGGGGAGTAGCTTGTGTGTGTGTCTGAGACCGGAGAGCGATGGGAAGACTCCTCTCCTTCTGCTCCTGTTTGCCTGTGAAATGTTACAAGGCTTTTGTGAAAACAGACGTCCAAAAGTGTGGTACAGGGGACTGGGAGGTGTGACCTGTCCTCGTGAGGCTGCGGTCGTCTTCCCGGAAAGGTAAAATAACAGTTCTGCCTCCCTTGGGTCAGGCGATGAGCAAGGCACCAGGCTGCAGTCGAGTTTAATTATGGTTTCAAGAGGAGTTACTGTATTTCGGTCCTTTCCCTGGTGATTAAATGAGTGTAATTACACACAGCCAGCCTGAGCGAAAGCAGCGGTGTGCACAGTGCTGTACAGCCCCTGGGACACGGAGGAACCTTTTGGAGGTTGCCCAGAACTGCCTGTTGTGACTAATTCTTTTCCCCATAATGAACTCCAGACCCGAGGTCAGCCACCGGCTGGCTGCCCCAGCATGCCAGGATACCCCACACTGGAGACAGGAACACTACTCCCCATCGCCAAAACTGGAGTCTTTAGACAAACACCTTCAAATGCAGGCTACAAATGGACCAAATGTGTAATCATGCTCTCTCCCTTACCCTGGAGTCACTTCCACAATCAGTTATATTGGCTGACTTTTGTGATTAAATATCTGAAAAATGAAAAAACTGAAGGATTGTGGGTGCAGCTGTTGCAGGAAAAGCATTGCAAGGAATTCAGTTAATTCTCATAAAGAAAAATACTCCAAATTGTATCTTATACTTGAATGAAAGATTACTTTTTTGGGGAGAACCAGCCTTAGGGCTAGGTTTTCCTGTGTTGCGGGCGTGTTGCCGGAGGGGTCCCGCGAAGCCCCGGTGAGCCGGCTGGCCTGCCCCGGCATACCCGTGCCTGTTACCGCAGCCGGGCATGCTCAGCCCGAGGGAAGGAGCAGCAGAAGCGGGACGTGAGCGCGGGTACTCGTGCACGCCGTCGGTGCTGCCACGGATCGCGTGCAGTGGTGCGGTTGTGCGTTCGCACATCGCTTTGAGGGTGCGGGGGCTCTCGGTGGAGCCCGGGTGCCCAAGGAGCGGTGTCGGGGTCCCCTCGCCTCGGTGGTCCAGGGGCAAGGAGCTGTCTTGGCATCCTCCTCGGCACGGCTGCTGCAAGCCATCCCACGCGTCGGCTCCTCCGAAGCCGAGATGCGGTCGCAGAGGGAGCTGTGGGGAGCAATCCAGCTGTTCGTCGCTGGAGACCCTGCCCACGCCGGAGTCGCTCCTTACGTGGCGTGTTGGCTTATGCAAGTCGTCAGAAAACTCCCGAGGTTTCAAAAAAAGAGAGTGGGGAATTGGATTGTGGCCATTTCTCAATATCAGTAATAAAAAATGATGATCCATTTTCAGGTCATGATTGCACTGATCAGGAGAAACGTTATTTTATCTGATGGGAAGTACTGCCAGAGATTTGGCTGTCTGGCAGTGAGGTGGTTAACCTCCTGTCCCTGCCTTGTGTCTTGGCTTTTGGCAGACGGAGAGGGATGTTGGCTCGCTCCTGATGAGAGCGGGAGCGCTCGAGTCTATTCCAGCAAAGACAAGGGTATTCCCAGCCTGACTTGAGGGCTCGCCCCTTTTTTCCATCCTCTGCGTCTGGTCTGCCTCGTACATTGGACTGGTTACAAAGAATTTCTAAGAGGGGAGGTTTCTGCGAGCTGCTCTCTGCACTAATTCGCCTGGCTCTCCCAAGCTCTCCTCTTGCAAAACGGTAGTCAGCCGCACAAGCAAGTTCATGGACGTCCCCGATGAGTGCACGAGACAGGGCTGTAGTTGCCGCTTTCATCTGTTAGCACTTGGCACAGCGGACAGAGGAGCGTTATTTGTAGAAAGTGGGTTTCAGAGCAAACGCTAACCAGTAAAGGCAGCGCCAGGTCCTTCGGCGAGCTGACGCACAGGAAGCGTCTAGGCCTAATGAGCAAACTTTTTAATTTTCCAGATGACGGAGCAGAGGAAGCAGAAACAGCGCATCGGTCTCCTAGGACACCCTCCGCCCATGAATGTGAACCCGCAGCAACCGGCATAAGTCAAGAAGGGTCACTTGCCCCTCTCGGAACAGCACGAATAATGCTAACCCAGAGTTCAGATCCGACCACTGAGGCTGCTTCTGTGTACGTTCAGTTCATTTTGTAAATAACCTGTTTTTATACTATATGTATATGACTGCTACTATATAAAGTTTTGGGCATACGTATTGTAATTAGAACTGTTGGCACAGGACGGAGGTTAAACTTTGTGCCAAAACTATCAAAATTGCCTTTTTCTTGGAAGGACTAAAGAGAGCACCTGAATTGCACTTGAAAAGAATATTTGACTATGTGACATGTATTTTGTATTTAAAAAAAAAAAATAGAATAGCTAGTATTTATGTTTTTATACAATTGTGCAATATGAATTATGCAATCACAATATATTTGTAACTCCTGAATGTCCTAAAGGGAGTGCACATCTTTGAATCTGGTGTGTTAGTACAATGTAATAAATGGTATAAAATTACAGGTGTAAATGAGGCTGCTGCAAAATTGTGTAACTGGTGATTTTTCATACCCTTGGACATTTTTGTACCATGTGTGTAAATATCTTGCAATGCCATATCTGTTGCCTCTTCCTCCCAGAGATAACACTGGGAATCCGTGAGCTATTAAATTGGTATCAATTAAAGCAAAACATTACTTTGAAGCTTCCAAATGAGGAAAGCAGGAGGTATTTTTCAAGTGACTTCTTCAAAGTACTGAGGCTAGAAGAGCTCAGATACCAGGTTTTTTTAAATGCTAAGATTTCTTAAAGGGAACTTTTTATGCAAAATGAAGTTTGGGATGAGGATGCACTGCTGGCGAGTCGGTGCAGTCTCCTATGGGCATTTCATGCCACGACACCTAAAACCTATCACGAGGCTGTCCAGGCTTTGCATTCTCAGTGTGTAGGATCCTTTCCTTTTATTTTTTTCTTTAGAGACCTATGTGCCTGCTAAAGCTTTAGCAAACAGGCATTGCACCGACTGAAACATGACCTATCCCATTAGGACCATTAGCTGAGCACTGATGTGTGTAATGCTTCTGAGAGAGCCACTGGTTTGAGGTTGGTCTGTCCCACCCTGTCCCCTCCCTCTTGCCCTCCATTCGGTCACTGTCTTTGGTTGCTGATTCTAGAGAGTATGAAAGGAAACTTGGTTTGGGTTTTTTTTTCTCCAATCCATTGCATAGTTTTATACATGGACCTCATTTTACAAAAGCTAACTTCTCTGCAATACTGTCTACAACAAAAAAAAAAAAAAAAAGAAGAAAAGCTACCAACAGAGCTATGAAAATTTGTAAATGCATAAATATAGGTATTTAAATAAATGATGCAAAATACTCTATGGTCAGAGGCTGCTGGTGGTTTTTCTCCCCCCTCCAAGGTGGTGTGTGCTTGTGTCTGCTGTCGCGCTTGCCCGCGTGCCCTGGAAAGCTGAGCTGCAGGGGCCTTGCAGGTAAGAATGGTGCTTTTCCCCCACTCAGAGCAGGAGGGGCAGAGGTTAGTCTTTTAATACCAGACCAAGTCCTTCCTCCTCCAGCAGCGACAGGCACTGGTGCCCCAGGAACCTTGTCTGCGATCACTCCAGTTTTGGATCCTTCAGACTCTTACCACTGATATTTTAGGCTTGTCATCCTCAGACCAGAGAGTGCGAGAGTTTAAAAAAAAAAAACACTCCAGCTCCAAGTATCGTGTGCGCAGAAGCGTTGCTGATTATGTGTATTTGATTAAGATGTAGCAGGAACTACCTGGTACAATTAATCATCTTTAATCTGGTAAGTGCACACAACTGTGAAAAGGGTGCGTCTCCCTGCCACAGGTCATCACAAAACGTCAAAGCGAGTGCATCCATGGGGAGGGAGGGAGGGAGGGCAGCCTGACCAGCATTCTCCCAGCCCGAGATTTACTGGTGCAACTGTGACTTCTTGATCATGTGTAATTTCCATACATATCCTGGTAAATCTGTCTTCCTCCCCTCTGCAGCCCTTGGGTCCTCGCAAGGTGTATGCCAAGGGAGCATGACGGATGTGACTGCTGTTGGGGTTGTGCAATGAAGGAGCAGGATTTCATTTTCTTTGAGCAGCAGAGACATGTATCTGACTCACTTCTTCCCTTGGTGCCATCCAGGGATAAGCAGACACACACAAATTTGTCAGGCTTCCCGGAGTCTGCCAGTCAGGTGAGAGGGAGGAGGCTGCAGTACAGCCTGAGAGGGCATCCGTACAAATGTGCAACATGGCTTCATCTTTACCTTAAAAAGGCAAAAATACTGGGCGCTTCAGCAAAAGCACAAACCCCGGTCTGCGCGATGATCCGTGTGAAAATCAGCTGTGTAAAATCTGCTGTTTTCATGTGTGGTTGTCCTTTGCCAGGAGATGTGAGGAGATGCAAAACGTGGTTTTGGTTTGGTTTTTTTTTTCCTCCCTCTGGTACAGCTGCAGCACAGCGACTGAAGTGAAGCACAACCACTGCCCTGACAGTAGAAAAGAACTCCGGCGTGGGGCAGGTGGGTTGGTTTGGAGAGGGTTTGTCATGTGGTGACGCGGTGGGTTTGCATGGTCACACTTCTTGCCCAGCCCGAGCAGAGGCTGTATCAGCTCCTGGTCAGCAGAGGAAGCCTACTGCTGTCTTCCTCCCCTCCATTACCAAACAGGTCGTTCATTCCTGCAGATTCATTGCTGCAATGAAATTTCCTGCATAACCATCACGCATTTTTACTTTTTTCTTCTTGTACTGTTTGGTTTTCAAGACTTTTTGGGGATTTTTCTTTCTGGCTTGGATCATTCTGGATGTGCTGAACTCCTCTGCTGGCCGTGGCAGCGGAGGTGAGGAATGGAGAAAAGCCTCTTCTGGTTGGTGGCGGTTTTGACCCTGCAGCTTCCGAGGCTAATGCCTGTGTAAGGGCTTTCCCATTCCGGACTGAGATCCGGTGCCTCATGGCAACTTATTGTTGATCTCAAGGAAAAGCTGCGGGAGGGATCTGTGCAAATGCCACGTTTTGGATATTCTTCTCCACAAAAGCTGAGCATCTCTCAAAATCACAAAAAGCTCTATTTGCAATTTGTGGACGCTCAAGTGAAAAAAAACCTCCAAAACCTGGGATCAGAATCTGTAATGATATCTTTAGGTTTTTTTAAGCCAGGACCTGGGAGGCTGAGCATCACCTCCGGCGGTGCTGTAAGATAAGGTACACGGCTCTCGCTGTCCACCTCTGCAGAGGCTTTGCAGTAGTATTTCTCAGGGACATCAGAAATGAACTGAACATGGGGAATCCTTCAGAAGCGTCAAGGTTGCTGTGCGCTGTTAATTGAGTGGAGTAACTACAAATATCAAAAGACAATTTCAAGGAACAAAACTAGCACTTGCAGACCACAGCCAGAGGTGTGGACGGGGCAAAGGAGCAGACTTTCCTCTTGATGCAGAGCCCACATGCGGCGATGGCCAGGAGGACCAATGACGTGGCGATGGGTGCAGAGCAAGGGGAGCTGGTTAGGCAGAATTCCTCCGGAGAAGGTCCAGGGGTGACAGCGGGCCACTGGAGAGCGTGGGTGCTGCCGTGGGAGAAGGTGGCTCGCTCCTGGGTACAGGGCAGGGTGTGAATACGTATAGAAAGTGCCTGCTCTGCTCCGGCTGGTGCCCCCGCAGCCCTTCTGGAGGGCCTTACAGTTTGGTCCCACCTTCGGGAAAAATGGTGTGGGCATGCTAGAGGGGGAAAGCAAGAAGGATTTCTAGATTTGGGAAAAGGGGACGTGTGAGAAACTGGGATTGCGTAGCCTGGAAAACAGGGATGGAGGGAGGGAGGGAGGGAGGAAGGAAGGAAGGTGCCTCGTACTATCAGAGAGAAGGCGATGTTTGCTGAGGATGGAAGAAGGAACCGCTGAACTGAGCCCAGGAGGTTTAGGTCCTACACAGTGGGGAGCTTTTTGGCTCTAAAAGCACTTCCCTGACATCCAGTAAAATTAATGATTTGGTGACACTGACAGATGGCAGTTAGTGTAAGGATTAGATTGAAACTGGGGAGTTTCCACCTGCCTTGCATGCACCTGAGATGCCTTCGTTTGGCATCAGATTTCTTTAAGCAGGGCTGCTGTATGTTAAAGTTTGGGAAGATGATTATTTTGTCTTTTAAATAAGAACTTTCATTCAGAGGTGAAAATGAAAGTGACCTTCCGAAGAGGAAGGAACAAAAAGAATCTACCAATTTTGCTAATAATGGAAAGTCCTAGAGGGGAAGGATCTCCGTATATTCTTCAATTTGCATGAATGGCTGAGTCTGTGGATGAGAATTTTCTTCACTAATGAAGCAGGTGACGCGCTAATCAAGGCAATGCAAATAACTGCTCCGAAAGCACAGCCGTGGCGCCGCGGCCCTGAGACCGCCACAATGGCAAATTCAAGCCTCGTCCTCAATTTTGCAGCAAATTGGCAGGGGGCAGGACAAAGGAGCCGGGATTACAGTCTCCGTGCTCGCGGCGGGGACTCGCAATGGGGCGCGCGTGATGGATACCTCGTTACATAATGGGGTCTTGATTGATACCATGTCGGGAAAGTCATAATATAGCTCCATATAACAATTCAACTTGTCTCCCAGAATGGGAAGTGCTCCTACACACAGGCTTAATAGGGTTTTTTAAATTGCCCATTGTATTTCTGAACAAGAGAAACTTATTTGGAGTACTTTCCCTTTTACGTTTCCAACATAAGCATCTGAAGACACTTCCATGTGTGTTCTTTGCACTCCTGCAGACCCACTTGCTATTTTTCCAGGCAGCTGTACGATCGCCCAAAGCGAGGTGTTAAAGGGATGCCCGTGAAGTAAGATCCATGCCGAGACATCCAAAATAAGTACTGCATCAAGTAGCTGCTGCAGCACAGGACACAAAGGGGCCATAAGCCTACCGATGACTGATTTGGGTGGCTCTTTGTTTTAACTGGAGACTACCTGGCTTTGAGCTGACGTGACCAGGTTCTCACACGCCGTGATGGACGTTCAGTCCTGAACTGTGAGTTTCCTGGCCCGGAACAGCATAGAGTGTAACCTTTACATTTGGCATGGTGCATTTACTTTTACAAACAGACAGACCCGTGTTGCTCATCTTTGAACTTGGCCAGTAGGAGATGTTGATATTTGGAGTAAAATCAGTACAAATATTCCACCTATGTGAAACTGGCATTTTAACTGAGATGTAAGGAATAGCTTGTGGAGAGATGCCGTACTTCTGTGTCCAATTTTTTATTTACTACCTTTCCAACCTTCTTTCAGACTAAACATGTTAATGAGATGAATGTCAAAACCACCCACAAGTAAACTGAGTTGTCCCATCCAGTAGGCTAATGTTGATTTGTTTTTAGTAACTAGCAAGGATGCTGGAAAACCCCTATAAAGATTTCATTTTTAACAAAAAGTACCAAAAACTCCACCAGTTTTGCATCACAAAGTAGTGGTTAAAGTAAAGATTTGAGTAAAGCAGCATGTCTGTGGTTTTTGTGGGTGGATGCATCTCGGAATGACTATCAATCTGTCAAAGGGGAGATCTGCATGTCATCTCTGCATATGACAAGCAAAATCTGCAGTGACAAATATCTTTCCAGTACTCGGCTGCGTTGTGAGCCTCATACCCCTCCTGCCATCCATAATAGTTAAGTCTTGTCAGCACGTAGCGTTATGAACCCACCTTTTTTTCTTTTTAAACTGAGACAAACTGAGGAAGGAAAGACAAATATGGAGCAGTACTCTAAAGATGCAATCAAACACCACTGCCAATGTGCTTAGTCATATAGAAATTCAACTCTGATATGCACACGGGAGATGCCATGCCGAATAGTTGTATTAGACCAGCCAGCCTACTTTTGGCATGCTCTCATGAGTTTTTGCGATGCTTCTCTGTTGCAGTTATGCGCGCGCGCGAGACACTTGGAAATGAAATTATGTAAGGCCGGAGGGAAAAAAAAAAAGATGAGAACAACTCTTGACCGAATCGAAGTAACTCTATGGAAGTTTGAATATGGATGCAATTGGAATTGCACCTAGAAAAGTTTGCACAAAGAAAATACCAATTGATTTAGACCTTAACTGCTGGTAGGAAAAGGCACAAAACCTACAGCGCTTTTGCTGAACGTGATGAGGCCGTAGCGACAGAGCGCGCTCCATGGTCCCCCAGCCGTTGCTGCAGCTCGGCTCCACTGGCAGCTGGAGCGGCTTCTTCCTGCGCTCAAGTCTCCGTGGGAAAAATGGAAGCAGTTTGAGCCAGCGCAACATGGGAAAAAGGTCTGAAATTTCAAAAATAATCACGAGATGGGAAAACCACCCCATGCCTGGCCGAAGTCACAATCCCAGGACGCATTTACGGTCTGTGTGAAAACAGGCTGACAGCTGGATAAATTGCCTCAAGGCAGGTGCTTCCCCAGGAGCACCACGGAGCAGGAACAGCCAGACCTATTTCAAGTCAGCCTTTCCATCTACAAGAGCTACCATCCTTCAGATCTGTCTCGGCTTTCTCAACCATTAGTCCTTCTCAGCCGGCTGTTCTCACCCTGACACTCAGTCCTTTTTTTTCCTTTTTTTCCCCATTTCTCTCTGTTGCCTCATTTTAGGAATGACTTTGCAGCTCTCACTTGCCCAGAGCGCCACCACTGCCTGGAAATGGTGCCCACTCCTAAGGGAAAGGGCAGCAGCGAAGCGTGTTCCTGGGGCTTATTGAGGCAATGGGTTTGTTTTCACTTTTCCTTTTCTAGCTCTAAGTAAATACACAGAGCACCAAATCTGAAGGCAGCGAAGAGTGGAATTGCGTATCTGTTCCATGTGTTTCAATACGACTCTTAAAATAGTGGAGATGCTATGTTATGATTTCCATTTTGCTTGTGTCCATAGTACTGTTTGTATGCAACAGAGATGGAAACTCAATCTGTTAAGTCTGTAAGAAACTTTTACGTAGGAATGATGGGAGCAAACATCGTGTACAATTAAATTACAGAAAGAAAATTATATCCCCTCAGTGTTAGCATACCTCATAGTAGTTAAAAATTGCAGTTTGCCTCTATTTACACACCATGGGAGTTTTCACATCAATTTAATCACAGGATGATTCATTATTCATAAACCAAAGAACCATTATAATCAAGTAGCACAACTACCTGCAGGATCTAAATCACAGAGTATCTTCCAGTGGTTCCTGTGTCCAACCCCATAACTGGTTGGTAAACTGCCCTGTATTTTCAAGAACATCTCCCCATGAGGGTAAATTTGGTGTAGACCTTTGCAATGTGCCCCAGTGACTAACTGCCTTTACTGGTAAGTGCACTTACTGCCTTTTGTTTGAATTTTTGCAGCCATTGAATCTCATTCAAGTACAAAAGGTCACCTCAATGGCTAGGAGATTTTTGCAAAGAGCGATCTGGATTGTGTCCACTTAGATCTAGAGCTGACAAGAAGATTAAGCTATGTAAACCCAAAATGCAGATCTCGGGAAATCCAGACTCACCCTGAAAACACCCCAAAACCTAGGGCTGCCCTGTGTCTAGAAGAAGCCAGGACTAGAGCTATGGCAAAGCTCAAACAGGCAGGGCTAGACAGGCGGGATGAGTTGTCTGCAGGAAATGCTGCTGATGGGCTCATCCTGAACATGCTCCCAGACATCCCGCTCTGCTACGTCAGAAGCCTTTCTCCCGAAGGCATGCGTTTGTGGTTGGCAACGAGAGCTTGCTCTTTTTTTTCCCTAAAACTAGGAAGTGGGAGGAATAGAAGGAAATGGTGGCCTCCAAAACCTGCTCAACATAAATGTTGGGAAGAGAGATAGAAATGCAGGTTCCTCACAGTGCCTTTGATGTCAGTGCCATCACGGCCGCTCCCCAGTTTCTTCACGGCCCCATGAAGATTTTCTGCACTGAGCCGGCGGCACTGGCAGGGTGCAGAGGATACCCGGGATGGATAGCCCTGAAGGAGGGGGGCCTGGCTCGCACTACTCCAAACAGGCCAGTCCTTCATTTTCTAACGGAAATTCGGGGAGTGGATGAGCTCCTGGGTGCTGCAGGCACAAACCGAGGGCAAGTATTACGGGAAATACTGATGTGCCTGGGGAGTCTGAGCAAATGCAGGCGAGGACCAAGCTGAGTGGGAATTTGTGTCGGACTGCTTGTGCTGACTCAGACCACGCACCCATGTCACTTAGAGCCCCCTCCCTGGCCGTGACCAGCTGAAAAAGTGCTACCAGAGACTCGGGAGCCTGTCTTCCCCGGCCAGCTCCTATATACCTAGTTATTGTCATCCTTGGGACAGTCTAGGTTTTGACAATACCTAGTGCCTCACACCTTGCGTGCGTCCAAGCCCCTGAGCCCTCACCTTTGTGATCTGATCGAGTGCACGTTTTCAGAGCCAGGATGGGATCAGACCCATTTAAAACGTGGAGGGACCCAGCGTAGCAGGGAGCAGGGCCAGGCACTAGAAATGTTAGCAGTTCAGGCCCAAACCTTACTTCTGATGGTGCCTACTTCCAAATAACCATTTTCACAGCCAAAGCAGGAAGGATGCCACCATCTTCTGAAACTGTTCTGCTTTGCATCTGGTAGCATTTATTGGACTGGAGAGAGCAATGATAGCACAGGTAGAACTCCAGGAAGCAGACCTGTGTGCAATTGCAGTTTCAGTGAATATTGAGTAACAATACTTACCAGTTGCCTGAAGTGGGCACGGACAGCAAGGCTGCTGCACCCCAGAGCAGTATGCTACCTCATCTTCTCACCTGGGGGACAGTCAAGTGTTACAGGGTTCAAAAGACTGCACATACAAGGAGGAATGAAGGAGCTCCTATCTCAGGGATATCTTGCCAGTTAGAGCTTTTACCTGGAAGAACTAGATTGAAATCTTCCCTGGGCGTGAGAGGGCATTGCCCCTGGTTCCCACTTTGGAGTGCTCTGTGTGGCTTTTCCACGCTGCTGCCCAGCATGTACTGCGGTTTACTTCCCACCTCGCCCCTGGGCAGAGCTCCCAGTTGTGAACCAGCATGGAGAAAAGCAGCTCAGAATGTGTCACCCGCTGACCAGCAGCTACACCTCTCTGCCAGCTGCTGCAGGAGGCTCTCCTACCTCCCTGCCTCCCGTGGATAACCACCCTTCTCTCCCCATTGCCTGTCTAGGACGTGAGACCTCAAACTTGAGCTGGTGCCTACAAGGGTAAGAAATTAACTGCTCAGATTTTTGTTTTTCAGACCTTCTGTGAGTCTAGTTCCTAGTCTCTCTGTGCATCTAGTACTCAGTCTGACAGGACGGTAGGGGAAAGTCTTGCTCCTTACCCACATCCTCACCCTAATTCTGAGCAATCGGAATTGTAAAGCAAAAGGGAAGATTACATGCTTGTAAAACACCTCCAGTGCTACCCCCTAACCCCTCTCCCAGCTTCTCTCTTTGGGAGAGCAAGGTTATCTCAGCCTATGCCAAAACCAGATTTTATACAGCAGAAAAATAAATAGGCAGAATGTTAAATTTTCCGGAACCAAAAAAACAGAGGTGGTGCATGAAATCATGCAAGAGCAAGCCGGGCAGACAGAATGAATCAGAGGGACCAGTGACAACATGGAGGAGGAAAGCCCTTCTGGCAGGCAGCCAGGATGAGGCAGAGCTCCTGTTGCGTGCATTCCCACAGCATCCTGCCCACCCAGCCTGACAAACCCTTTCAGTCAATAATGAGTAACAGTGGGAAGCTGGCGACCAACGTCCTTCATCTGGTGGCTCAGCCATCTCATTTGGGATGACTATTAAACGTGCTATCTGAAAGTGAATTGCTCTTAAATTCAGAGTTACCACGTTTTGGCTTGCATGGAGTAGACCTGTGATTCAAGTCTATCATATACAAATAGGAAGTATGCATGATGAATAATCATATATTAACAGACAAGAAATAGAAGGTTGCCACCTCCAGAAAGGAAAAGCACCTGGTTTCAGTTCTAAATGCCCTCGAGTGTACGGCTCAGCTGCTAATCGGTGCTGAAGGCGGGAGCGGGTATGGCCCCTTCACTGCTACTCCGGTGCATGAGCTGTTGCAGTCACCTTCTCCGGCAGCAGGTTAAATTCAGCTGCCTCTCCCTGCTGAGTTGGTTACGCTTTGCACAGCTGCTGACCTGGCCCTTAACCTTCATACATCATGTTTACGGTAACTATGGGATGACTGATGCCTATAAATTATTGTACTTGCATTACACTCAACCGTTACTATACCCCTTTTCGGGATGAACTTAATTTTTAACTAAAAATCAAGATAGAACTGATATAAACCATTAACCCATTAATCCAGCCTAAATTAAAATACTGCAGTCTTTTAACATATACACTGATAAGCGTGCATGAGCCTTCTGGGACAGGTTATGAAAGGAGAGGGCCTTTTCTGCTCTGCTCTTGCTATTAAAATGCCAGGCCTGGCTTTGCAGGGCCACGAGGCCATAATGTGCTGCTGGGCTGTCCCTCTGCAGCAGCAGTGACCGTAAAGGTTAAGCCTGCCACAGACTATTGTACCCAGCGGCACTGCTTGGCTGGTCTTTGCAGTCTAATTGCCACTGACCCCGTGACAATGAGGTAATGTCTCTGACTCCTGGGTCAGATAAATACTGCTCATTTTATAACCACCAGACATGTTACTGAAAAACAGATAGGAAACAACCGAAAGTCCCATGATCGGTAGAATATAAACTCTACTACAGCTGTTACTCCTGTCCTTCACTTGAATGCTCAGGGTTTTTTCTCCTAACACCCACTTAGAGTCAGAGCCCTCGCCCAGCCTCTGGCCAGGGATGCTTCCCCTCCAGCCTCTGCCTCAGGTGGGCCCACCAAAACTGATGGGTGGGAAACTGCCAGGAAAACACGAGTGGAAGGATGCCATCGGCAAGAAACAACACGGCTGAAGATTATGTTCAAACGGATTTCTAAACCCTGGCGCCTGTTGGATGATGTGCTGCCTAAGCCACCAGACCAACCAAGACAGGAATTTAAGCAAAGAGCCGTGCCAAGGACCGACAACCAGCAACCCTCACGCAAGTTCAAGGGAGCTGGCAAAGCATCTCTGAACACCACAAGTACAATGCCGGCCTTAATAAGCTGCGGGCTGTAGTCCTGCTGGTGTGGCCACGGTCTCAGCCCAAAGTCCTCATTCCCACCTCCCTCCCTCTGCCCCACCTAAGCTCCGTCATGACCGGAGCCTTTGAAGATAAGTCCCCGAGTGACGCCAGAATGACGATGAGGACTTTGCACCCCTCCTGAGAGCAGGCATAGCACCAGTGGGACACAGGCGTCGAGGAGCACGGGCGCAAGACGGAGCCACGCAGGGCAACGATAACCCTCGCTCCAAATCCATCCCCCTACCACCCTCGGCTGAGCCAGCCTCAGCCTCCCCTTTCGGAAAGAGGCTGTGCCGCTCCCAGAGAGACAGGTGGGGGAATCGCATAGAAAGCTAAAAGTTGTTTTTCTGGACTAGCACAGCAGCATTTCTCCCCACTGCCTCCAGAGCCGCAAACGCCCTCCAGCACCGCTCTGCGTCCTCAGCACTGGGAAAACCGGGGTTAAGATAAACCCCGCTGGAGAGGCATGCAATCTATGCATGGTTTTGCAGTCTTAAACCAGAAACTCTGCAGAAGAACCCTAAAATATTTAGAGAAATTAACTCTTAAACTTGACACCGATAATCATCACCTTTTCATCGATACATTCTCATTTTATATAAAATAAACCCAGAGCTGCTAGCTGGTTTTGCTACTATTCAGATTTTTACCCATCTACTCTGCTGTACCTTTGATTTTAGGAATTTGGAGACTTTTTTTTTAAGCTCTTGAAAGACGCTGAGATGAAAAAATCTCTTTGGTGTTCCTTACCTGATATTTACAATAATTTTGGCTTTTGAAGTGTTTAATTTAAATTGTTAAAGTGTTTATCTTACCTTAATATACTGTCCCCTAACCGTACACTGTGACATTCCATACAAAAGTCAAAAGCTGCAGGATGGGTTTTTTCTTTTCCTCATGTTAGTTTTCAGGTCACATTTTAAATTAATTTTTTACCCCCCACCCTGGCCATGACTCAGCAGTGTTAATTTGCATTGGTCTGACACTTTGCATACAAGGTGCACAGAACCTATTTAAATACAAAATGGTCAAATATTTTGTAGACCTTCTTTGACCTTCCCCTCCATTCCTGTACTACCAATTTCTTTTCTGCACATGTTTCGGTGGGAAGGGACATTCCTGGTGTGGGATGTTACAGACTTCTGCCACGTTTCTCCACATAATCGTCACCTCTCTGCGCCAGCACTGCTGGTATTTGGATTTGCTGTCTCTTGCACTAACAAAATAGTTTCCCGCTCCGTACAAAGATGCACAACTGATCCACTTTTTGCGCAATTAGTAGATTTTAATAGTTTGTCTTCTGTAGATGCCAACAGCTCTAGAGAAGGAGATGTGTATTCTTGTACATCAAGCCTGGTTTGTTCTAGTTGTCTACCACTGTTCACTATTAGTCACTTTGTTGGCCGGGAAGGCGCCGGGGTACCTGCTGAGAGGCTGGTGCTGAACTTCAGGGTGAGTTTGAGCACAGCTGTGCCAGTTCTGCCTTGCTTCCTTGCGGATAAGTCACTATTGCGGGAGCCGCCAATTCTAGTCCCAGAAAATACATGTAGTGTAAAAAGTGGCTAGCAAATAGAAGAACTGGTACAATTAAACCAAAATACATTTGGAAAAGTCACTGCCTCTTGCAGTAACCATTTGCTGAAACATTTTAAAAGAAAGCTTTAGAATAAGTAGCCCCACTAAACTTTCTTTTTCACGACAGGCATTTACCTTACAAAACCTCTCCAAAAGTAGCTTTCTTAAATGTAAGCTTTAAATGCTACAGTACCAGGGAAAAGAATCAAAGTAAACTCAGCTCCACCAGCTCTATCTACTTCTGCATTCATTTTTTAATAGGTCAGATATAGGGGTTTCTGTATGGCCCAATGCAATGCTGTGCAGCAAATTCAGGGACTGGCCAGCCCCCAGAAGGTCCTACTGCACGGAGGGGCCACCAAGGATGCAAGGGGGAGCTCCCAGCCCTCAGAGCAATTCATTTATTAATCTGGCAAGGGACGCCCACCCGGGCAAACCCGTTTCAATCCACCAATGGCTATATTTTGAACGGGAAAGGCAATAGCAATTTCTTCAAAACCCCTTGATGTCCCAGTTGTGTGAAAATACGGCAGAAAATCTTTTCCCTCTTGCCTTGGCACAAACCTGTATGTTTGACTTAAAAAATGACTGTGCTGGGTTTTTTTCACTTGGTTCTTGTTAATGATCATCACCTTTTCCCTTATTACTGGAACAACCATGAACACATTTGAACGACATTACATACTGTTTTAAAGAGAGACAGATAGTGTCAAACGCTTTTGCTGTGCACCGCCAGTGTTAAAGGAGGTTTACACAAGGCGTCAGTTATATATTAAGCATATTTTATTTAAGAGATGGAACAATGGGGTTTTTGCAGGATTATATTGGGGAAATACAATACCTGCAGCAGATTAGGAGGCACTGAATTAAAAACCCTGAAAGGTTTCTTTCTTAAAGGAAGCAAGACATTGATTGAGCAACGGTGCTAAATTACCAATTTCTGCTGAACCAAGCTAATGCATCACTTGGGGCAGAGGAAGCATTTATGACCAGCCCAGATTGCCACTAATGGACACTGGCACATCAGACATGACACTGTAGCCATAAATCTCCCACTAGGTTCCACACACATAAGCCCTACCACAATATAAGGACTCAGTCTGGAAAATCACATCATCTTTGTGAGCCCGAGTCAAGTGGATCAGTCAGACTCCCAAGTAAATGCAACTCTGCATTGATACATAATAAACTGCAAGGTAACAGCCTGAGAAACACCCCTTATCACTAGTAAGTTAAAAGTTTTTAAGTAGACTGTTTTGACTACAAAAAAGCAGGAATATTAGCTTCTGCAAAGGGAAGTTCTAACTGAACTTTTTTTATTATTATTATTGTGAAAAGAAGTAAGACCTAATGTAATTACAGGGATAACATTTGAATATTATGCAAGTGCATGCTCAGGCCTTTTGGAAAGAACAAGGTCTCACATGTTCTTCTATTCTAAATGCCTGCTGCACCTCCCGAAATCTCTGGGGAACGCGCTTAGCAAAAGGTGAGCTCAACATTTCCAAAATAACACACTCGGCACGACTGTACTCGAAAATTAAAGCCGTGCCGGCATTCAGCACAACACGCACGTTCACGGGTGGTTACTCGGGAGCCCGGGTCGGTTTGGGGGAGCTGCGATGCGACATTTCCTCCCCTGCGTGCCGCCGCCGAGGCGATTCCGTGGTGTGACGGACATGTAAAGCTCTGAAGATGCTGTATTTATGTTTTATCTTAAAACGAATGCCAGAAGCTCGGCTAACAAAAAGGCCTGCGGCCTGTTCTAGAAGCGGACGGTGCCAAGCAGCGGCCACCTGCCTGCTTTATGGCGTTGCTGCCTCCCCCCCCCTTTTCAAGCGCACACCAGCCTGCTTACGAGAGGTCATCTGAAATGTCTTCGCGATTCTCCGCTGGCGCAGCCTAACCACATCCTGGCATAGAAATCTTTTATTTCATAAACAGGCAGCGCGCACGGCCTCGCTGGCACGACCTACTCCGCTCCAGCTGCTTCACCTTGGGGCTTGGTTTTATCTTTTCCTCCCATTTTTGCTTTTCACCCCCCACCATCCCCGTGCAAGGACCCAGCCCCCGCCGCTGCCCCGAGGGGGGGGGGGGGTAGGCTGGCTCTCGGCACCCCCGCACCGGCCCTGCCAGCACCGGCCGCCCCCGGGGCGGGGGAACGGGCTGGAAAACCCCGCGGCGGCGGCTGCCAGCCGCCACCGGGGGCGGGGAGCGGCAGGAAGGCCGGCGGACACGGGCAGACTGCGGCCCTGCCCGCGGGGGAGGCCCTGGCTGCCGGCCCCGCCAGCGACACGCCTTGGCCGCCCGCCCGCCCGGCCGCCTGCCTGCCCGGCCCCGTGCTGCTCACCCCCGCGCCGGGACGGCGACGGGGACGGGGACGGGGAGGGCCCCGCTCACGTTCCACTCCGCATGGCCCGGCCCGGGCCCGCCCCGCCGCTCCGCCCCGCACGCTGCCCGCCACGCTGAGGGAGCCCGGCCCCGCCTCAGCCCCCCCCCGGGCCCTCAGGGCGGCCCCTTCCCTCCCCACACACACAGAGCGCCCTCAGCGGCGACGGCCGCCTCTCCAGGGCCCGCGTCTTCCCGCCGAGACGTGTGGTGCGGGCGCCTCAGAAACCGTTTAAAATCCTCACTGACCCGGACGGGCCTGAGCCGTCCACACACACACCACCATCACCCCCGCTCCGCGGATATCCGCACGGGTGGAAATTACTCACCTCACACACACACCCCCCCCTCCACGCCCACCGTTCCGCTTTTCACAGAAACGGTGTCATTTTTTGCACCTGGAGGGAACCGGTGGATGTCTCGGGCCTGGCAGCGGTCCAGCTGACGCGACGGCATCCCGCTCCGGAAACTCCGGGAAAGGGGCGTTAAAATGGACGTCCCTGTCTCCTTCGAGGACGCGGGCGAAGGGTCGCTCCGCTGTCTCCTCTCCCGATGGCCTCCTGGTCCCCTTAGGAAGCCAGGGTGGGCAACCAGAGCCTGCGCACACACTCAGCTTCCCTTGCCCGCCTGCTGCCCCTGGGTGTCCTCCAGTGGCTCGTCCCCACATAGATGGGTCTTGGGTCTGTCTTTTTTTCTTTTTTTTTCTTCTTTTCCCCCACCTGCGTACAACAGCTGGCAGGGCGAAGCCCCAAAGGATTAACGTGCAGACACGAAACAAGCCTAAAAGGCCGTTTCTGTGGTTGCAAAAACATAGGACTGAAGAGCTGAGAGATGCCTGTGCAAAATTAACTTGGCTTATCTTTGGGCATGAATTCGAAGCCTTATTAGATAACCATCTCCTGCTTTTTCCACAGGAGCCCTGTCTCATCGGGTGAGCGGAGTGGATGGTATTCACTTAATGAAGTCAGCGTTCTGCTTTACCTCCGTGAGTCAGCCTGAGGCCTTAAAAGCCCCAGGTGCCTCAAACCCCGCTCTGGGGCACGCTGAGCTACGTTCTCCCGGCCTTTTGCGCAGTGTGTACGGGCGCTTGCGGCTCAGCTGCCCTGGGAGATGACAGCAAGCGGCGGAGCAGATGGGCGGTGCTGCTGCGCCATCGTGTCTGTCAGCAGAGGCAGGGCGTCTTGCCGGGAGGTTTTGTGGATGCTTGCAGATGGCGGAGGAGCGGTGGGAGCGGGAAGCCTTAGGACCTGATCTGAGCTCTGAAAGGGAGCTGCCAGGCTTCAGGCTTGGGGACATCGGGAGTCTGTCCTTCAAACTGTTCCTCTGCCTTCCCCACTCGTGGCTGTTTGCCTGGCGGCTCCCAATGCCCTTTCCAGCCCTAGCGCTCCCTACCATTTTCTGAAAAGTGAGTTTGTGGAAAAACGAACAGCAGTTTCTTGAACGCAAGTCCAAGTGTTGTCCTCCTGGCTCTCAAACGGAGCAGCTTCCACCCGCAAAGGTCCCTGAGAACACAAGGAGGTTAGCTGTCCTACCTTCAGTCCAAGCGCCCGGTCTGAGCCCAGACCATCTGCCATTGCAGAGGAGATCCTGCCGGGCCTCACATAGATGAAAGCTTTGGGGAATTTAGCTGGGAGCATCTAGCAAACCTCTATTGAGATAGTGCGCAAGCTGCAGCTTCTCGGAAGCTTATCAGTTACCCACAGGTTGATTGCTTCATCATTAAGATGGCAAAGCTCACCCTTCCCTCCACTGTCAGATTTTGGCCTGCAGTCCCAAGGCATTGTGGCATTAGACCTTTTCAGAAAAAACATTTTTAGAATTATTTCAGCGTGGATAAAAGATCCCTGCCCCCGCTGCTTCTTTGGCTGAAAGAACCAGTGAAGATTTTCAAAGTTGTAATCAACTTAAAACGGGGGTTTTATTGTGGAAAGTGTTGGACAACCTTTGTGATAGGTGTACCAGTCCTGCCTGGAGTATTCATGGAAGTAATAAGAGCAGGGCGGCATACTAAAGATGTGCATGGGTTATCGAGATAAATGTCTGGAGGGAAAGTTCAATCGCGTTGCTTTCTGTGACCTAAGAAATCTTAATGACAGGCACCATCCAAGAAATGACACAGGTAGCGTGACAGCAAGCAGCGAGTTCAGAGTCCACCAGAGAACGTGTCTGCCAGGGAGGCAATGCTGACATGACCTCTGCCTGTGTCTGTGTGCTTGCCAAGCAACTCTGGGCTGGGACCAGGCCAATTTTACAAAGCAGACCAGGCTGCGGAGTTGCATTTTGATAGAATAGGTAGCTAAAAGAGGAGTGAGAGATGCAGCTGTCCCAGCTACTCTTCGGGTATGAGCATATTTGCGTGCGAGAGGAAGGGAAGGGCAGAGGCAGAGTGACACTGAAGCGCTCAACTTCATGAAATTTGAGTCCTTGTGGCTTTGCAGGAACCAAACTCATGTGAGTAGCTGTCTTCTAAGTTTGCAAGAAATGAGGTTTCCTTAGTCCCATGGTTCACTCATGTCTTTGTCAGGAAACAGAAGAAAAGGGTATAATAAGAAACATGGAGCATTTGTTTAAAGCTGAGGGCTCATATTCCACTGCAAATTGTCTTTGAGTAACCCCACTGAAGTGAAAAATGGGTTAAATTAATCTTGGGTCTAACTACTGAATTCCGACAGCGAATTATGTGGAGCTGAACCTGTGTAAGAGCCAAACTGTGTAGAATTTTAGAGAAAGTATTAACTTAAATTTCTGAGCCTAAATATTACTAGGGGCGTATGAGTAAGGGAGAATACTGACAGAAGCCTTTGCTGGGATGTGCAGTTGCAGGGTGCAGAGGCTGCCACGAAGCAGTGGTCCCTGGCACGTACTGCTGTGCTAGCCGGCGAGAGGTGCCTGTGCCGACAGCAACTTTTATTGGCGAGCGCTGTGTGTTTGCTAAAGGTCTGTCTCGCAAAGCCATGGTAACAGCAGCCGTGCTTGGTGTCTCCCTGGGAGATGAGGCGCCCGCAGAGACCTGCGGAGCATGGCAGGAAAGGATGGATGCCTTCGGACCGCTGCCTGCCACATCTCATCCTCGGTGAAAACAGTCAGCGTGCCAGGGGAAATTGTTCGTACTGAGGTGGCACCCCAAATTAAGCCTTGGATTTAGTATTGCCAGCATTCCGCTAAAACTCCTACTTAAAGATAACGTGGATATAAATCTGTGTTTCTGTCAATGATTTATGTGCTCAGGTTGGCTGTTAGCTGCTGCCGTGCAGTGACTCCCTGCACCTGGGCAGGATCTGCTACAGAAGATGCTACAGGTCAGCCCTGGGTTGACCTGAAGGTCCATCAAGTAGGTCTGCAAATATATTAGAGATGGAGGGAGTGCGATGGAGGAGATTAATCTTTATACAACCATATGTTTCCATATAACAAGATACAGCTCCCTCTTCTCTGTGTCCAGCTATGATGAATGTTCTTGTTTGGGTAAAGTTCTGCCCTTCAAAAGTCTGTCTTGGAGCGAGTATCACAGATTTGATTAAAAATTGCATGCCCGTTCTTACGAGCTTGGCTCACATAACAAAATAAATCTGACAGACAATTGGCTTGCTAATAAGTGCAATTAAGCAGTATGGGGGCTTAGTTTTAGTAGAGTTTATTGGTAAAACTACAGAATATTTTATGAAGCTTGTTTCATGGTAATGAAATGATTGATGGTTTTGTAGAGGAATGCCATGGAAATCCTTCTTTTGTTTCCTGGCTCAGAAGACATACGCTGTTTTTCAGTGTGAAGGAATTCATTTGGCTCCTCTTTGTTATTTACAATTACTTACTTTATGAACCCTTCACCCCAGGGACCTCTGTGTGGTGGTCCCTCTTGAAGAACCTCACCAGTGGGTCAGATAAAGTATACATCAAAGCCAGTCAAAATACAGCTGTTTGTTAATAATGCAGTGAGAAATCAGTCATGATCAAAGAAAAATTATCCATCTTGCTTGACCTATGGAGTCTGAAAATGCTGTAGCCCCATGCTTGCAATTGTCCGCAGCACCGTGGGGAAATTGTAGGAGGTGTCACAACTCCACAGAGACATTTTCTTTGATTTCTGCGTGGCTCATCGGGAATAGGGATTGAGACTTGACCTGAGCCCTGTCTGGCCATCTTCAGAGGACTATGCGTTGATGAACTTCTGCAGGGACTCTAGCAAGCTATTTTTAGGGCATGATTTCCATTGAAACGAAATATTTGCTGGAAATGCAGTAGCTGTGTATTAATTTGGAGATAATTTTGAAGAGACAGGGAACCTGTAAGGCGTTGTGCTGTCGTCTCTGCACAGAAGTTGAGAAACAGGAGTAACTGGTAAAATAAAGTGTAGACCACCCCTCTGGTAAAATGTTCCGCGAAGTAAGTTGTGAACTAATGGAATGAACCCAGACAAGGGCAACAAGAAAGAAAGAAGGACGGTTTGCAGGTCATGGATTCATCAGAGGGCACAGCATAGAGAGACAGCTGTTAGCACAGAACTGCTGCTGGAATGATCAGATCGATATTGACCTATGTGGAAAAAGGGCAAGGAGAGCGAGACAACCTTCCTGTGAAAGTAAGCACAGACACCAGGAGAGGGGAGCAGGCAGCCGGGTGGATTGGGGTTGGGTTGTTTTTCAGAAAAAGAACACTTCATCTAGTGAGAATCGTAAAAGGCTGTAAAATCAGAGTTGAAGACTGGAAGGGCTTTGGCAAATATTAATAAATAAAGACATGCATGCTTTTAAAGATTAAATTAAAGGCTGTCGGTAAGGTCCTGAAGAAAGTCAGTAAGAGCCTTTGTAGCGATTTAAATGGCTTGAGGTCAGGTCTTCAGCGAGCGCTTTGCAAAGGGCTCCTAGCTGTGTGGTGAACTGAACTGCAGCAGCGGTGGGAGCCGGGATCCAGCACTCCTGCGTTAGGGCTTGTGCAGCCACGCCGAGCATCAGCCTGCTGCTCTGACGAGAGGGCAGTGTCAGCAGTGTGTACGTGACGCTGAAGACACTCAGCCCTCAGGACGCCTTGAGATACTTCGGAGTGAATCTTCCTGCAAGGGACAACGTGGGAGCAAGAAGAGGCACGAGGGAAGCCGGCGAGCTTGGGAACAGCTGTGAGGGGGACCCAGGGTGGAGGGACCCGTTCACAAAGGCTGGCAAAAGCAGCTCCTTCCACCCACCTCAATAAATGAAGGTTTTGTCAGTTCCATTTTTGAACTTTGCCCTCTCTCCATAATTTAGCATTTGCATGATAGCCCTTCTTGCTTGTCTTCACCTCAGCATTTATCTAGCAGCAGGCGACGATTATCTCGGGGCAGCTCTCTGTGCCTTTGACATCCCTTAATTAAACTATGACATTTGCTAAGTATGGAAAACAAAAATACTGGAGGAAAAAAAAATCATTGCATTCTCATTAGACCACTGTATTCATGAGGCTTTGGGTGCCACGTAGGAGAGCGGTACAAAGGATATTTTTAATGAGCTTCAGTAAAGGTGCCCTTGATTTTGGTTTGTCCCTAATTGTATGAGCTTTGATCTTGATTTCTTCAAGAGGTGTTTTACTGCACGCTTAGATATCGCCAGCAGACCTGAACAGTTTTTCTTTGTCCAGTTTCTAAGAGAGGAAAGAAGTTTCCACTGGAAAATGGTTCCAGGGAAAGTTTCAGCGAGCAGCATCTTCAGGACCTGGCCCAATAATTGTCTACAAGTAGGTTCTGCATAAGGAAGAAAGCATGCTCAAGTGATACATAACGCATGCACTGGGACAGATGAAGTCAAATGCTACATTGATGGATGTGTTTCATGCTTAGCTGTCATGTGCAGTGGTGAGGAAAGCTTTAGAAATACATGAAAGCGGCTGAGGAATATCGCAATGCTGCACAAACCCAGCCAATGGTTTGAGACTTCTTGGCCGGTTCACTCTCCTTCACATTATGTCTCCAGTAAGACTGAAAGCCTTGTGGAAGGGTATTTCTGCTTTTATCACTTCAGAGTGCCTTGATTCAGAGTTAGCACCGGGCCTGCCTTAGAAGACCATTGAAATCTAGTTTTCTAATATGAATCATTTAGTGTTTGTCTTACTAGCAAAGCAATCAAACAAGATGCAAAGTCAAGGTAATTTTAAAGCTGCTTTTAGATTAATCTTGGCATTTTGCTGCTTGACAACTCCAGAAGCAGGGGCCTCTGAAATCATTGTGAGGGTATGGCATGGCTGTAGCAAATAACATTCTTACTCAGGAGAGATCAAGTCTAGAGTTTTTTTCTGTTTCCATCTGTGGCTTTACAGCTAAGGTTGCCAGTAACGAAGATACTAGAACTAGACAGAGCTCACCAAGTGAAGATCCTTCACTTCAGAGGGAGCTCAGGCACTTACTCATAGGCTGCCTTAAATTAATACTTCTTCATTCACCAGCGCCTTAGATTTGAGTTTTGGGGTAGCTGGCATCAAGACAATCCCGGAGAACAATCTATAGAATAAGAACAGCCGTACTTAGGCTGTGAACCTTCCTCTCCCCAGCAAGAGCACAGGATAAAGCCTGCTGAGAAGTCCTTGGTACTCTGCCACGAGCTCCCTTCTCCAGTGCCTTTTCATCTTCCCTTCCATGAATATTAACAACAGTTCTTTCGCTCTGAAAAACTGCAATGATAAAATACATCCAGATATCCCTCCTTAAGTCTTAGCAGCACTCACTCAGCCTCGCCGAGTTCAGTTTTGCAGTGAGGCTGCTCAGTCAGACCCAGACGGTCCTTTGTTTTGCAATGAAGACATGCCTTCACTTAGCCCATCGACATATAGGACACTTGAGCAATCAAATATGCCAGTGACTGCTTGCCATTATTGAACTAGGTTGAATTTAATCAACAGCCGTGGAGAGTACACCATTTACAGAGCTGCAACCATCAGTGTCGGGTGTTTGGAGGTCACAGGCAGGAGGGAATGCCAGCCTGGGCTTTGGGTCTTCCCTGGTGAGATGCTTACAAAAGGCAGGGGGAAAAAATTAATCCTGAGGCTTCAGATATTCACTCGGATAAAGTTCCAGCATAGGGAAAGTTAGTTGCAATTCTGCCATTCGGCATGTGTCTGCAGTTCATTAGTCATGACTCAGTGGAAAACCTCATTTTTATTGGTGTGAGTGAGGGCTATTAAGGGGAAGGTCTGCTGCTGAGGGTAACATCTTGCTAGCAAGGTACGGATCTAACCTTTAGAGATGCTGTGAAAGCAATTTTGTTCTTTTTGTTCTGTTTTCTTCTGGATGTTTATTTGCTCTTTTTTTTTTTCCTTTAGCTATCTGCAGATTACTCCGATTAAATTACTCAGAGAATAAATCACTGCCCCATGAAAAGTACCTAATCGAACAGATAAGTCTTGCATTTCACCCTTGTCTCTCTCACTCCCACACATGACTTTGCATGTGAATCTTTAAGACCTGTGTGCCCTATATTTTTTCACTCTAATGCTGCAATTAATCACATTACATAACCAGCCTACTGCTGTTTCTAATTAAATTTTTCGGGGGGGGGGGGGGGGAGGAAGAAAGAACCCTGCATTTAAATACCGTGAAGGGTCTGTCTTGAAATGACAATGCCAGGAAGCGGCGAAGGAAGGCTCCCTCCATCCTCCTCCTCGCACCCCCGTGCACCGGGAGCTGCAGCGCAGGCCCTGTCTTATGCAACATCCCACGCCGGGGTCTGACTCACGCGCACTTACCTCACCGGGGACAGGCTAAAAATAGGGTTTCATTCTTAACTCTGCACAGCCGGGCTCTGCCTCGCTTCCAAGAAGACCCTTGACGGGATTAAAATAGAGCAAGTTCTGCGCTTTGTTTCCTGCTGGAGATGTCTGCACTGCACCCTTACGCTGTTTGTTTATCTGGCGTTTTAGTGCAGCGGAGAGCAGGCTGGATGCTCTCAGAGGCAAAGAAAATACGGTCCTTTGCTCGTATTATTTGCCAGCTGATTCCAGACAGGGTGCCATGAGGACTTGGGCAGCGAGGAGGCTGGACATAGGGAAGCAGCGTGGTAGTAGCTGCGTTACAGCAGTTCCTGCAGCTTTGGGAAGGGACACTGGGCTGGAAGGATGTGAAATCAGCCCTGGTCTGGGAGGGAGGAGATTGCTGGTCTGGGAGTAGGAGTTGCACCAGTGACTGTGGGAACAAGCCTCCCTCAAAACCCCCTCTGCACCTGCAGCTTAGACCCGAGCTGTGTCCCGTGTGCCCCTCTCCTCGCTCGGGGGTGCAGACCGTCCCTCTTTCCCCCATCACCCTTGTGTGTCTCCTTGGGAAATGTCTGTGTCTGCAGCACATGGGGCCGGAGCGACGGCATCACGAGGGTCCCGGGTGGCTGTGCCATGGGGGGAGAGGACGGCAGCGGCCGAGCGATGCCGGCTGGGCATGGGCTGAGTCCGTGTGCTGGGGATGGACGCTGCCGCCGGCGTGGGACGGGGCTGGCACAGCTCATCTTCCCCCAGTGCAGGCAGCGATGGTGTGTCCTGTCAAGGCACGCACATCCGTCTTCTCAACTTTGCTTTAGCAGCGCTGCCCCTGCTTTGCGAGGCTCATGGCATGTCCAGAGCTCCTGCACCTGATGGCGGGTGATTACCCAAGAGCTCTGCTTCCAGTTTAAAACAAAGCGACTTTCTAGCGGTCATGGTGGCTGCAGACAGATTGAAAGTGCAGACTAACATCTCAAAAGTCAGAAAGCAAGTAGACTTCCAGATGAATTAGACAACTTTAGAAAAATCGAGCAATTGATACATAACTAATAAATTTTCTGGCTGGCCTGAAGAACAAGGTCTGAAGCTTTGGGTCAGTGTAATTGGTACAGGGCTGCTTCCCCTCTGCTTTCTCAGCATGTGAAACTCTGGCTGAGAGTCATTTAGAGGGTCCGGAGATGTTTTTCCCTACAAATTATATCTTAAACAATTTGAGAGTGAAAAAGTGTTATGTAAAACCATACTCGTTTCGTTTTCATCTGCCTTTTTGAAAACATCTGTTTCTAGGTTGACTTATTTTACCCAGAATTTCAGTTTTGGACTGTCTTTAAAACAGCAGTCGGGATGAGCAAAATGAACCAGAGGTTCTCTTGTAGAAGCATTAACCCAGGGTGTTTGCTGTCCCTATTTAGCCAGTTGGACACACTCTCTTTAGGTTTACCGTAACGATAGGTTTTCTTAAACATAAATCCTGTGCTTGAGGAGATCCGTGACCATTCATTGATTCCAGAGCTAACTTTACAGCATATTTGTAAGGAATTTTAATTGGATTGTAACGAACATATCTACTTTCTAAAAGCCACATAAAGACTTGTCTTCTTTAACTCTCTGGTCCTCCCTGAGGGCACAGGCACTAGCGGGGCAAGGTACTTGCTGCCCAGTTATTTTGCCTCGGGCATTCGATCCTTGCAGCAGCCGTAAGCTCAGCCCTCATCCTGCAGCAGCGCAGGGACTGGAAGCATCAGCATCATTCACTTACTTTATTTTTTACATTGCAAAAGCAGGAAGGCTGCCCTTCCTGGCCTGAAGAGATGCACAGTATGATGTTGGTGTGGTGCGAATTGACAAGACACATGCCACGGAGAGCAGAGGAGAAGGGTGGCTTTGGGAATGGCTCAGTGGCAGGGGATGATGGCAGCACCTCATACACCCTCTCACTTCGTTGCAAGGTGGATTTGAGCTCCTGCTTTGCAGAACAAGAATTCAGTGGGATTTTGTGAATGGAGGTGGCAGGAGGCTGTGATGCCATGTGGATATCTGAGGTGTTTCCCTGGTTGCTGCTAAACTGAAATCACCTGTTTGATGTGCTTGAGAAAGAATGCAAATGGCCTTGCAGGAAACCCCAGGGAAGAGGAAAGAGACACTGGTTAACTGTGAGAAAGAGAAGATGATAACAAAAGGGAGGAAGGAATAAGAGAGAGAGAAGAACTATTTAAGGAAGCAAGCACCTTATGGGAAAAAAAAAAAAAGTGGGACTGGGGTAAGGGGCAGCAACAAGAAAAAAAGCAAAAAGTTTAAACATGCAGGGAGCAAAGCTCATAGACAAGAGGAGAGAGTGAAGGATGAGAATGAGAAGAGAGGAGATGATTTATGAAACAGATAAAGAAAGCCAGCCTCCTGTAGCCTGCGTTTTAACAGCATGGCCATAGTGTATGTCCTACATCCGTGTAGCAGTGCAGGAAAGGGTGTAGCTGAGGGATGCTGCTTTGGAAGTGCTGGAGCCTAATTACTACCTCCTGTTATTTGGGACAAGTGTTTTAAATTTGCATTCTGCCCTGAGAGGCATTACTCCCTCTAATAAGTTCAAGTCTTGGTTTAGAGCTGGGAGAAGGAGATTTTCAAATAGCGTGAAAGTAAGTCATGGGTCTTGGAGATAGGAGCAGAAATTGTACTAGTGTGTTAGGAGCCAGGTGTTCAGTTTTGTCATTTTTTTAATGCTTGCTGTCTGGTGGTCAGGAGAGAAACCTCTTCTTGGCTGTGCCTGTCTGGCCATCACCTGATTTTCCTACTTATTCACTGTGGGCCAGATTCTGTGTTCTTTGTGTTGGTTGTGCTGCTCTATGTAACGTAATACAAAACTAAAACAGCCAGAGAGTCCCACAGGAGAATTTCTGTTTATATAAAACTTAGAGAAATAGCCTGGATGCTTCCTACAGCATCCAAACGCAGTTTATTCTGATAGAAAGGATAGAAAGTGGAGGAGCAGGACTGTCAGCACTAGCAAAGCCTGGGAGTTTAATGTGATTAACTACGGACTGGTTTACAAAGGTTGTAGGTGTGGGACTGGCATCCTTGATGTTGCAGTTTTCACAGCAATGAGACGGAAACTGAGGAGGCGAAGCTTGCTTCTGAGGGCTGCAGCCCATTGCATGCCATCCCATGGAGAAACAGGGGCTGTGAAATATGTGGCTGACCGTGGCCCAGCTCTGTGTGTAGCCCTGCTGAAATGGGAGATTTTTCTTACAGAGAAGGTGGAGCGATATTCTCCTGGTTTTGTTGTGAATGATAGGGAAGCAACATAGCCTGATGTTGCACTGGTTTTAGGCTAGAGAGCTCCCAGGTGCTTTTGCCAGGTCTTGCTGTGATCTGTGCATATCCCGTGGACAGATCCCACTCTCTGAGTTTCCTAACTGGGCCATTAAATAAACAAACACAGCATAAATCCAGTGTGGGCAGTAAACTTCTCAAGCTGGAGAGCCCAGAGAGATCATTGCATTGCTCGGGGGGGTTTCTATGCTGTAATTGCAGGCCAAGGGAGGGAGTTTGAAGTTAATGCAAGGGGGGTGGGGGTGGGGAAAGCTGATGCCAGACTGAAAAAGAGGAGGGAGACAAAAGCAGGGAATTCTTGTGTTTCTTTATTATGCATTGGACTCCTTAATGCAATTCATCCAAATTCCGTAGGGCGCAACCCAAAGGGATGTAGTTAGGTGGGAGTGTGCATGTGGCAGCCTTAGTGTTTGGTTTCTGCAAACATTTGATTTTTTGCCGTTGGGCAGCATCGTGCTGGGGGGATGCAGGCAGTTGTGGGGTGCGGGAAGTCACTGCTTGCTGGCGGAGGACCAAGGTAGCTCTGCTGTGGGTCCCCTACCCCACTGGCAGCGCGTCACTTGAAACAACAGACGAGCACGCAACCGGAGCTTTGCAGCCCCTCTGGACTGGGAGACCTCAGCCACCAGTGCTGACGCTGAAGCCCTCACGCAGGGCGAGGGGGTAATACACGCACGCATGGGCCATCCATAGAGGTCTGCGTGAGCTGTACGGGCAAACCCCATCAGATAGGGAAGGTAGAGCAGTTGCCAAGTGGTTAATCTGCTGATGGGATTGGTGTTTGGCCCTCTCCCATCCCGCTCTGAGGTCTGTGCTGGAGGGTTTGGGGGATTGTCAGCTGATGGCTTTGTTGCCTGTGGTCTGGTTGAGCAACATGCTCAGATGTTACCTCTTGGCCTGGTAAGTGAGTTTGCGGGTATTACTGTGAGTAGAGGTCTTGTTATAAGCACTGAGGGGACAAAAATAGGCTACCAGCCCCCCCAAAATAGCAGCCAATTCCCCCAAACTCTTCATGACGTGAAGGGAACAAGGACATCTTGGGAGTACAAACAGGCATAAAACTCATCTGTGGCGCCAGCGTGGTCTTGCTCACTCTGCTGCTGTTACATACTGCTTATGCATGAAGCTCTGCTATCAGCAGAACAAAGCAAATCACCCTAGAGCAGATTTAACTTAAAACAAATATTCACAAGTAGTCTTCATGCACTTCTGTAAAGCTAGGACTTGTATTTGTTCTAATGGCATTCTGGGAGGGTTGCTGCTACTTTTCTACAGAGCGGCCCCTTTTTTCCCCTTTTACAGTAACCACATCACTGTTCACCTCTGTGAAGGTGCTTATCCACCCAGGAGCTGAGGTCGGACCATGGTGGCTGTGATCTGCAGTAGTGTCACCTGGCAGGGGAAAAGCCTGTCCCAGTACTACATGGACTGCACAAAATCCAAAAGCCTGATTGATTGGCTTTTTTTACTTAAGGATTCATGTCTTGTCTGAGCTTGCAGGCACAAGTCAAGTCATTTGGATGTGGAGGAAGAGTACTGTTGATTGACACTGATATATCTAGGACTTGTGCTTGATTCTGAGAATACTGCTGGATATAATTAGGAGAAGCGCCCAAAAATGTTGCTGCTAGCAATGAAATACTGGAATGTATGGCTAGTAGGGGGGGAAAAAACCCACCTTTTGCTGAGATTTGAGATGTGGTGATCACAATTGCAAATCTTGGGAAATTTGAACCACCCCCTCAATTGATAATAATTTTCATATTTACAAACTTTTTAGGGGAAATGATTTTACCTTCCTCATTTTGGATAATTGTGTTTATATGACAGTGGAAAGCTTCTTCAGGCAGCATATTATATTCATTTAATATCACACAAAGCATAGCAATCTGAATTGGAAGCTCAAACCCCATCCCCAGAAGTGTTTCTCCATCTTTTCTGAATGCTCTAAAGGGTGAATCACAAGCTCTGGCTGAGGGAGGAGTGTGCTTAAAGACTGCAAACTAACTCGTGGAGTCTCCTTCTGATGGCCTCACTACTGTGCAAACTTCAGCCCGTGTGTCAAAGTCTTCATGTCTTGAAGAGCAACTTCTCCCACTCCCCTGAATTTTGTCCCTAGAATGAGGAGGTTTGTTCTCCATCAGGTGACAGAGACGAGGCTTAGGCTGTTTTACAGCCACTTGCAAATACAGTTACGGGGTATGTGGGCATTTCTCTCCTGGCCTGGCCATGAGACTGTCGCTGGGTGGATTTGGCAGTGCTGGTGTTGGAGCCTGGAGCATTCCTGCCTGGTTTCAGCTGGTTCCCTGGGGCTCCCCAGGCACCTGGGGAACAAGGACTGTCTGGTGCTGGTTGCTTCCTCAGCCGTTCTGATTCAACTGTTGATGCTATAGTTAAAACATAAGTTTAATATCTTACTTTACTGCTGTACTTTGATTAAAAAGAAATCTATCTAAAGAAAATTCCTCTTCAAAGCAGCGCAGCAGTACATGTTTAATTTGCAAGGGAAGAATTTGCATGGTCCTAGCACCGTGGTCTCAAACAGCCTGGCGTTGATTACCTGCGTGCAAGCAGCTGGCCGGGAGGGAGCCAGCACGCTGTCTGGGTTCAGGCTTCTGCAGGAACGTTGGCGTTACTCTATCGGAAGTCATCTGGTGAGGGTGCAGAGCGTGAATCAGTCTGGATTTCTCTAATGGTTTTCTAGCCAGAGTCTTCAAGCAAATATGTACTTTTGCATCATAACAGCTGTTGCCCTTTCTGCCAGTTTCTAACACTTGTGGTTGCTGGCCTGACTTTAATACATACTTCCACCCAGTGTAAACAAATCCCACCCATGTTATGTTTTTTACATGAAAGCAAAGATCTGTGCGTAAAACGTTGAACAGGGTATGGGAAACGTAGGATGTGTGTTGCTTAGTAATGTGGTCAAGCATAGTTATTGGGAAGCGCATGAGCTCCCCACCGCACCTTCCCTGGTCACAAACCCAAACTCAAAGTCTTTAGCTGATACATTACAAAAAGACAACGTTATTGTTAATACAAACTAATCCCTTTTTAAAATAAGGATGTGAGATGGCTTCATGGCATAAACATGAAGTAGCATAGCTGTGGTTTTCCCTTGAGTTTTCCTGGGAAAAGGCATTCTTTGTCTTCATACTTTGGGGTCTCAAAGAAGCCGGACTCTTAGATCTGTCTTCTGATGTCTTGCATTTGTGACTGTTTGAGGGAGCACTAAGCAATTAGGTCTCTGAGTAATAAATGCTCCAGAGAGAGAGTCTGGAGTGAAAAGTATATGGCACTGGCAGGCAAGATACTGAGCAGCGATTCAGGAAAGGTCAGGGTGGTGACAGAGCAGATGAGAGAGCACTTCTGCTCCTCTAATCCAGAAACTGAGAGGAGGAGCTGCAGGGAGGAGGAACTCTCTAGTGATCACTAACAGCTTCTCCTTTCCCTAAGAGGAGTAGTAATGTAGGAGCTCTCTTTCCTAACTGCATTTGTATGAGCTACTCATATTTTAATGATACCCAGTATTTGCATGTCTGTCTTTTTTTTTTTTTTTTTTTTTTCTCTCCAGTAATGCATTTTTCACTGTGTAAGGCCCTTAATTCAGTTGAGAGGAAAAAAAAGAGACAATCTCCTATTTTTTGATTTTGGTGCATTTTGATTTCTGCATCTGCACTTGTAAAACTGGTGCTACTGGAGGTTTAATTGACCTTTGTATCCTGGGCTGATTCGAATTCTGCCAGTGTCAGTACGGAGGTGCCAGCTGACTTCAGTGGTGTTTGCAGCTGCCTGGAAGGGCATGAAGAAATACATTTGAGGAATGGCAGTCAAAGCTTTCCTGTGGCTGTCCCTCTCCCTTTATCCGAAGGGAATTCCCTGCATTTGGAAAGATTGTTTAGTCTTGGGAACTGCAGCCAAGATACTGAGACACACTGCAAAGGTCCCAATAGCTGTCATGGTAATGAAGGAGCAATAGGGACGCTCTTTCCCTGGCAGCAGTCCTGAAAGCATTGCCAT
This sequence comes from Haliaeetus albicilla, assembly GCF_947461875.1. Lineage (NCBI taxonomy): Eukaryota > Metazoa > Chordata > Aves > Accipitriformes > Accipitridae > Haliaeetus > Haliaeetus albicilla. The sequence continues at coordinate 2,231,247 of NC_091506.1, read as the reverse complement.
ATCAATTCCCTTGGAAAAAAAAAAAAAAAAAAAAAAAAAGCTTTATACCTAAGAACAAATGGCCTTGAAAGGCAGCTAATGCTGGAAAATTGGCCAAGCAAAACCTTGCTGTTGAGAGGTTGATGGTGCCACTGTCTGGTCCCAGCCTCAGATGAGCGATATGATTCAGGAGCAAACCAAAACTGAGGAGCAAAGGAAAGGTAGGGAGGAAAATATGAGACATCAGAAAACTAAAGACAGTTACGTGTAGTGTTTTGCATAATCAAAGGGGTTATTTTGAGCCCTTTTGCATTTTACCTTGGATTTTCATGCCTCTTGACTTTCCCATGAGGTTCACACCTGATGTACCTCCGCAGCCCATTGCCACGAGGAAGTTTTACTGAAACTGTGGTTCATGCAAAAGCATGATCTGTTTACCAAGGGTCTGACCTGTCCTGACTACTTAACCAAAGGGATGTGTATCCCAGCTGATCTAAGCCTCCAGAGACACATCTCAAGTTCATCTGAGATTTCCCAATGATTTGAAAAATTCTTCTCAGAAAATGTTATCTGATAGACAAGCACTGCCTGGGGATCATTAGTAGCATCTCGGAGTCATCCCCAGCTATTTCCTAATGTCGTGTGTGTGCGTGAAACACTTGAGGAAAAGACTTGCAAAAGAAAGAAGCTTTTAAAAATTATTTGGACTTAAATTTTGTTGTAATCCCTCTCCTGGTTCAACAATAGTTAGCTGTAGCCGGCCAGTCTGCACTGTTAAATGTCAGGATGACTCAACTGGTGTTGGGATCTGCTGGGTCAGGAGGGGATGGGTTCATGCCCGGGGCAGGAGGCTGCTGGAGGTGATGTCCTGGGGAGAAGATGATCCGCCGAGCTCCCTCCAGCCCCCCCCTGCTCTGTGCCCAGTTGGCAACCGCAGGACCTGTGGAGCTCTTGGAAGGACATCGGAATAACCTGGGCATCCCGGCGGCGTGCTCGCCCTCCTCAAAGCCAGCTTTTGTACCCAAGCGTGCGGGTGAGCTTTGGCAAGTAGTGTAGCTGTTGTTTCCCCTTGCTCCGACACTGGCTGTGTGTATTTATTTTAATGCCTTTTTAACTAAACTTAAGATCAACTCCTGTAGCAGTCCCCCCTAAAATGCTTTACAGTCCCCTGGATATCACAGATACTGTGAGGGACACCAGGCTTTTCTTGAGCAAGGGCAAAGAGGAGATTTGAAAGCAATGCTATTGATTAAATAATTAAATGGATACAAATGAGCTTTTCTTGGGATTTTGTTTAGCTGGTCCTTGGGTAGAAAAAAGTAGGTGGCCTTAGAAGACCAGCGTTCTGCCCAGTCTCATTCCTATTTGAAAAGGGTCTTCAGAATTTCTCAGTGATGGTGCTCCGGCAGGAAACTGCATCGCCATCAATAATTTTTTTTCTTTTTCTTTAGCGAAGAGACCTTTTCTTTCACCATGCCTGTGTTAGAGGCCTGTCCTCCCGGCAAACCCAGCTCCCTTTCCCCAGCTCCACTGGAGATTTGCCACCGATTCCAGTTTGGGATTTCTCTGACTCCCACTGAAAATAGTGTCAGAGTCGTTCGGCACTGGGGAGGAGCCTGGGGGTTTTGTGGGTCTGCTCCCACTGCAGGTGAGCTCCTGTGCTCAGAGATGCAACGCTTTCCTGCGGCAGCCGTATATCCCCTGAGTCTCTGTGTTGCCCAGGAGGGCAAGGAGCCTTCAGCTCTGTTTGGGTGTGGTGGATGTACTAGTTTTCCTTACAATAATGCATATATGACAGATGATATAATGATAGATTTATGCAGTGCATTCTTTTGGTAGCTTTTTAGCAGCTTTCGGAGAATATTTGCATTTTCTGATGAGGTCCCCCAGGTGCCAGGGGTGTGCTGGAGGCACTGCCCTGCATTCTCAGAGATGCTTCACGAACTGCTGGGCACTAGAGGGTCCATGGAAAAGGAGGATGGCAGCCCCAGCATGCCGCAGCATAAGCTGAAGTTGTGCTGACACCTTCCCGCAGCCCATATTTGGCCAGTCTTTCTGGGGCTGGCTTTCATTTTGGGTTGTCAGTTCACCTGTTAAAAAGTTAGACTCAGACACCTCATTAAATATTACTGGGTTTGTCTAAACATGCAGTTTTCCCTGTAAAGCTTCTTTAAAATTCTTTTTCTAAATATTAAAAATAGATAAAATGAGAAAATTTTGCAGAGATATTTCAATATTAAGCCAGGGTATTTCCTACAGTCTTTCCCCCTTCTTTATTTTATTTTGAGCTGATGGGAACTCTTTGGAAAAGATAGCTGGAAAAGTTAATCTTTGAATAGCAAATGCCCCTGAAGGGTGGGGGGGAGGAAGAATGGTCCTTTCAAAGCATCGTTGACCTAAATTGCACTTTAATGCACATACCATGCTGTCCACACCACCTACGTGTCTCCAGGAATACTGCTAAATAACAAGCGCTAAATGTTTAGTCATTTCCTGCATCACGTTTGCAGGAGTCGGTGGCTTCGCGCGATTAGCATATGTAAGTGCACTGCGGTTCAAACAGTTGGTTTCCATATCAGCAGCTGCTGAGTTTAATCTCCTTTTGGGAAAGGTGCCACCGGGAGCATTGCAGCGAGCCCCAGGTTAATGTTTCAGCTGGCTTTCGGCAGAACTTCCAGCGAAGGGCCATGCTGACGCAGTGCCGCCTCGCAAAGGCTCTGCCTCAAACCCAGTTTTTTCAGAGCACGCTGTGGGAAAACCTGGCTTAAAAATCGAGCGGGCAGTACGTCGGCTTGGTTGCAGGAGATGGCTTTTTTTTTTTTTCCCTTTCCGTAGCGGGGCTTTTAAGGGGGGGTTATTTTTGTATTTGATGAATCTTGTGAGTTCATGGGTTGGGTGGCAGCGAGTCTCGCAGGAAATAGCAGAGGCTGCTCTGACCTGCGCGGCTCTGGCTCGCTCGGTCCCCGCTGCCTGCCTGCCTGGGATGCCGGTGTCTCCTGCTTGCTGGGGGTACCGCAGACCCGCCTGGGGGGGGATCGGTGCCCCCCGCATCCACCCCAGCTCGCTCCCTCCTGCACCCGTGGGAGTGTCGGGAATTTTGTAGCCATTGGCTCAGCTTTTACTCAGCTTTGCAGGGAAGGTGCAGTCCTACCCAGAGAGGTTTGTAGTTCATGCGTTGGCCTTTCAGGCGGGCATTGAAGCAGGTTTCTGCCCAAGGAATCGAGGGCTAAATCCTCTCACTTTTTTAAGCTGCTGCCTTCAAAATGGTGGCTGCTTCTCACTTGAAGTTCATGGTAACAGATGGCTAGATCTCAAAGACATTAGTTAAAAGCTATAGGGTGTTTTTCACCACATGTCTTGCTAGTTTCCCTCCTAAAAAAAATATCTGTGTGAGAGCCCTCCCAACATGACAGGCCAAATCTGACCGTCTGTTAAGTTCACTTTATATAATCTCTGTATACCATAAAGTGGCCTTTAAAAAGCCAGGGCTCCTTGCTGGGTAATTCCCTGAGCTCTGGGAGGGCAGGCAGCCTGCAGCCAGCCTGCCCGCTCAGAGCGGCACTTGCTTCTCTGCAGCATCACCGTGATCCAGAGCCAAGAAGCATCTTTTTGCAGATATTTGATTTTTGGGTCTAGAGAGGGGGGAATCTGCCCAAAGTACCTTTCATATGGGCTGTGCGGGGGCCCGGGGATTCGTGTGCATATTCAGGGCATAGTAAGGGCTCATGAAATAGCGTGCACCTTCTGTGCGGCCCACCAGCGTTTTCAGTCTCATTTAGCAGAGAGAACAAGCAGAAATCTCACAACTCGAGTAAGAGCATATGCTCTGGGAGACCTCGCTACATTGCATAAGCCTTCCCATTAAAGGAGCTGGCTTTGCGAGCACAGCACATGAGTCAACAGCACAGCTAGACTTGTAACGTGGGAGTCACACCTACTCTTGGCTGCAGAATTATCCAGAGAAACAGAAGGTTAATAGGAACAAAATAAAGACTAAGGAACCCTTAAAGGTTAGTTACAGGATTTGATTCAATTGGCAAGAGGGGAAAAAAAGAAAGGAAATGGGTCAAGCCAAGGGAGAGAGAGCAGGGTAATGAAAAGTCACATTGTCTGTCTCCTAAGGAAAGACAGTTCAGTTTAGATCAGTAAAAATGTGATCAATAAAACTTTTTTTTTTTTCAAATTAGCTAGTTCTGGAGTGGGTCATCATTGATTACAGAAAGAAAAAGTCACTTGACTAATGAGAGAGTGGCGTGAGCTCCAGGATGCTCGAGAAATACTAACACTGCATGAAAGCAGTTCTGCAAGACAGGGAATGACTCCCCAAAGCATGTAAATACAGGCAAAGCAAGCACCCGACCCAGAGTATCAGTAGCAACAACACATTCTTTGGCTTTGCGTCTGCCTTTATAGATCTTTATTTTATCTTGGGCCATTTTAGAAATTAAAACCAAACAAGAGGCACGTCTGTCTATGCTACTTGGAGAGCCAAAGCATCTCTGGTCTGTGCAGAGCAGAGCTCGTTCCCTTGCGCAGGCTGGGCAAGGCAGTGCTGGAGGGGGGACCAGCCGTGGAGGGAGCGCGGGGCTTAGCTCCCAGGCTGCACAGGCACATCAGTTCTCGCTGGGTGGACCCGTGTTAAGTGCCCAAGTACCCTTAAGGACCTGGGGCTGACTGGTCTGCTGGAGTTTGCAGCTCTCTTTAGCTGATCTGATCCAAATTTCACTGCAGCCAGTGGAAAGGCTCTGAGTGGGCTTTGGGTCAGGATCAGGAAACAGGGATATCCTGAATAGAGGAGTCCACGGAGTTTTCAGTTTATAAAGATGTTCCATTGAGCAAAACTTATCCTGATACTGAATCCTTACTGTAGGCTGGAGCCAGTTTCCATATAAATTAATCAGGGCCATTGCATTTGTATTTTTTCAAGCATGCAGTGGCCTCACTGGCCTCGTAAGAAGAAAAAGAAAGAATACAGAAAGTCGTGTTTACTTCCCAGGCTGTTATCTTTGTTTTTTTCCCTAGGAAGCAAGGGACAAATATGGCCAAATCTGGTATTGCTCACAGTGCAGGCTTGCCTGCCTGAGGTTCACCTCAGTCCTAAATCTGTGCTGTAAAAGTCAGGGATTACCAAGATGGGAGTGAAAAAACCTTGATAGCTCAGAGCTTCTGATCAGATCTTATAGAAGAGCCCCACATGAGGCTTCCCTGGAATTGCTTTTGTTATTACATTGGTTTCTTGGCTCTCCTCCACATATACCAAGGTCTAAGTGGAACATGTCCGTGGGGGAGGTGTTGGGCAACAGAAGTGATGTTTCATCCCTCGCTCTTGGTGCTCTTGCAGAGGGAAAGATCATCTTGTGATCAAGGCACAAGACCAGGAGTCAGACGATCTGGGTTATTGCAAAGTTTGATTTGCCAATATTAGTTAAGAGTTCTGACACCTCCGAATGCAGAGGTGCTCAGGGAATGTGCAGATTGCCTGCTGCCACAAACCAGGCATATTTTGGGGTTCTTGTGCTGTCCTTGTTAAATGAGTAACTGCTCAGTGGATTTAGCAAAATAATTTACCAGTGATGAATGCTACTGTGATGGAGCCAAGGAACATATAGTGGCCTTAGCCCAAAGTTTTTGAAAATGGCTTTCAGGGCTGGTTTATAAGGGGTGATGGAGGGACGCAGATGGAGCAGGTCTGAACGGCCCGGTCTCCACGTGCATCCCAAGCGAGAGGGCACTTGCACAGTGCTTGTCTCGCCATAAAGCCCTGCACTCGAGGTAATGAAAATCATACCTCTCTTCTGAAGGTCAACTGATCATCTTTCCTAATGCAGAAATCCCACTGCATGGCATCTGTCTTGCTGTATGCATGCCCAGGGAGCCACATCACTGTGCACATGTGCCAGCATATGTGACGTGTGCTTGGGTCAGGCGGTGTGGGAGAGACCACAGAGCATCTGCCTCCTGGTGAGGCATGTTTGGGCACGAGGTCTCACCCCATCCCTTCCCATTCTGGGGTTTTCCCTGACTCCAGCACAGCGGGGAAGTGGACAACACATCTGACCAAAATTCTCCTCTGATGTATTGGGCCATGGCACAGGAGAAAGGCTGCCTGAGGTCCCTGTGGAGTCACCGGGGAGTAATAGGATTTCTGTAGGCAAGGTTAAATGCCTCTCTTCCCCGTATAGACCAGAGCGAGGGGACCCCAGCTTACGTATTTAGGTGCAGAGCCTGAATGGCTGGGGCTCCCCACGGAGAGCTGAGCCCAGCGTCTGTGTGTGCTGCCGATCACGGACTCTTCTGCTGCATCGTCTGGCAACGAGCCGTAGCACAGTCTTCAAGTGCTCGAGCTAGATCCCTGCCTTTCCACCAGCATCTGCGATGGGTCCTGGCACAGGAGACTGCTCAGTTTTTCCTAAATCTGGCTGAACTGTCTCCTGGGAAATGGGAGTCAGCTTGCTCGCTATCCTGCTTGCATCAGTCCCAGAGTGGCAGGTGGGAAGTCAAAGTCCCTCTTTAGCAGAAGACATGCAGAGGAGCTTTCATCCCCAAAATGTACAGGGTTTGAAAATTTCAGGGGAAAAAAAAGGATGTTTCCTTATAGGGGAAAAAGAAAAGATAAAATTCAGTAAATCAAATTGGCTCCTCTGTGCCCTCTTTTCAGGTGCAGACTTGAGGAGCTGGAAAAAGATAGACAGGAGGGAGAAATCCTAGCTGAAGAGGTCCTGCATGGCATTTCAAGGCAGCAAGAGCCTGAGCACTGGTCCCTGCATCACAAAGGGCTGCATCGTGCCACACACGGTGCTCTGGCTGCGGGCACCCTCCCTGCGCTGCACGGCTCCAAACCACCAGTCTTGTGATTTCTTTTTTTTTTAATTCTTATTATTTCAGTCCCATGATTTTGTTTTCGCTGTTCCTAATTCTATGCCTTGGGGAAGGGAGGCAGGGAACAGCGCAGGATTTGTACTGCTCTGGTTTTCTGGGTGTTGTGGGCCATAATCTGACATTTAAGCGACGAGGCATTGCCATCCAGGCTGCAGAAATTAGATTTTGTGATATATGGTGGGTAGTGCAGTTCTCTTAATGAAGCTGTGTTTTCAGCGTAACTAGAAGTTTCACTTCTATTCATTTCACTGTTTCACTTCTTTCCTTCCCTTTATCCAAGCAGTGAAAATCAATCAATCATCAGCCAAACAGCAGAAATTGTGGCATTGTATTCACTTCAGGGCAGTTGCTAAGACATCTTGGTGAAGTACAAGAATGTACTTGGCCAATGACAGGTAAAGATTAAATCCTGCATCATGCTGAGTTTCTAGAATTGAAGGGATTACATTATTTCTCGGTAATTTTAATGGCACTGAGATAGAGTTTTAAACTTATGCGGTGCTTTTCATACTAAAAAGTCCCAGAGCAATTTACTGGCAGAATTTGATACAGAAACTGTCCATAGAGAGAAAATATGACATCTGAGCGATAGCATCGGCAATAAAAGCAAAGAAAAACCTTATGTTCTGAACACGGGGAGAGGGGGGCATCTAGACAGATGTACACATCTATATCCACCCATGTCGTACGCTCTTGTGAGAGACCCAAGAAGGAGCATTCATTTCTAAATTTTATCTGAAAGCAAGCTCAGAAATGCCTCTGCGTGCCCAGCTGACCCGCTGCTGACCTCCTCCTGTGCCAGCTTGCTCCGCTTCCCCATCTCACTTCCCCCCGTGGGACACGGGCGCTGGCAGTTCCCCTGCAGCCGGGCTGACCTGGAAGTCTCCCCTCCTCTGAGTCACTGTTCTCCTCCTCAGCTGCCCTCGGTACGTGGCCGGTATCAGGCTCTGGGGTTTTTCCATGGCTTGCGGTTGGAAAGAAACAAGATAGGACAGTGGTGGCAAAGGGATGGTGGATGCTGAATGTCCCATCTGTGTTCCTGCCTTGTCTGCCGCCTCCTGCCAGCCCTGGTGGCACCACTGAGTGGAGGACAGAATGCACAGGGGAAGTTGTACGTGAGCAAAAAGTGCCTCTCGAGCCAGCTGAGAATAGTACCACAAACAGCTGGCTGTCCCGGGGTGGGGTGGGATGGAGGGTGGGCCTTCCTTCGGCCGCTTGCGTCTCGTTCTTAGTTGGGAGCTGGAGCCTGTGCCAGAGGCAGGAGTTGATTCCTGCCGTGGGAGTGCCGTGTGTGTTTGCACGCTCTCCCAACCAAGGATGAAGGCTTTCGCTTCCACCGTGCGAGCCGAGCACGGGTTTGGCAGGGAGCAACAGGGAGGTCTGTGTGTACAGAGGGCACGCATGTGCGCCCACTTCTTCACAAAACCGCAGAGCACCTTTTCCTACCTCAGAGCCCGAGAGCATCACCGTTCAGGAGATTAGGGGAACACAGTTGGCTTCGGTTAAGCAACATCAGACATCTCAAAGCAGGCCCCATCGTTGCCCCAACTTTAACACATGCTGGGGTTATGTTTAAAGAGTTGGAGCAAGTCCTGGGTGAGGCTGCAGCTCTCGCACACCACGGCTCATCTCCTGAAACTTTCTTCACCACTTTTCTCAGGAACATGCAGAATGGAAATAGAAGCTCCTGCCAGGGAATTTCCACCCCAAATCTGTAATGTTTGAGTAGTGGGAATGAGGTGCCAAAAGAGTAGATTATTTTTTTTTTTTTTTTTTTTTTTTTCCTGGAAAGTTGGGTGTGTGGATGTGTGATTTGGTAGTGGGTGTGGTGACCCCAGCACTGCACAAACTCATGCTCGTAAATGTTGCTAAGTGATGAATAAAATGACAGCCATGGCTGGCCGTAGGAGAGGCAAGAGCACCACCAAAGCAAATGCAGAATGTGCTTCAAAATTGTTTTATGGTTAAAGGAGGTTTCAGAGTTTTCTTTGCAAATGGAAGTAGAATTTATTTGTATTTAAAACACCCATAAGAAAACCAAAACTAAAGATCTCCCAGTAACTTTCTGAGGAAGTTACTTTCTGATGAAAATAGTTTGGTATCCAAAATTCACAAGGATAAGCAGCTCAGAGGAGGTCATGGCAGTCAGCTGAACTGGTCCTGTTACTCAGCACTCTGACATTCTCTGAGAGGGGTTTTGCTGGAAATCTGGAGGAGGTTTCACGATGGAAGATCGGGCTAAATAAAGGTCTTCCACCTCCATAATTCCGGCAGCTGAATTTCAGCACAGTATCTAGTGACACGGCTTCTCAGATTGAAAAGTTAACCTCAAACCTCTCTAATTTTGGTGATGCTGAGTTGCAGCCAAAATGATTAATGAAGCGATCTCTGCTAAGGTGGGTTGTTCCTGAGGTCGTCTGGTTTGTATTTCCCCTGTACCTATCTGTGAAGATTATCTGAAACGAGTCCTGGTTTTGATTAGCTGACAGTGATAAAATTCATTTTTCAAAAATCTGTCTTCAGGAAGTGCCTTTTGCTGTGCATTAGCACCGAGAGGGCTGAAGTCTGGATGGTGGCAAAGCCACAGCACCAGACCGTCCAGCCCAGCACTGTGATTTCCAGTGAAACTGGGGTTGCTAGAGGCATTGAGCCGGTCATGTCATGCTCTGGGCATCCTGACAGCTCCTCACTGCTGGCTGGGAACAATACCAGCGTTCCCAAGGGAATGGCTAGCAAAAATCAGTGTATTTTAGTATTTCCGATGAGTTTTTAAAGAGTAGCCAAAATTGACGAGCTTCAGCCAGCTGTTTATGCCATGGGATGTTTTATTTCCGTCTGCAGTTCCTAATTCCCTGCTTCCTCGGTGTAGTTATCAGTGGGAATGGACCCATATGCCCCTGAACGGATTCCCCCCAGCACTGCAGAGCTCGCCTGGTGCTCCCAATGCCTGGGCTGTGCAGCCGAGAGCACGATTAGTGTAGGGGCTGGGGAAGGGTTAATGAGGGCAGGAGCTGGTAACAGGGCTGGTCCCTGGAAGGGGATGCTGTTTGTGGGGGAAGAGGAGAGCCAGTCTGGGGCGTAGGAGAGACCTGGAGGGTTGCTGCTCTAATCAGAAGAGATTAGGAGAGTGGGGCAGGCGGGCGACGTCCGACCTTCTGGCTCAGGTTTTCAAAGGGTGTTGCTTTTAAGGAGGACTTCCTCTGGGAGGAAGAGAAAAAGAGACGTGGAAACGATCCAAAGCCTCTGCTGAGAAAGAGGGTGAGGCCAGACAGGATTGATTTGGGACTTTATTTGGGTGTGCTTGGAATTGCCTGGGCCCGGGGAAGCACCGGGAGCTGGAGGATGAAGATAACCTGTGGGCAGAGGGTGCTGGATGGAGCCAGGCCCTGGGCTGCCGACGGGAGGGTGAATCACCCCTCCACACCTGCAAAAAGCACCTTGCTGGCTGGAGTTGTAGCAATCTTTGCTGAACTATGCTTTTTTTTTTTGATGTAAATAGGAAATGACTTCTGCAGCTGAGCCTTTGTGGGCACAGGGCTATAAAAGGCACTGCCATTTTACATACCACATTTTAGCTTGAGAGAAAGGAAGGAGGCTTTGCTATTACAGTCACATAGTTAATAAGCAAATATATGTGGCTCCATAGGGCTTGAATAACTTTTGGAAGCAAAGTAGTTATGAGGGCTGAGTCCTTTGCCTGCTCTAAATGACTAAAAATTGTTTTTATTTCACTTACGAAGTCACAGAACCCAAATGTTTCCGTGTAACATACCTGAGTCTGGCTTGTCGTCTTTGTAGCTCATAAGGAATGAACCTGTTGCCGTCGTCTGCTGGATGCACCAGTTGCCCCTGGGCCTGGACTCCTGTCCTGGTTTCAGCTGGGGTAGTTAATTGACTTTTCTTACAGGTTTCTCTGTGCCAGCTTGCACGACTTGCTCTGGCTGGGGCAAGACTTGGAAAGCCTGAGACCTGCAGCCTCTTGCTGCGGGAAGGAGCAATGAGAAAAAGAGATTGCCATAGTGCAATCGCGGTTACAGCCTGCGCTACGCAGGGGTCGGGTGGGATGAACGTAAGGGGCTCTTCTGGCTTCCACAGCTATGAAACCCAGCCGGTGGGCTGGCCCGCAGCGGCCGCAAGTAAAAGCCGAGGGGGCCCATTTCCATGGCAGCATATCATAAGGGTGTGATTCAGTGGCTTTCTAGAAATGCGAGGATCTAAAAGAAGTAAAGAAGGAAGTTTTCCTTCTCTGTCTCTTTCTACATTAAGAAATAAGGCAACTTGGGTTCTCCCTTTAGGGAAAAGGGAAATTTGGCACAAAAAAGCCCCTCCCTACCTCCACACATCTCTGTACCACATGTCTCCGCTTCACTATTCACTTGTTTTGACATAAAGTACTTTCCCCCAAAAATATTAGTCACAACTTTGGCTTCAACCAGCCAACTCTTAACCTTCCTTAAAACAGTTTGAAATGGGTGACGTTAGCAATGTGTGATGGCGATGGGTAGTGGTGGGTGGATTTAGCGTTTGTGGAAGGTTCTGCATCGAGTTTTGGAAGCCCAAAAACCTGCCGCCTGCCTGGGCTGGCGTGGGCTTCGGTAAGGGAGTCCCGGAGGACCTGCCAGCAGATCAGAGGGTCTTTGGTGGGTCCCTTGAATAAGACAAACTGTGAGGATGGAAAACCAGAGCACCTGGTAATAGCACCATGGAGATGCTTATATGAGTTTTGTCAAGGGAGGCTGAAGAAGCCGGAGCGATGACTACGGTGTAAAGTTGACTAATCCACATTGATGGGTGTCAGATTTGAACTAGCTGCCTAAAATGCTGTTTTCAAGCAGGAACTGCTTTATCAAGCAGTTCAGCACCAAGGGGAAGAAAAAAAACCCCAAGTGGCGTGTTGGATCAGATACAGATTCCTGAGAGTTCCTGGGAAGGAAAGGGCAAGGGATGTTTGGGTTAGAGCTGTAAAATTATATTCCAGGCCTGTAGCAGCTGCACATGCAAGCAAGCTTGCAGTCGCTGTGGGATCCAGAATGAAATGAGCCCTGCCATCCCTGTGCTTCCTCAAGTAATTATTACATGCGTTGCACCCTAATGAGAACCTGCTCCATTTTCTCATCCCTCCACTCTGCTGCTCTTTCCTCACGGCTGCTTCTTCAGAGCTCTCCTTTGTAAAACCCATCTGGCAAAGGGCTTACATCTTCTTTTAAAAAAGAGAAATCTGTGGAAATTGGTAGTTTCACTGTGCGTTATTATGCTTATAATCCTCTAATTTTGTAATAAGTCTCTAATCATAGCCATGCAGAATGACGAGCAGAGCCAGCCCAGAAAGGTACCCCTCGGGGTTTCCCAGGTGCAGCAGCCACAGCGTGCCCTGACGGACCATTGATCCCGTGGCCGGTCCCCAGGAAAGGCAGGGAGGAGATGGACCTTCCAGCAACGGCCTTAGTGAGGCTCTGCACTGACATAAATATGAAATCAGCAATTCCCAGCAACAACATCAGACCGAAGGAATGTGACCACGTACCAATAATGTAAAGCTATTCTTGAAACAGAGTCAAACACAGATCATTGGTGAGAAACCCCTGAAACAAGAGACATTACCACGGGCAGCTCGGGGCGGTTGCTGCATGACGGTGCCATTCTGGGCAGCAGGGCAGTGCGAGCCACGCATTTGAATGCATCATCCTCATTCAGATTTTCTTGGTGTAGCAGAGGAAGGAGGACTGTCTGAGGGGCTCCTGGCCGAGCGTTCAGATAGGTGGTAAGACCGTGTTTTACAGATGTAAAGGATGTCAGGATGTTTCAGCTGGCCAGCCCCTTCCACCAGCTGCAGTAGACAGAAACTGCATGACATTAAGATTAAAAAATGCTCATAAGGGAAAAAAAAAAAGTAAATAAAGCCCAGGTACGTGCCGGGGCAGCAGGCCCTTTTTGCAGACTCTGTGCCCAGCCTGTGACAGCAGCCTGGGGACAGCTGGACACCCAGAACAGGCGTTCAAGCTGATGAGGAGCAGCCGGAGCAGGAGCCCTGCGGGTCGCCGGGACTGCCGCACCGTGCTCCAGGCAAGGTCCAGGACGGCAGCGATGCCGAGCCTGGGGCAGTTGTAAAGGAGCCGGGTCAGCCCTGGGAAGAAGTGGTTTCCTACGGAGAAGGAACCTCTGGCTGTGCTCCCAGGGTAGGGGGATGAGGGGCAGCAGCTCACAGCCAGACCCAGGAGCCCGGGGGTGCGGGGGTGTCTCTGCAGAGTGTGTCCTCGCGGGAGGAGACAGCCCCGGTCCGAGTGGGAGTTTGTGTGATAATCTCTCTTCTGTGTTGTTCTGGCATAACGCAGGGCTCTACAAAAGCGAATTTCTCTTAGGCTAAGCTAAACCCTGCGATGTCTATGCTGCACTAGTATGTGCACAGAAAGAGGAGGGAAAAAGGAAAACCTTTCAAGAAATATGTCTATAAATAGCAATTTAGCTTGACAACCCCATCCCTCTGCAAAAAAAGTCAAGAGAAAGCAACAAATACCATCCCTTTGCTAGGGATGCTTCCTGCTCAGGAGCATTTTTCAAGGCTGTCTCTTGGGCAGATGATTTATCAGGATGCAGAGGAAGGTGCGGTCTGGGAGCGAGGCCCTTCCAGCCCCTAATTACAACCTGCTACTCTTGGGGCTTCTGCCCAGCCCGTAACAGGATTTTTCCCACTTCCAACACTGCGAAGAGGCAAATCAGTGCAAATATGCAGCTTGCTGATTGTAACATGTTGTGCTGAGCCACACCTTTTAAAAAAAAAAGGGGGGGGGGGACTTCCAGATTATTAGATTTGAAAGATCACAGTAGCTAATTGGGTTCTGCATAGCCTGGCTTCCTGGGCAGAAAAGCCGCTCATCTGCCAGGGCTGGTGGCCGGTCAGGCAAGTGGTCATTCCCACCCTCCTGCACCCTATTAAAAGTCCTGTATCTTTACATCATGCCACCCTTCCAGATTGCAAGGCGGTGGCAACAGATACCTTGCTCTCAGCAGAGCCGAGCTCTGAGTAAACCCCTGGTAAGCACCGTGGAAAGGAGACTGGAGTAGATCCGGCTTAGGGTAGAAATGGGTTATATTCTCAATAATGCCGTAAACTCAGTCCCAGTGTAGGAGAGGTGGATGGGAGAGGTTCCCTGAGAGGGTGATGGGGAAAGCCAAAACATGAGCCCCGACAGGCAAACTGGAATCGGGGATGTCTTTACTCAGCACCGCAGCTGGCTCAGAGATCCCGGGGAAAGCTCCAAGCCTGGAGAAGCAAGGGACTGGAAATGCAGAGTAGGGTAAGATGAACATGAGACAAAGTCATCACTTCCCAAAACCTTCACAGTGAAGGAAACACCTCCCACTGTCTGGAGGATCCATGGGAATATTATAATATTTGTTCCAAAAACATGACTGGGTGGATACAGAATTACTGACGCAGACACAAGCAGCTAATTGAATTCATACGCAGAAGCCCTGGACACCATATGGCCTCAATAAAACGTGGGTCCGTAGCTGTTTCTTAGCAGATGGTTATTCATTTTCATAATCTTAAATCAAAAGATCATTTTTATATCTGGAGATCAAAGGCACTTAATGTCTCCTTGGTCGAGGTTTATAAAACGAAACCTCTGTCCTCTGTTTTGGCGTTACGTGCAAGGCAGATGGGGGTTTTCCCCCGAAACCTTTGCAGAGGCTCCGGGCAACCACATCTGGGCAGCAGCTGCAGATGTTCGCAGCTCTTCAGGGCTGGGACTTTATTTTCATTATACGGACGTGCAGTTTATAAAATCAGAAGGGACAGATGTAATGAGCTTGTGTGGCCATTTATATTTCCCCAGATCATTGGAATGTAGCCCATGCGAATATTTTGTGATGAAATTATTCTTTTCCCCTTAGAAAAAAATTCTCAGAGCACCGTCTGACCTCTCAGATCCCATACTCTGCCCCGCAAAGTGGTTGTGTGAGGCCAACGCTGTACGTACTCTTGCATCCCACAAGATGAACCCGCGGAGGTGCAAGGCAAGTCTCGGACTCCTCTTCAGCTGTGTGTGAGAGGGTGGGCGAGCGCTCGCCTCCGAGGCTGCACGTCAGTGCTGCTCCGCCGGCAGCCAGTGCAGAGGAGGAGAAGGGGGCGAGATGCATTTACGTGGAAAGTACTTCCACACCCACCAAAAACCCTCTAGGATAGACGTGATCTTTGCCACCTAAGAATGAAAGGTGTGTGGTTACTCAGAGCACCGTAGGTACAGGTTGCAACAAATTGAGTCCTGTTAATAAACCTCAGTTTTACAGCGGCTACCTGCTGGCTGATGCACCGTTCTTGTCGGTGTGAAAGTGTAACCGAAACGCACCTCCTCTCCTGCGAACCCACACTGCTGGAGTGCTCTTTGCATTTCAAACACCGATGCACGCGGTTAATATTTGCGCCACGATCAGCAGGCATCTCCGAGAAGAGAACGAGCACTTCCCTGCCACTCTGTGGGTTTTGCCTGCCAGCCTCACCGCCTCGGCTGCAATATGGAAATGATCCTCCCCAGCAGACAGCAGAGTCCCACCTCGGTTCCCATTCACCTGGAGATGAAAGTGCTCTGGCTGCCAGTGTAGGCGGGGCAAAACTATTTAAAAACCTCATTAGAGAAAGTATTTGGGGAAGACAGCAACACCCTCAGTTGTGGTTTGCTCCAGGACTTCTCAGCCAGATCACTTCTGATACAGAGGGAAGGGCACTATGAGAGACATTCCTGTCAACTAGTACTTCTCGTAGGGATGCCTTGGGTGTACTCTGCCTTTTTCTCTGTCCCGGTGGGCTGTATTTTCTACGTCAATATGGGCACGTTCCCCTCCAGCTGCTGTTTAGGTGAGGAGCCCAACTGCAGCATGGCATCAGGGCTGCCGCGCGGCGCGGAGTGGTCCTGTTTTGTGCCGGAGGAACGTAGTCAGCAAAACTGTGTGTAATCTTGATTAGGCACAAATCCACCGTGAATATTTCCTATTCTGTTTAATTCCTGTTTGTGCTTATTTCAGCTGAATTTGCAGCAGGAGTAATGCCCAAGCCACATCTGGCTCGTGATGCACATGGGATCAGACCGGGAGTTTGGGAGGAGGTGGATCTGGATTCAGAGGTTTGGCTTCTTATTTAGAAAATGACTGGTTACATTCTCCCACGGCTGCTCCAGACTACCCCAGAGCTTAATGATATTCACATCCAAGTGTTTTTTAAGTCTGCATGACTAGGAAACAATCTCATGTGTATGGTTTGTCTGGCCTGTTATGAAGGAGCCCGTGCACCTGCGTTTCCCCTACCGCCTGCATTTATTTCGTCCCATACGATCACACGAGCCTATGAAGACTGGGCTGGGCTAGGAAAGTCCACACACAGTATATGGGCTTGTTCTCCCTTATCTCCAGCCACGGGAGCGGACGGTGTCCCTGCAGAAGTTCAGCTGGGTTCCCCATGGCACTGCTTGAGCCGCCTGACAGGTTTTGCCCCAGCCAGCTTCCCACGCCGAACTGCTGCGCTCTTCACCTCTGCCACGAGCCCTGACAAACGGCCTTCGCTCTGCCGCTGCTCCTAATGATATCTGCAGTTTGAACCAAGTCCCCCTGAACTGATCAACCTTATCAACTGACCAACAGGCGCCTTATACGCCATGAGCACGTAGATCGCACAGACCTTGTCCAACAGGCTTGAGGTTCAGAGGTCAAGTTTTAACTCCTCCGTGTCCTAACATGAACTGTGGGAGGAACATGCTCCCGGTCTCTTCTTCTGCCTGTTCTGGCTTTACTTTATTATTGTTTTTACGGGTGTGTGTAACTTTTTTAATCCAGCTAGCAAGTTCGGAATACTTTTTGTGTTAATATTGACTCAGACGTAATGCAGTTTGGCCCTGTAGCTGTTGTTACCCGCGTCCCCCAGAAAGAACAAAATCTCCCTAGACTATGAGCCCCGGTGGTATTGATTCCTGCTGGGGTACGTGAATGCCAGCGAAAAATAAATAATGCTGTCGTTAAAAGCTGTGGTATTTTCCAAGTTGTAGATCTAAAGGCACCCTACTTTCTTTGCTTTGCATACTTGCAGAGCACCATCCTTCCTGCTTTTCAGATATGAAAGCCGAAGCAGAGAGACATCTGATGAGGCTTCATCGCTGACTCACTGTTTGATGTTAGGCAGGAGGAATGTGATCAGATACCATTGTGCAAAGCATCCACCAGACAACTCTGTCACTCGGGAGGAGAAGCGACTCCTGCTCCTGAGCGGGATGGGTTGGCAGCCCGTCTGTCCTGCCCACAGCTGGCCCCCCACCGTCTCCAAACGGGGTGGGCAACCCCCCGCCGTCCCACTGCCCCACCGGAGCTCCGCGGAGACCACGCAGCCCGGGCACAGCAGCAGGGACGGGACGATCTTTGAAATCGCTGTTACGCCGTGTGCGGACAGAGGTTGAGGGCTCTGCTCGCGGCAGCAGCGGCAGCCGACGGTGCGGGAGAGGCTGCAGCCCGGTGCGCAGCCGGAGGGGTGTGCACGGGTGTGCGCGCCTGGGGTTCTTTCTCACGAGATGGTGCAACCAGCCAGCGGGGAACTGGTTAAACAGCGTGAGCTCCTCGGCTTGCCTGGGTTTGGCTGGTGGTGCGAGGCAGGGCAGGATGTCACCAGGAAGCCGGCATGTTTTATTAAACAGGGTATCAAAGTGGGCTAAAGTCTCTTATTATGAGTTGTAATGTCCA
This sequence comes from Haliaeetus albicilla, assembly GCF_947461875.1. Taxonomy (NCBI): domain Eukaryota; kingdom Metazoa; phylum Chordata; class Aves; order Accipitriformes; family Accipitridae; genus Haliaeetus; species Haliaeetus albicilla. Next base: position 2,213,667 of record NC_091506.1, on the reverse strand, counting down.
CAAATTTTGCCACTTCCAAATAGTTTCCACCTACGTATTCCTCCCACTGCTACATCGGGTGCTGGCAGACATCTCCGCTCAAAGAGGGGAATGGCTTTCATTTGAATAGTCCTCAGGCAAGTTTCACTGAGCGGTGCCAGCGTCATACCCGCAGCTCTCACGTGCCCGGCAGCGATCCAGGGTAGTGCCGGAGGGAGGGCCCTTCGCTTGCCCAGGACTCCACAGAGACAACAGCTCTCGCTAGGTTTTCCTGGTGTTTTACCCAAACAAGTCCATGGTAGCCTAAGCCAATGTAATTAAGCAGCGCTGGGTGCACGTACTCGCAATATTACATCTCGACTTATTCTAATGTGCGGACGATTCCTTTCATCGTGGCAGCGAGCGCGGCCAGCTGTGCTATTGAGATAGTGAGTCACACACGCACACACGCAGCTGAAACCACCAGGCTTCGCACTAAATTCAAGCTTCCGTAACTACCTGCAGGCTACCAGAGGGACAAGGCAGAGCCCTGGTGGGTGACAAACTGCTCCTCAGATCCTCCGCTGCTAAGTCACACCGTGCCCCTTTCGGGATCCTTGTCTTCGGCGGATGGGTGCGGGCTCTCCTATGCGCGCCTTAGACACTACAGTCGGGAAATTAGATGTACAGGTCCCCCGGGAGCTGCTGATCCTGAGCGCTCCTGGCTCGATACATCCCACACTGACCAAGATGCTGCAGTACCGCAGACCTCAGGCTGCAGTAAGGCACTGGGTGCTCGATGGAGGTACCGTCTCGCGTAGCTGACAGCACCCTGCTGCCCACCGAGTGCTTTCACGTCCATGCCAGACCTGGTGCCGCGGCTGGAGATCTGCCTGTCTCGGAAGAAGAGCCGCCGCGTCTACCAAGCACGAGAGCGAACCCCGTTCCCCCGCTCTCTCAGGGAGAGTTTGGCTCCCACGGAAACTTTTCCTTCTGCAAAAAGTAGTGGGTATTAATTATGGAGGCCTTGAGGCCGGCCGGCCGATGCTGAGGGCTAACCGCATCCGTGCAGCACCTCCCGCATGGTGTAACCTCAGCGTCCAGCCTTGGCTGCTGGGCCGAGACATGGCTGTTCTTTCACCTCCGGTGCCAGTAACCCGAAACGAGATTGCTGGAAATGAGAGAGAGGGAGAGTCAGCGATTTGATTACAGGCCACAGGCACATGCCTGGCCTTCATGGATATATTAAGTAAGAGACATTTTAAAACAAAACCACCCTCAGTAACCTTATCGTAAGCTTGAATCCACAACCCATCTGTTAACTCCCAGTGCTGCCCACATAGGCTCCCACCAGACGTCAATGCCAGGGATTTTCGGAACGTTTCCCCCCAAATCGCTATGGTCGGAAGGGGACGGTCCTGGGGAAGGGACAGGTCCAGGCGCTCGGGGTCCCCCCCAGCCTGCCTTCAGCACACCTTCAAACCAACCCCCAAACCCTCGCCTTTTACTGTGTCCGTAAATAACTGCAAATCCCCCTTGGACACGAGCTGCCGCTGTCCTGTGACTCTCAGCCCTTCTGAAACACGTGCTCAGGAGACCTGCCGCTCGATGAGTGGCTTTAGAAAATTAAGCCTTTTTAAACGTTTTGCTACTGCCTTAGTTGTACGTTGCAAAGGAGCCCTCCGCGTAGAAATAATGCAGCAAACAAAATCGAGAAGGCAAATTGATGATTGCATCAGCCCTAGCTTATGAAAACTGATCCCCAGGAAAATGTAATTCAACTCTCCAGCAATCTCACTCGATGCCCAAGAATGTAATAACTTCATTTGGATCCTCTTTTTAGGGGGACTCCTAAATCCTTGGCAACGTCCCTTAAGGTCATGAGCAAATCCTGATATGGAGAATTGTTTGGCAAGCACAAGAACAGTAAAAGGGCTAAATAATTGGGGATTACCTCTGACCCTGATTTGTAGCTCACCACCCACTGCAGGAATGTACCGAATATCTGAAAGAGCATGCAGGAGTCAGACAATTCATGGGCATGAAACTGTCCACGTACACTCGGAGTCTGAACTTAAAATGCGGAGCAGGTTGACCCCAAACCTCATTTTTCATTAGCAATCAGCTGCAGCAAGCTTTAATTATTTCTGTTGCCTTGGACAGAGGGTCAGTGATGGGACAGATTAAAAATTGTACATATTTTTTTCACCCTTTGTTTGCAAAATAACAGCTTGGGTCTTGAGGGCAGAAAGGGAATGGACCGCCTGATTCAGTACCCGTTGCTGATGCTGGTTCCTTTCCCCTGAACTGCAGGAAGGGACAGACACATCACTGCCATCTTTTTCTGATGCCTGTTGCTGAATTTGTTCGCTCCCTGTACGAAAGACAATCGGAGCTGTCACCCTGCCCCCATTTATACTCAGCGCTCCATTTCCAGTAAGTCCTCTCCTCCGCGGTGGGCTGGGTCTGCAGCATCCCAGCGGACCCTCAGGATGGCCCAGCGGATCGTGGCCGTCAACGCCAGGTTTGCGGGCTCAGGTGCGATATACCAAGAAGGCCACAGCGAGCGGGACAAGCTAAGCATCTGCTTTTTGGGGACGCTGTGTCACTGCTACAGCGCTGTGTTGTTTCTGCCGGGGATGCAGCCAGGATCTCGTAAAGAGGTTTTTTTGTTTTCATAAACCTTGCATTTACGGCTAGCAGATTTCTGCGAGGCTCCGACTCCCCTCAGGATTCCTCCTGGTAACGAGACGCACCTTCAGCTGGCGGGGAGCCTTCAAAGGCCCGTCTCCGTCGCCCGTACAAAATCTCTTTGTGCTCTCACGTAATGCCTCCTGACCTCAGATTCCTCCCGAGGTGGAGCGGACCAGGACTCTCGCAGGCGATAGCAGAGGCTCTGTGCTGGGGTTCTGCCATTACCTTATCTCGGCAAACGCGCCTTTTATCTGATGAGCTTGCCTCTGCTTGTTCAGCGTTCGGCGGGGAGGGGGGGGAATGACCGTAGCCCTTGGAGAGGGGCGGTTTGCTTTGGCAGGTACACCTCGTCATAACCGCGCTCCGCGTTTTGCAACAGCTGGCATCCCAGAACCGCGGACGCTTTGCAAAAGCGTGAAACGTCCCAAACCCCCTGTGATACCGGCACGTACCTACCACCGGTTTTGGGGTGACTCCGGGTTTTTTTTTCCCCCAAAGTTCTGACCCTGCGGACTGAATTCCGCTGTATGTTCACCCCTCTTTTGGTTCAGGGGTGGGGTTGGGATGTGCGGTCAGGGGTTGGGGTTGGGGGGTTGGGGTGTAGGGTCAGGGGGTTGGGGTTGGGGTTGGGGGTGGGTTTTTTTTTTTTTTGCCAGGTCGGTAAGACGCAGCAGCCGGTACCCCCGCATCGCCCCCCACCGCCCCCCCCCGGCACGGTTTCAAAGCCCGGTTCCCCCCCGCCCTCTCCCCGCACTGGAGACACCGTCCCCAGCCGCACACGCCGGCGGGGCTGATGGCGGGGACACACACACACACACACACGCACACACGCACACACGGAGGATCCCGCCGGGACACACACGTGCGAGCTTTGGCGGGGGACACACACACACACACACACACGGACGGACACACACACCCGGCCCCGCCCCCCCCCCCGGCACGTTGCGCGGCGGCGGCGGCGCTGCCGCCACGTGAGGCTCATGTGACGGGCGGGGGGGGGACGGGGGGACGGGGACGGGAACGGGGACGGACCGGGCGGGGGGGGCCGTCCGTGTCCGCCCGCCCCGTCGGCCGCCAGACGTGCCGGCAGTCACAGGGTAGCGCACGTCGCCTCCCGTCCACCCACTCGCCCGCATTTAACCCGGCCCGCCGCCGCTCCGCCGCTCCTTCAGCCCCCAGCAGGCGCGGACGAGGGATGAGCAGCCCGCCCTGAGGGTCTTACCCCCCCCCCCCAGTTCCCCGTTTTCCCTCCCCCCCCCCCCACCCCGTTCAACGGTTCTCGGCGAACCCCCTCCGCCATGGAGCGGATCCCCAGCGCGCAGCCCCCGCCCGCCGTCTGCCTGGGCAAGCTGCCCGCCCTGGAGAGCGGCGACGTGCCGGGGTAAGCGCCGGCCGACGGAGGGGACGGAGCGGAGCGGTGGGATCGGGGCGAGGAGTGGCCCCCAAGGCGGGGGGGACGGGACACAGGGGTAATTTCGCTGCTTTCGTTTCGCCCGTGCAGGCTGGACTTCGCGCACATGTACCAAGTTTACAAGCCCAGGAGGGGGTTAAAGAGGAGCGAGGACAATAAGGTAAATTGGGGGGGGGGAAATAAAGGGGGGGGGAGTTTTCCCGCTGGGGCAGCTCTTCGGGGGGCCACCCCCCCGCAAGAAGCGATGGCCGTGCAGGGTGTCCGGTGTCCCCCCCCGGTCCCCCGCCCCGTCCCCCGGCCGCGGAGCGCTGACCCGCTCCCGCTGCCTTCGCAGGAGACCTACAAGTTGCCTCACCGGCTGATAGAGAAGAAGAGACGCGACAGGATTAACGAGTGCATCGCCCAGCTGAAGGACCTGCTGCCCGAGCACCTCAAACTGACGGTAAGCGGGACCCGACCCCCCCCAGGAGCGGACCCCCCCTCCCCCGGAGCGGACCCCCGGGACCCGCCGATGCCGGCGGGGCTGGACCCAGCCGCTGACAGCGGTTCCCCGGCGGCCGGGCCTCTGCCTGTCATTTCTGCGGGGATTTGGTGGGTTTGGGGTTTTGGGTTTTTTTTTTTTTCTTAATTTATTTTTCTGCCCCCCAGCCTTGTGTCCCGTGCCCCACGCCCCGGGTGGGCTGTAATCGCCTCCCAAACTTCCCCGGGAGGACTCCGGGAGGTGCGGGGATCCTGCGGGAACTGCCCCCCCCCCCCCCGCCGCTGGCGCCGAGGGGAGCCCCCGGCCGGATTCCCCTGTGCTAAGGTCGCGATGCCGGCAGGGGCAGCAGCGCAGATAAACAAATTACTTCTCTTTGAGCTATGTGGCTGGTCCGAAAATACCCATAGGATTCCGTGATAGGCTTTTCTGGAGCCTGCCGTTTAACTTAATTTTCATGGAATATTGTCGTTCATAGTCCCGTACCATTCGGGATCAAGGCTCTGCCCTTAAGCCTTTTCTCCAAACCGCGTCAGTCCTTCCGCTCTTTTTCGGAAAACGTTGGCCGCCCCGTCAGGCTCCTGCGTGCGTGGCCGACCCCACGGCAGGCGCCAACCTGTCCCTTTGCTTTCAGACGCTAGGTCACTTGGAGAAGGCTGTGGTTCTCGAGCTCACCTTGAAGCATGTGAAAGCACTAACCAATCTCATTGAGCAGCAGCAGCAGAAAATAATTGCTTTGCAGAATGGTTTACAAGCCGGTGAGTATTCAAATCGTATCGTGTGAGAACCTGCATGCGCTTGACGGACTTTCTCTCAGAGTCTTTGAAATGCAGTTGTGACACTTCGTTCCTGAGAAGGGAGGAGGCAGGAGTTCTTGCCTTTAATCGCCGTCATTTTCTCTTGCTTGGCTTACGAGCTTTTGCAGAAAAAGATGCGTTTCTCAGGATGGTCAATGTAGAGTGCCCTGTGGAGTTGTTTTGAAATTAAATTGGATTTTAAGTAGTTTTATTTAAAGCCCGGGTTTGCTGTGAGGTTCCCTCCAAAGCCATTCGAATCTTCCCATTCGTGTTCGTGAGCTTTGGCTCAAACCCAGTTTTTGTTTGTTTGGGTTGGGTTTTTTTCTCTGAAAAATAGGTATAAATCTGCTCTTTATACACGCCTTGTTTAGGTGTCTGTCAAGGAGCTAGCCTGTGTTCTGCAGGCAGAGAGGGGACCCGGTGTGTCAGCTTATCATGCTTTAGATGTACTTCCTCCTTCTGTTTTCACATGTGGCACTCACGTGAATCTGATAAAGTAAAATTTAGTTTTTCTGAAGAGCCTTCCACTGCTCTGACAGCCACAGGGAGTGCAGTAGAGCTTCAAGCTGAAGCAAAATCGCCCGAGGTTGGCGGAGCTGCTGGCGGGTAGACGTGCTGCGGGAGCTCTCTGCCCGGAGGAGAAGGGCGAGTTGCGCTCTGCCTTCCCCGGGATGTTTCCCAGAGAAGGCACCAGCTCGACTCGCTCACTCCTTTGCTCCGTACTTCAGCACCTGTTGAAGGTGGCATATACAGTAAATACGGAACTGAAAAAGAGGTTTAAAGTTACCACCTGAAAGCGGACGGGTGTTCAAATAAAAACGTACGCTTATGCAGAAGTCGAGGGAATGTATGCAAAGTTCAGGTCGACCATCAAGTTCACCTCTCTAGCTGTGCTGTAACCGAAGTTTAATATCACCTCCAGTCCGCCTCAAAGATGTCAGCGGAACTATTTAGCACGTTGTTAATTTTTAATTTCTTTCTGTTAATGTTTCCTCAGGTGACCTGTCATCAAGAAACCTTGATTCCAGCCAGGAAATGTTTCGATCCGGTTTCCAGATGTGTGCCAAAGAAATGCTGCAATACCTGGCAAAGCACGAGAACGGCAAGGACCTGAAGTCGTCCCAGCTGGTCAGCCATCTGCACCGAATGGCCTCCGAGGTGCTCCAGGGCGGAGCCGGCCGCAAGTCCGGAGACATCCCTCCTAAAATGGTGGACTTGAAAGAGAAACCCGTCTCCTTGACCAAAACGGCAGAGGGACATGGGAAAAACTGTGTGCCTGTGATCCAGAGGACATTTGCTCACTCCAGCGGGGAGCAGAGCGGCAGCGACACAGACACGGACAGCGGGTACGGGGGAGAGCTGGAGAAAAGTGACTCCAAATCCGAACAGCAGTATTTCAAAAAGGATACCGAACTCAAGTACGCTGTCCAGGAGAGAATAAGCTCTATTAAGCAGGAGACTGAGGACCCGCCGGCCAAAAGGAGCAGGCTGGAGTCGCCGGAGGACGAGGGCCCTTTTGGCAGCGACATGATGGGCTCTTCCAGCAGCTTCCTGGGCCCCCACGCTCACCAGCCCCCCTTGTGCCTGCCTTTCTATTTGATCCCACCATCCGCGACAGCCTATCTGCCCATGCTGGAGAAGTGCTGGTACCCGGCATCCGTACCTGTCTTGTACCCCAGCCTCCCAGCCTCTGCTGCAGCGCTTACGGGGTTCATGAACCCCGATAAAATCTCCCCACCTCTGCTGATGCCCCAGAGACTCCCTTCTCCTGTACCGGCCCATTCCCCTATCGACTCCTCGGCTCTGCTTCAAGCTTTGAAGCAGATTCCTCCTTTGAACTTGGAAACCAAAGACTAAGCGCAGTGTGACTTTTTTTTTTTCTTTTTTTTTTTCCTTTTTTTTTTTTCCCAGTTTGAGACTGTTTCACTTTTATATATTGGCTGGACTGAGGTGTGGGGTTAAGGTTCACTGCGCGTAGGAAGCTAAATCCCCTTTTCTCTGACTTGTCAGGTAGCTTGGAGAGGGATGAAGGATGCGCCCAGGTTAGCAATTCAGAACTACTTCCAAAAGAAAAAAAAAAAAAGAAAAAAAAAAAAGAAGGGTTTTGTGCTTTACCCCTCACCTTCTTCCCTCTCCGCATCCACAGAACAACAGTTGACTCGGTCAGCTGCGACTATATTGCAAAGCTGTGAAAAAGTATTCCATTAGGCAGACTTGGTTTTAGGGTCTGTGAATATAAAAATACGGTACTTCTCATAACGGCTTTTAAGGCAACGGCCCCACTGCTGGTGGTTTGAGCTGAACTGATTTGGTGCCCCATCATCAGTCGCCAGCGTCTGAGTGGTCGGTGGTGGTGGCGATGCCACCGAAAGCGTAGGAGGAGCAGAGCAGCAGTCACTGCTTGGTCATGCACAGTCAGGTAGACTTAAGACGGGTTTCTCTCCACACCTTTGCTGATATATATATATATATATATATATATTATTTTTTTTAAGAAATAAAAGGTAGATGCTGCTTGGAAGCTTTACATGGCGTACATCTAATAAATAAATTAACACGCGCCCCTTCCTGTAACTTGAGCTGCTAGTTTGGGCCGGGTAGGGGAGAAAATATCCCAAGGATCACTTCGCTTGTTGCACCTGACTCCAGGCCTCTCTCTCGTTGCTGCTGTACGGTTTCGCCGGGTCTGGTCTATTGGAAATCAAAATGGTTTTACGAGTCCCGCCAGCGGGGGCCCAGCCGGTGAGCAGCCGCTTCCTGACCGGGGCGAGTCGAGAGTTTCGTGCAAGAGGGAGCAGTTCAGCCCAAGTCGACAGCACGATGCCCGCTGAATATGCCCCCGTCAGTGCCTTTGAAAAATTAAAAGGCTGGGATTTTCAAAGGAGTCTAATCCCGCTGGGGTTTGAGCATCTAAATTCCTTAGTCTCCTTGGCAAACCCTGGCCCACATTACTGTATTAAAGAAAGAGGGTTAGGGTGTTGACACTTGTCCCATTAGACTGCGAGGGTCTTTCTCTGCAGAGGAACATCATGTCCAATTTGGCTTTTTTTTTAATTAAAAAAAAAAACCAAAACCAAACTTCACTGCAAAATGCAGTGCTGGTTTGTGGTGGGTTTTTTTTCCTTACTGGTTTTGAGAACTCGTGTCCAGAAACCCTGTTGTATGGATTTTCATTTCTCCCTCCCATTGCACCAGCTGTTGAGATGCACTATGCTTGATTGCAGATTGTGTTCTAACGTTTATTTTGTTGTTGGTTTTTTGTTTTTGTTTTTTTTTTTTGGTATACAGTTGTTGCCTTTATTTGTAAAATCCTGTTATAAATAAATATATATATATTATATAAATATATTAAAAGGTAAAATGTTTCAGATGTCTTTTATTTGTATAACTACTTGAGCATAAAGAAGTGAGAAATATGAATGTATTCTTGTTTCTGGGTTGTCTTTTGTTTTTCTGAGGAGAAGAATTTTTTGTTTTTCTCTAGGGAGAGGTACAGTGTTTATATTTTGGAGCCTTCTTCAAGGTGGGATATTGTACATATTTTTATCTTGAGTAAATGTTAAGTAGTTGTTTAAAAATACTTAATAAAATAATTCTTTTCCTGTGGAAGATAAGGGTTTGCCTCCTGTGCTTTTAAACATTTCAGCTGGGTCATTTCGCGTGGTCCGATCCGGCAGCCGATGCTCCAGTGCCCGACGGCAGCTCCGGGTCCCCTTACCCGCGTCCCCAGGGATATTTCTCTATTTCAACTCCCTTGGCACCTTCGGGGATTCTTCTCCTTCCCGATCCGAGAGAGGTGCCAGGAGAGCCTGGCTGGCTTTTCTGCTTTCTCCTTATTTCACTTTGTTCTCCAAGGGCCTGGCTTTTCGGCTCATCCGCCCCCAGCTCAGCGGGGCGCAGGGAGGAGGCAGCCCCTCGCCGCGGAGGCTGCATCTTCTCTGCAGGCTTTGCCCGTTATCTGGAGGGAAAAAAACTCGACTTTTTCACACCAACGGCGCGTTTGCTGCGCCAGCGTCCCTCGGCCCCGCGTGGCAGCCTCGCAGAGCCGATGCCTCTGCTCCTGCGCCGTGGGGCTGCCCGGGGGACGGTGCCCACTCTCCCCTTGAGCATCCTCCGACCGTGTCTCTGCCGGGAAAAGCCCCGGTTGCCTCCCCGGCGGGGAGGGACGGCCACCGCGCTGCCGCTGAGCGCCCGCGGCAGGGACGGATCCTGCCTGTGCCGGGAAGGAACTCGTGGCCACCCCGCGCCGCGTGCCCCGGCACGCTGCCGCGCTTCTCCCGCCGTCTCCCGCCACCGTTTTACTGGTTTGGGATTTAGAACCGCTGGCGTGGGCCAGCAGCCCCGTGCCTCTTCGCTCGTGCCGCTGCGGAACGGGCTCGGGGTTGGAAGGGGGACACGTCGTACGTGTCCCGAAGAGGGGCTCCTTCCCCGCCCCTCCAGCACCGACGCGCCGTTTCTGGCCCCCGTGCAAAACGGAGGAGACCCCAAACCTTTCCCCAAAGGCAAAAAAAAACGGGCGAAGCGTGGCTCTGGCCTTTGAGGGACGGACGGGTGGGAGGGAGGACTTGGTTTCCCAGCGGCGCTGCCTACGTGCGGATGGGGCATCGGCGCTTCTGCGGGAGATTTTGGATTTTCACAACGCAGATGAATCACAGAACGTGGCGAGAGGTTAAATGCCCAGCGGGGAGAGCACTGCTCGGTCCTGGGACCCCACTGGAGGAGAAGGGGGTGCCTGGGGGGCTGCTGTTGGACTGCGGTTAGCGTTAGCTTAAAGTAATGCCAGCTTAAGTCGTGCTAGACAAAAATACAGGGCAGCTCGTATTAATTTATTTGGGGACTCCACACCTCCTGATGTTTATGTTGTGTTTGTTTTAATTAGGTCTAAATATTGATCTCGCTGAAGACAACTTAAGTAACCCCATTTTGGGGACAGCATTTGGTGCTCAGCGCGGCAGCGTTTACAGTCTCGTTAGCGGCTGGATTTCTGGCTCGTTGCCACGGTTCTCACTCCCCTCCAGTCTCCATCTTCTGACCCACCTTGTTGTATGGTGGGAGGACTCACAGAAGCTCCAGCTCCTCAGTCAGGGTGGAAAAAAAAATTGTAAAAAAAAAAAAAAAAAAGTGGAAGAGATAAGGTTTATAGAGGAAGCGAAGGCTAATGACGGGCTGGGGCTTTTCTCCGCTACCCTGGTCCGGTGCCAGCGGGACAAGTGAGTTCTCCGGGGCAGAGCGGGGTCCAGTGGCCCTTGGCCGTCCCCGGCCGGCGGCGCGGAGCGGGGTCTGCCCTGCCTGCAGACCCCCACGCCGGAGCTCGGGCAGCCCCCCCTCCCCGGCCCCTCGCCGTCCCTCTCTGCCCGCTGCGGGGATGCCCCACCGCCGTCCCACCGCAGCATCGCCTGCGGGGCAGAGCCGGCAACGCTGCATCCCGGTGGGAGAAAGCGGCGAGGGGGCGAGGGAGGAAGGCGATGGAGGAAGGCGATGGAGGGGCCGAGCTCCGGCACGGAGCCAGGTCCCGGCAGCCCGTGCCGAGTTCCCGGGGACTTGTTTTCATGGTCTCACCCAGCTCTGACCTGCCTCAAATGTTGACACAATGTCACGTTTCCGACTGCAGTCTTTCATGTGCAGCCGGAGGCTAAATACGGCTGCTGGTTCCTGGAAAAAGACGTGCCTGGCACCCTTTCAGCAGAAACCCGATCCCCATGCAGGCTTGGCACAACAGCTGAATAACATGGCAATAACTCTTTCAGCAGCATTTCAACCCATAAATAGGGCTTCCCGAGCGACTCCTTGAAGAAAGGCAAGGAGGGTACGACGATTTTTAGAAAAAGCAAAAAAATAAAGCCAGAGTGCGTGAAGAGTGAGTATGAGGAGGCAGCCTGGTCCGGAGCAGATCAAAGGAGATGGTGGAGATGCTGAGTGTGGTTTGGTTAATACGAGCGCAGGATTGCCTCAGAAGGAAAGAAATGCTCTTGAATTTTTTGATGTCTCGGTCCCGTTTTATACCAGCCCTGTGGAGGTAGGATAAGCGCCTTCCTGAATGCGAGGGCCCTTCCTAACCCCCGTGAGGACACGGAGACACATAATTTTAGCCTTTCACCACCTGTTTGGAAAGCTCCTATAACTGAGTGCTGTGGCACTGGATGGTTTTTACAGGCATGTACCCCGGGAGCTGCTTATTTGCATTATGCATGGACCAGGGCCTAAAATAATCTGCAGTGACGCACATTTTTTGCTGTGATTTTTTTTCCCCCTTTTTTTTTTTTCTTTTCCAGGACTCCATTTTTCTGAACGTGCCGTGACTTTTGAGGACCATGCATGGTTAACCAGCCCCAGGGCTCCCGAGTCCCTGAATCAGCACGTCTGCCTGCAGACACCGAGCCGAGGGGGAGCGCTTCCCCCAGCCATGACACGGCCACGGCGGGGAGAAGTGCCCTTCTGCTCTGCCCTGGCTTTCCATCTGCAAAGCGTGTAGCTGCAAGTGCCGCGTGTTTACAAATGCAGGCATTGCAAGATCCCTTGAACTGTGTCCTAGTACAAAAGAGGCTTTGAAACAAGAAACACGTTGTCATGGCATGTTCCAGGCCAGCAGCACCAGACTGAACCAGATAATTGCTGTTTCTGCTTTAGCTGCTTCATCGTGGAAAAAGCAGCAGGTCTTGAGCAAGTCTTTTTTCCCTTTAGACGTCTGGTGCGATGCTCCGGATGGAAGGAGAGGGTCGGGAATGCCCAGGCAGGCGGGGGCAGAGGCCGGTGCCGTGTACCGCTCCCGAGCTCCGCAGGGCTGGAGGTGAAATTACTCTGCTGGGGTCACGTCGCATAACCGTAGCCAGCGGAGCCGGTGACACTGACTCTCGCTATGCGACACGGGGTGTTCGTGTTTTGTAACCCTGACTCGCGGCGTGCTGCCGGAGCCAGGAGATGCAGCTCTCACAGCTCCCCCTCCGTGCTCCAGACCTTTCCCACTGCCCTTCTCCGAGCGCTTCATGGCACTTGAGAAGTATCCAAGTCCCTCTCAGTGGCAGCCGGCCAGGTAAAAGCTGCTAATTGGCCCCTACACTGAATATGTCCGTTACCGCCCCTGGTCTCGATGGCTGGGCAAGCAGTATCTGCACCGCTAGAAATGGCGGGCGCGATGGAGGGGGTGCCTGTGCTCCCATGCTGGGGTTTTAAGAAATGGAGGGTAATATTTCTACCTGGCATTTTGAAATAATTTATTTCTTATACATTTCTCTTCCCCCCGGGTGTGTTTTTGCTCCGGGCACATTGCTCCATGAAGTCAGTTATTGTGCCATTACGCCCAATGCCTTTGGAAATGGCAAAACAGTAAAGCTCTGGCTGGGAAGGGCTTTTCACTGCATGTGCCTCGTTAAAAACTGCAAACGGGGGAAAGCTGGGTAACACCACACAGCTGAGGGAAAACAAGAGGAGTCTGGGACTAGTTTGCAAGAAGCAACACCAAGGAATGCCCCAAAATAACAAGGCAGATCCCCCACCTCCTCTTGTGTATGCTGCTGCTCTCAGGAAAACGGACCCTGGATAGCGTCTGTCCCAGGCTGGTTGCTCCTGGCCTCCCCGTACCCGACTTGTTACACCCACACGGAGCCGCAATCCTGCCCGGGCCCTGGGCTGCCGACACTCCTGGGGCATGACCGGGTTAAGGCAGGTCTGGTTAAGGCAGGTAAGTGTTTGCTGGAGGACGCCGTCCCTTGGCTGGTTCGGTGCTGTCCCGCACCCGTGTGTGTCCGTTCGCCTCCGTGCCGGGCTGTGGCCGGAGAACCGCGTTCTCTGGGGGTGAAAATGCTGACCAGAGAAGAGCTGGGTCAGCCCTCTGCAGCCTTGGGCTTCTCCCATTTTATCTACTCCCCGACCTCTGCTTTTTATTCCATTACCCAGGGCGGGATGCCACTTTATTGTTTTCTGAACAACGCTCAGGCCAAAAAATGGTGGTAGCGGTCTGTCGTTGCCAGAGCTGTCACACAAGAAGGAATAATTAGTTTTCTCTCCGCAATACAGCTTTATCTTTCCTTCAGCCCATGGAAGTATTGCAACCTTCCTTTATCCCGTGCGGGGCTCTCCCGGTAGCCTTGCTGTGTGTCTCCTTTTAGTGGCACCTAGAAAAAAGGCAAAGATATATTCTGCTTTAAAAGTACTGATGAATATGCAAATAGTTGGGCCTGAAATATTACTTATCCTTGTCACGGGGTATGCACGGAGTTCGTATTTGCACTTTTGCCTGAGGATGTATACAACATGAATGTGGAGCTGAGCAGCTTACGGAAGATTTAACTCTTATTTCTATTCTTGACGCTGAATCATTAATAAGGTTATGCCTATGTTCAGGGCCTTTCCCAGCGCTCTCCTCCTGCTGCAGGGGGGGTTTGGAAACCTGCCGGCAGAGTTTTACTTCAGCTATCGATCGGTGCGCAGCGGGGGTAAAATTTCATCGCGAATGAAAGGCAGTCACTGATGATTATCGCGTGGTATTAACACGTGTCGTTGTGAAATTGGTGTGATTTGAGATGAAATGTGACCTATGGGCATAGGCAACCACATTCTAATGTATTCTAGCTGCATTACGCTGCACGGGTAACGCCGGGGCTTGACAAGCTATTACTGTTGCTGGTACCATGCTGATTAAAAACCCCGGCTTGCTCCTGCTCCCATTGAAATCAGTGGGAGGTCTGTCATTGCCTTCAGTGAGTGCTGGACCGCATCCAGATTTCACATCATAGTATGCATTATTCCATAGGATTAAAGAGGTGCAGGGAGTGGGATTCCTCTCCCTCGCTGATCTCTACCGCTTAGATGTTTGCCTCGGAGCCGGCCAGGACACGAGGCACCCGACCTGGTTTCGGTGTCTACCCAGGGAGGAGACGAGCGGCTTTTTCTCCGCGGCGGCTGCAACAGCCGTACGAGCAGCGGCCACGGCGGTGCCAAAATGTAACGCTCCCAAAGGTCAACCAAGGCTGGGGTGCTGCTCTGGGGGTGCAGGTTAAACGTGAGATGCCGGGCAGCCCCAGAGCATACCTGGGCAACCCCCCCGCCTTGAACGAGCGTACCTGGGTGGTGTGGGGACAAGGCGGGCGGGCAGCCAGGGATTCCCGTAATTGTTGCCCGTACAGTCAAAGTGTCCGACCCCACCAGCGCGCCGGAGTCCCGGTTTGCAAGTGAAAAAGCCCGAGCTCTTTGTTTTTTACAGGAGGTGGCCCTGGCTCTGCAAGACGCCGGTCAGGAGTCAGTTGGGGAGGGGTTTTCTCTGGTTCTTGATTTCAAACAAGCATTTGACCTCAAAGCTGTAAGCGGCTGCTCTGGGGCTGAATTCCCCTTGTGGTGTGGGAGGAGGGCTCCTCGGGGCACCGCGGCGGCTATGAGCGTGGATCCCGCCGGGGCCCTGCCCATCCCCGTCCCCATCGGGCATCCGTCCCCGGCGGCCGAGATTTTGGGTGGAGGATGACTCAGGACCCGGTGCAGGAAGGGCTGTGGAAGGAGAGGGTGGTGGTGCCCACCCCCCCACCGCCCCACCAAGTGATTCTGGGGAACTGAAGCAATCTGTTTATCATGGAAAAACTGCTCTTTGCAGCAATTCAAATGGAAACTTCCCAGAATGACTGTTGCAGAGCTTTCCCCTTGAATCACCCGGCCTCCGAAGAGCCTCTTTCGAAGACGATGCCCTCGGGAAAGCTGTCATCGGCCTTGGCTGCCGCCGCGGTGGCTCCCTCCCTGCAGCACACAGCCGGTCTCGGTCTCTCCTCGGGGCTGTTTCTATCAGAGCATCTCTGCTGGGTTTGGCGGGATAGCAGTGTCTGATGAGCAAAAGCAGGTCCAGGAGCACAGGAGCCCCTGAAGGCCATGGGCCGGGGCTCAGCTCGGGGTCTGAGCCCGGCTTTTGGTCTGCGGACCGCAGCAGGGGCTTGCCCCGTGAGGGACAGGTAGGTGACTGCCAGCGCAGAGGCATCCCACAAGCTGCACCGCTTGGTTTTGGAGGACAGAAGGCCAGAGGATGCTGGTCGGCCCCACCACCCCACGCCAGGTGCTGGAAGGCTTTAGGGGCGATGGGCACCCTGCTCACCCCAATTCGGGGACCACCCCAGGATGGAGGCTCTGACAGCAGCATCTGCTGCCGTCTCGCAAAGGCTATTTGCCTGTTTTCCCTGCCCGCTGGCTGCCCGTCACTCCTTCCATGGTTTAAATGAGTGTCCAAAGGTCATGGAGAATTCAGCCTCTGCCTGGCGGCTCACGTAGCCGAATGAATAAGGAGTGAGTGTGCGACGCCTGACTCAATCCGATCCCGCGTGCGAACCTGCCGGGTGCTTTGCGTCCCGTGCTGACACGGCTGATGCAAAACCCGTGCTGGCGAAGAGCGTGGAGCACGTGCGTTGCCGGCCATGCCGTGCCCGCAGCCCACGTGCCCTGCATGAGACCCCTCGCCCACTGTGCGGCTCCCGAGGGCTGTTCCCCGGGCAGCTGGGGTGGCCAGTCCCCAGCAGCGGGCAGGACAGCGGGCACACCGCCTCCGCCGCGAGGCGTTTCTGGGCCAGCGTAACCACAACCGCGTGTAAAGCTCTGAGTCGTCAGCCTCGCAGATTGGGAAAAGATACGAAGGAGCCGGGTGTCGCAAGGGGTGGGAGGTCACGGAGCCGGGCAGGGGCAGGTTACGGCACCCCAATAATCCCCGCTGCCGGCCCGGCAAAGCTGCCGGGGATTTTTCTGCATTTATTCCTGTCGTCCCCGCGGTGCTCATCCCCATAGTAACAGAGCAGCCCCGCACCGCAGCGTTCGGTGTCATCCTTGGTCCCCAGGCGGGAGCCGAGGACCTGCGAGGCCCGTACCGCACCCCGACACCTCGGTGGGGCAGACGACCCTGAGGACAGCCTTCCCGCGCTTCAGAGCACGTCGAGTTCTCGCTGTGTCTCTGCAGCCCTGGAAAAACGAAGACGAGCTGCCGGCCGAGGGCACGGCACTGCTGGGCAGGCGTGGGGCTGGCCAGGACCTGGTAGGAGCTCGCTCGGGGCAAGGGATGGCCAGGGGCAGATGCTCGTCCCCGGTGCTGGCAGCCAGCTGGGGACCTGCTCTGGCAACGCCATAGCACTGCCACACGTGCGACGAGCAGGAGCCCCGGCTGCTGTGTGCCGGTGAGGCATTAACCACAGAGGGGTTTTCCAGCTGCAGCCGGGCTCCGGCAAACACCTGGGCACTTGAGGTCGGGAGGCATTTGCCACGGGAGCTTTCTGAACCCAGCAGCGAGGCAAAGGTGTTTTTTAAGGAGACCGGCAAGACCGAGATCTCTGTGCAGATCCTGGAGCAACTCGGAAGATGAGTCAAAGGATTCCTGAAACGATTACAGCTGTGAGGTGCAGCAGCACCGACACATCCACTGTCAGCAGCACTGCCAGGCTCCCTCGGCCAGCTGCTCGCGCTTTCCATGTAATAAGACGTATTAGGCAATTTCCCATTAAAAATGTTTATGGGAATATATAAATATTCACTTACACAGAAATTGCCTGGCCCTTTATGCACAGAGTGGTAGCGAGAGTGACTTGAATTGTTATAAATCTATCAAGAAACTTGAGATGGAGCCTGCCGCGCAGCAAGGAGATGGATGTCCTGGAGCCCTGGTGGGGGCTGAGGTCCCCCAGGTGCCGGGATGGCAGCTGGTGTGGGCACGTATGCCTGGAAGACCTTGCTCAGTAGGATGTAGCACCCCTCCGAGCAGGACAGGGCCACCACGGGACCTGCACCACGTCCCTCAGCACCCAGACGCAGGCAGCGTGGGCCGGGTTTTCCCTCGTGTGATTTTTCCGATGGCCGCAGGAAAAGCATGCACAGACCCGATCTGGATTAAATCAAAGGAATTTTTTTTTTTTTTCATTTGCTGTTTTACGCACTGACCACCAAACCACATCCTTCGAGCCTGAGCCCAGTGCAATGAAACAAAAACTAGGCCAGGGCTTTTTGCTCTTTTTTTTTTTTTCCCCTTTCTTTTCCCTTAGTGCATCAGTTGGGTGCAAAGCTGGCAGACGCCTCTCCTCCAGCCCCTCCGCTCCCCACAGGGTGCAGCGCATCCCCATGGACAGCCCCCTCCCAGGGCAGCCCGGCATTTCCCCCACCCCGATTACGCCAAACGAACCACTTGCAGCTCCACGTGAAATCTGGGAACTATCCAGATTATGTCCACTGAGCACAGCGTCAGTGGGGAACAGATATAGAGGAATAATAAGTAATGACGTCCTGGCAGGTCGTTTTGTCAGGACCTAATAAGACGCAACGTGGGGATTGTACTTAGCTCTCACCCGACTGCATTAAGCAGCCGAGTGTTTTACAGCCTGACCATGAGATCGGAGCAAACCGGAGGGGACCTGTCGGCAAAAAGCCCCCGGTTGCTGGCAGGACCGGTGACCGCAGTGTGGCACTGGTCCCCGGGCAGCATGTCGAGAGCAGGGCTTGCATCAGTTGCAATCTGCCTGCATAGGGAAGTTCTCACGTTTACAGAACAGAAAGCAGCTTTATTGTTTTATTTTGCAAACCAAAACCAGCCGGGAGTTTCTGAAGTGTCTGCCATCCCCGCAGAGAGCTGTTTAGTCATGCCTGGTGTGTATGCATGTGAGACAGAGTGTAGGGGAGGGAGTCTCTAGGACTTTGCAAAGATTAAAGATTTATGCTGACCCTTGAATCTGATCCAAGGCTACTAATCTGCCCTGATCCTATCATCTGCTCAGGGTGGATCTATTTCACTTTCCTTTATGGTACTCCTGACTCACTCTACTCCCACTCCAGGCCAGCCCAGTGGGAATGGGAAGCACTACCACATATTTGTTTGGGTTTGCATTTAAAGCTCTGGACCTGTAGTGGGTGCAGCTCATAAAGGAAACCAGTGTGGATAAGATATGGGTGAGCTGAATGCTTGGAAACCACTCCCAAACACAAGCTGAAGTGGTTTGAAATCAAGGTGGAGTGATGTACAGAAGGCACAATACTTGGCAGCTACGCCCAACGTGTGAGAAAGACAATTAAATCCAAGGTGGTAAGGAAGGCAGGGCATCCAACGTGCTTCCGAGGGAGACGGCTCCTTGCCTTGCAGGATCTGTAATGCCAGGTGTAACCTCTCCAGCAGAGAACTGGGTATCGACCCCCTCAGTCTGCCCACCCACCCTCTCTGACTGCACTTTGCACCCCTGCGAGACCTCCTGTGGGAAGCCGTGCCGGGGGTACTGCTCATGCCCCGGCACTGCTCCGCCTGGGAAATGGTTTGCTTGCACTCCATCACCCCATACTGAAATGCTCCTGATGGCTGCTGGGGATTTAGTATGAAAGGCAAAGTGTAGAGGGAAAACACAGACTTGATTTTGTGGAGGGCAGAATAAATCTCCTCTGCCCTTGCAAAAAAAAAAAAGGTGTGGCAGAAAGAGAAATAGGAGCTTTCCACTCTCCCCCCGCCAGCTCTCCTCTGCCTCAGCCACACGTGTCAGACTTGGTCTGGAGGAAGGCCGCGGATGCCAGAGCAGCTTGGCCTGCGTGCCAGCCGGGCTGGGGATGGATAACACCCGCCCGGGCACCGCCGGCGGTACCGGAGCCATGGGCAGACAAGCAAACAGTATCAGTCATACAGACCTGGCCTGTGGCTGAACTGACCAGGAGATGAAGAGCGCGGTGTATCCTATTTCAGATCCCCTGGGACATCCTGTTCTCCTGATAACTGATGAAATGTAAATATAGCAAATGCAAAGCGAGGCACTTTCCTACCATGCCTTGCTCAGGCTGCATATAGAAAGGGGCTGAAACCTAGCAGCGCAGTTGGAAACACCCATCTGCAACTGTGAAATAGGCATCATGCTTTATTTTTAGTTTAAAATGAAGTTCCTGTTTGTAAGGCCAGAAGAGTTACAGGAAAAAAAAAGATGAAGCGGGATCATTTACTGCTATTTTTCTTTTCACGTGTCCTTCCTTCCTTCCTCCTTCCTGAGAAATAGGATGTAGCACATCGCTGTTCCAGGCTGCAGTATTCACTCACAGGAACGCTGGTTTCTGATTCCTCCGAAGAGGCCCATTACGCCTTGTGTAACAAAAGACACCAGTCTCCCAACCACGCCAATTATCCTTGATTTCTAGTTGCTACATGAAGGCGCTTATCTCATGTAAATGAAATGCCGTCTTCACACTGACTCGCACTTCCTTTCTCTTTCATCAGAGTTTTGGGCTGCCCCTGCCAGGCGGGGGTGAAGGGCAGGTCAGGCAGCGGGACTGGGATCCCTCCCCATCTGATCAGCCGAATCCCCCCCCTCCCCGGGCAGCTGATCAGACCCAGCAGTGATGGGGTAGACCGAAACAACGGGAAGAATTTGGTCAGGTCAGCCAAATGAGCCTTTTTAACTAGCAAAGCTGAGCGCTAATTAGTCTGGCGTCTAACTCCTTGACCCGGCACCCAGGCTGTGCATTTCTCCTTCAGGTGGGGGTCACCCAGACGCCGTGGAAGGAGAGCCGCAGGGATGCGTTTTGGCAGGCGCCCACGCGTTTTTCTCCTTCCCGTGCCCCAGAAGGGAAAGGTAATTGCGAGCTGACAGGAGGGAGACGGCGAGCTGCTGATGGGAAATCCCAGCTGAGGGGTTTCAAGGGCGGTGGGAGCTTTGGCGTATGGATTAGGTTGCTTATATATACTATAGCGTGAAGGAAACAGGCAGTTTGGCTAATTCCCTTGCACTTTAATAAAGTAGGATTTGTCTGGTGGGAAAGCGTAACAGTAGGATTTAAGCTGTGTGAGTCTCATGACTGGTGCTCGCCTAGCGGGATGGGAAGAAGAGGTGCATCGTTTGCATTCTGTCTCTCCTATGTTCCCGTGTTTTTAAACATGATTTCTGAGTGCCCACAGCTTTGCATGAGCTTTATCTGGGATTAAGTTTATTTTAAAAATCCATATGCAGATACCCGCACCAAATTCTGTAGCCCAGTTTTTCAGAAACCAGAGTGCCCTGCATCTAGGGAGAACCAAGATCATCACTTGGTTTGTAAGTGCCTTATGTCAAGACTCACATAAACTGCAGAAGGGTAAAGAGGGGGATGGACAGTACACAGAGGGAGAAGGGGCAAATTAATATCTGGTACAGCCTCTGTAGAGAAACTAGATCCTTCTGGGTTTAGTGAGAAAAGCCCCAATGGAAATTTTAAATCTGGATCTGCATCAAATCCTCAAAGTTCAGGGAGTTTAGAACACGGAGTTCGGTCCAGTCCGTCATGCATCAGAGCTATCTGCAAAATTTACATCCTAACATTTTTTTTCCAGCGATGAATTCTGCCAAAGATGCGTGCTTGGATGTGAGGTATTTTTCTTCTTTTTCATCCCTTTGCTAATTTAATTCCCAGATCTAAATCAAATTTTTCCATCTCAGGCTTCCATGAGCTGGGATGCATTGTTTGCAGCTATGAAGCTGTTACGGCTGTGTTATGCCCTGTACTGCATGTTGAGACATTGGAGGTGTTTACCTGCCTGCAATAGCAATGACCGAGCGAAGGGGAGGCCTCAAGGTTAGGCACTGGGCTGGTTTATTGCCAAATGGAGTCAAAGTTTTCTGATGTGCTAGTGAGCAAACCATTACATTGCTCCTGCCCTTCTTTTACTCATTATTAAAAGCGGATAAAAACCAACCGATTATTGGGATATTCACGAATATGCCGTTGATGAGGGCCCTGAGCAACCAGGAAGATTTTCTGAGGAGCCTTGAAGCAGCAAGGCACAGAAGCCACATGCTGGGCTCTCCCTTATTTTTATTCTTTTTTGTTTTCTTGGTTGTAGCATAAGAGCTAATCAGAGTGATGCTCTCCAGCAGGCTTTTGTGTATGGCATTAAAGTAAAATCCTAAATTCCCTTTCCTGCTCGTGCATATAGAGCAGGAAGAACTAGGATGGCTGCAGACTATTTCTATTTTCAGGTGATTTAGCCAAAGAGAAAATAACTGGATGGCTGGAAGAAGGAGAATTTGATAGGAAATAACCTTGGAGCACAGCTCTCTGACATGATGGTGTGCGAGGTGCCCAGCTTCCTGAGATGACTGTGCTCCATGAGATGCCAATGGGGAACATAACTTCCAGTGGAGACGATAAAGGACAATAAAGACAACCAGATCACACAGAATCCAATGCAAGAGAGACTGCAGAGTGGGCTGGGTGCTCCCTTCTGCTCCTCTGCACCTGATCAAGAAATGGTTTCAGCATTGACATACGTAAAGTTCCTCCTGTTCAGTTTTGGACTCTGACTAGGTGCTGAGGCAATGAGTCGAGTATTTGGCTGGTGTAAATCAGTGCAGCTCAACTGACTTGGTCGTGTTGTACCTGTAGATGTGTTGCTTCTTCCTCCACTGGGCAGATGTCGGCCACTCCCTCACTGCAAGGCAAGAGTGCGGGCAGCTTCTCCATGCCGATGCTGTAGGACCGCAGCAGAGAGTGATACCTGAGCAAAAACTCACACCTCCTTGCGCATCACTTCATAGTATCTGGTCTGCAGCCCGCAAGTGAAACTACAGCTCCCAACACCTGGGATCTGTGCCTGACTGGCTGCCTGCTACCTTTGGGCATGTCGCATCTCCCATCTTTGCCTCAGCTTCCCTGACTGCACGACGCTTTGTGAAGGACTTTGAATATCACTGATTAAAAAGCATTAAATGAGATCGTCTTGTCCTTCTGGCCTGCTGTACATTATACGGCCACTGTGGCTGGGAATAAACATCCCTCTGTTTCCCTCGTTTCACAGTGACACCCAGTTCCCAGGATTATCTCCCCCCTTGTCCGTGACAACACTGGAGAAAAAAACCTCAAAGATGTTCACGCCGTGGAGGTCGGGGCTGACACATGAACATCACGTCACTGTTTGTGTCCATTCATCTCTCGTTAACAGCTTACTGTAGATCAAACCCCTTGCTTTGGATTTATTATGTGCAATAAAAGAAGATTTGCTGGACCTCACGGTGCCCATGTGCCCGGGGAGTGCTGGGGTGTGGGTGCCAGCACTGCCGGGCCAGGGGGGCCATGCTGTGCAGGGAGCCCAGCCCTGGGTGAGGGCAAGGATGAAGGTGAGGGTGGGGATGAAGGTGAGGGCATGTTTGAAGGCTTTGGGTGAGGAGGACAGTTTTGGTGAGGTTGCATCCCCCTCTGCTGGAACATCCAAGCAAAGGCAGAAGAACACCCGCCGGCCAGGGAGAAAACTGGGGTGAGAAAAAAAGAAAATAAATGTGTAAAGAAAGCAAATGAGCCCTGGTGCCCTGGGGTCCGCAGGGGACGTTGCGGGCAGCCAGCCTCATCTGTAGCTGGGGGTTCGTCCGCTGCTGGCCGCGATGAGAGGGCTCTTGTCGGGGACGATCAGGCCCTCTGTGGAAATAGGGACCACGTCTTATTTGTGCCAGGCATAATCCCACTCCCCGTCACGGGAATGGGCGAGTGGGGCAGGGGCAGTGATGCCGGCTGCTGGCAAATATGCACCGCCGCTGGTCAGCAAGAGGGGAGATGGACGGAGAGAAGGTGGGCACTGGGCGTCCCCGTAGGATGGACCCGCTCAGGGGTCTGGGACACCGCGCTGGGTGACACCATGGGTCAGGCATGTCCTGACTACATGGCAGGCTCTGACAGCAGGCAGAAAATAGTGAGTGTAGCTAAGCAGAATTGCACAGACAAAGACAGTGCTTTGATGCTGGATTCAAAGCTGCTTCGTAGCCCAGGTGGTGCCGAGGGGCCGTGGCTGATGGGTACTGAGGTGCAAAACACCTTGGTGGGACTGAAATATATAAGGAAACCTGAACCGTAGGCACCTAAATTTGTCAGGAAGGGTGCTGCAGAGCTGTCTGTGGTTTCTTGCCAAGCAGCTGGTAGGGAGCCCTACTTCGGAGGTTGGAGAAAATGCCTCCCCTGGCCCATCCTAGTGGGTCACCTCTTGTCCTCCACGCCGGGAAGGCAGACACCGGCAGCTGTCGGGCACAGAGCGGCGTGTCAGCGGCGAAGGCAGCCGGCGCTCGGGGGAAACAGCAGCGAGAGATGCACCGAGCAGCGGCAGGGAGCAGGTTTCATTTCTAGGCATGGCTGCATGGAGGCACTTTGGCGTAAGGGCAGCTCCCCTGGGCCTGGCACCCTCTCCCACCAGGCTGTGAGGGCAGGTGGCTCCTCTATCCCGAGCACTGCTGTGGGACCTCGTTTTTCCCCTCTGCCAGCCCAGGCGGGGTGGGACGCAGGGCTCGTGGTAGCCCCAAGCAGGGCGGGTGACTGTGGCAGCAGCAGCGGCTTGCCACCATGGCCCCATCTGCGTGGTGCTGCCGTGTCTCCGTGGGCATGGTGCCTGGGTGGGTGGCTCATGGCTCAGCCTAACCGAGAACCTCTGCGAGGTTGCTTCTTTGGGCTTCCCCTTGGTGCTGGCTCCCTCTAAATTTGGTAGTACACGTGTCTGCACAGAGCTGGAGGTTCAGGGCTCTACGCCCTTCTTGCAGAGGCTCACTCGGAGACTGTTTGTGCTTAGACTTAACACTGGAAGAATGGTTTTGTTTCTTTTTGGATTTAAAATCTAAATTACAGAAAGGGTGAAATGCGGTGACTGAGCTGGCGAAGGCCCTGACTGTGCAATAAATCTGCAAGCATGGGCCTGGCTTTTGCGCAGGGGTCTGTGCAGGTGCCAAGGTCTCTGCTAATAAATCTGACTGGAGGACCAGGAGGAAACTTTTTTTTAACTTACTGCTAACAGCAGGCTCTTTTTTAACCATCATTTTTTCCCCGCTCCCTTCTGCTGATTCATGCTCCTGCTGTTTCGCCACGGGGAGACGCCAGCATTCCTGAAGGTCATCACTTGCATGCAGCAGCTCACACTGCAAAGTGTTTGCCAGCATCTACCAAATCAAAGTGCTAAAACGACGCAGATCATTTATATTTTCACTGTCAGTGACAGAAAATCTTACAGCTTGCCAGCCTCGTAGCTGCCACGTTTCCAGTCTGCTAGACTACTAGAAGGTAAAGGATGTGCATGAAAGGTAATGCCTCCCAACAAACCTGACACCAGGTCATCTCAGTGGCATGACAGCCTGCAGATTTTCACCTATAGGCAGTCCTCCTAGAGATTTGGAAAACCTAGGGTCCAAGCAAGCACCCCTCTGACATACCAGTCTGTCTCTCAGAAAAACAAGCAAGACACTGGGAAATCAGATACTTCTGCTCACGTCAGGAGTCACGCCGCTGCCTGCAGCCCCAGGGTCCCTGGGGAAGTAGGGCTGTGCTTCCCTCACTGGCACCTCCCTCCCCTTCTGTCTCTCTCCTCCCCAGTGCCTTGGAGACTTTATGCTGTCCTGGGCTAAAGAAAAGAGGCAGGACTGAAAGGCATCCTAGCAGCATGCAAACGTCTCTAAGAAAATAAGAGTTATGTTTTAGTTCTTAAGGCGTGTCTCCCTCTTAATGGCAAAGGAATATTTCTGGTTTAGCTCAAGCAATAATAGCACAAGAGACTTGTTTCTTTTTCAGGAAAGCTGTGGGGAAGACATAGTGAAATCCTTCCTTCACTTCTTCAGGTTTTTAGTGAGTATTTATACTGCAGCAGTACCAAAAAGTCTTGCAAAAGAGCAAGCCCTGAGTAAAACTATGGGAAGACAGTGTTACAGGCTGTGCGGTAGACTTAGGAACCATCAGTTACTTTAACGTCCGTCTCTTTAGAGGTGACCGCTAACCTTATCCCTTCCTTTAAGCATTTGTAACATAAGGATGACACATATCTCATACATGCTATCATCTGCCTTTGTTTCTTTTGATAATATTTTAAGTGGGACTTGAAAATGCAGAGCTGGAAATAGCCCCCACCTGCCGGTGCTGCAGAGCCAGGCTCCCAGCCAGGGCCAGTTTGTGCGCACAGGTCCTCCTTAGCTTCCCCAGCTCAGAGAGCTTCTTCCTCCCTCGACAAGGGAGGATGCCTGACCTGGAAGGCACCCACAGTTTCTAAGACATTTTACAAATGGCCGGCTCAATCCTTCTTGAAAGAAGGAGCGAACTGATGACACAAACAGGACATGTATTTGCCTCCTTGAAGTAAAAACGTGAACTAGCAGAAATGCAAAATCTCGGAGCAATATCGACACTATTATTTTGCCATGGTTCCTTGCTCAGCAGCAGGGGAAAGTGCCACACAGCAGGCTTCTGCAACTCATCAAATCAATTAGTTTCTTTGTCTGCATCAGCTAGTGGGAGTAGTCTTTAGCCAAAGACAAATTAAAGAAACGTCCGGTAAGATATTTTGAGAGGAGCTGTCCTATTTTCTCATACTAATGAGAGACTCAGAAATCTGTGCACAATTTAGCTCATTATTAGAACTAATTGGTGCCAGGCATTCCATCCTCTTTGATACGGCTAACCATGGGTATGAAATTTTCTGAGTTAATGAACCATAAAATGGATTAAGAACTTTCAAAGTGCAGTTCATATCACAGCTTAATTGGAAGGAGTGTAAGTTGGCTTTTTATGGATACAAAGGAAAGCCATGTTTTGGGGTGGAAGAGCACATGCACAGCCGCCTTCCCTGCCACTGGGGAGCTGGGAAATTTCTAATTTCAGTGCTGCAGAGTAGTGGCATTTGATGGCAGGCACCTTCCATGAACGCTCCACAGCATGCCGTGCAGCCGAGAAGGATAGAAACGTTTTTTTTTTTTTTCTCTGCGTGCAGTATTTACCATTGCTCCTGCGTAACACCCTGCAGAGAGAAAGCAATTAGTACCGCTCTCCCAAGGTCAGGGGGGCTGCCAAGCAGATAAAGGGCCAGCCAGGGTGGTGTGGATCCTCCTGATGTGGCTGGCATAGCTGATGCCAGACTATTGTGCCCTAGTATGCAGTCCCAGTGGTTTCATACCAATCTCATTCTAGTTGCTTTTTCACACCTGTTTGACACTAGTCTGATGAGTAGATTTCCCCCCCCTTTTCTTAATGCAATGGCTTAGAAAAACAATGCAGTGTGCTTTAGAAACTTTTCTTCTGGCAGTCATGGAGGAGAACCCTTTGCAGGTGTCCCAGATGCAGCATGTAGCATTGGGTCGCAGGATCCCAACGACAAACATAGCTCACACCCCCCTATACCCCTCTCCTCCTGGTCAGCACTGATTTAGCACTGTACAATGCTGATTAAATACACCCTATTACCTTTTGTGATGTCAATGTTTTCTTGAACGAGCATGGAAAAATCTGAAGCTTTTCTACTTTGTAGCAGTAACAGAGTATTTTTTCTTCATTATCCAAACATTATGAACTTTTATGTTTCATCTGAGGACACAGCAATATGTAATTTCATATTATTACAGACTTTGGTAATTTAAGTAATTTGTAATTTAAATAAATGCCAAAGAGTGTACCTATTAAAACTATATTTGGAATGATATATTGTATCACTGGGTGAATCCAGTGATTCTCCTCTTGTGTTGTGCAACCTCCAACCCACAGAGAATTTCCAGGAAATGCCTAGACACAGAAAGTGATGATCTGATCCCGTTTTTATGTGCTCTCTTCTTCTGATACGGCCATCTGTAGACTGGTCCTCCTCAGATGCCAGAAATATCCTGCAAGCCATGGCATCAGTAATTGCGTTGTTGTGAGTGCTCTGCACTGCCGCACTAATGAGTGCAAAGATTCCCAGGGTGCTTATGCAGACAGCTGACGGTGGAAATGGGAAGCAGAGTCGAAATCTAACAGCCTGAGAAACCCTGTGTGGAACAGTCAACAGAATTATGTACCCAGGTTAGTGCTCAGTGCTGTCTTTCTGAACATAGTGAAGGGCATTCTGGAGAGTCCCATAATTTGAGGTGAATGCCAAGAACATACTATTAACATGATGTAACAAATTTTATCATTACACAGCTTTTGTTACGCTACACATTATAGCAGGATTTTACTGGGCAAAATATTCATGGTGTTCAAACACAGACATATGAGAACCTGAAATACTCTGCAACTTCACCAGGCTTGAGAGAACAGACACAGCATCCCCATTTGCTGGCTCTGGAAGCAGCTGATAGTAAATCACAAGTCTGTTGCCTGAAAACACGCTACAGATGAGAAGAGACTTCCTCTGCACAGAATTTGCAGCCCATGTAAAGTGTCGGTGATATCTCTGCAATACAGGGAGAGGGGGCATCATGTTGTTTTCAGCTATAAAAGTGCTCTCGCACTATTTTGTTCCAGTGGGTGAATTAGCAAATTGGATTTGCTCCCAGGAGTAAAATATTCACTTATCATTTCATGGAAAACATGACTGCTGTATAAGATGTGCTGTTGCCTGTTCCACATCTGTTTGCAGTGAGCTATGACATATACCTCAGGAAGCTTTTATTTCTGAAATAATGATGGACATGCAGAAGCAACTGACCACGCAGACCAGCTCTTAGCTGGCTCTTGTAATCTGAGTGCCTTAGCGTAGCTTCAACCTTCCGTGAAATTTTGAATGTATAGAAGTGCAAACCACAGTCAGAAAGGGACTTCTGGAGATATTATTCTCCTGTGCAATTGTGTAACAAACAATTAATAAAGAATATTAAGGGCTGCCAGGTCCTCAGACGAGGAATGAAATATAAACAACAACCCATTATTTTGCCCCCTGCAGCAAGCTGATTAGTGCCCTGCACTCCAGTATGAGCTCAGGGCGCTCCGTGTCTTTTCAGATGAGACCTGTGTTGATAATGATGATTAGTGATGACTGTACTGGGATACACTAATATGTTTCCTGCATGTTTTATCTGTCCTCTTACATATGCCCATGCTAAAATCCACACTTGTGATGTGCAAGTATTATGGCTACATTTACCTCATTAATGGTGGCAATGTAGGAGTGCAAACCAGAGGAAAGCCTGCAAAGGCACGTGGAGGCAAACCACGCTGGAACCACACCTCTGCAACGGGCTGATTCTACCTCGAAATATGGTTGGTCTCAGCTATTAAATGTGTTATTCTCGCGTGTTTGGGGCGAACTGTGGTCTTGAGGCACTAGAGGGGAGAGCGGAGCCGTGCTGCTGCAGGGGTGCCTGGGGAGGGCGGTGCGTGCAGCGCTTGGCTGCCCCAAATTCATGGGCTGCACACACCGCTGCTCTCTTCATCCAGGAGTAGAAAGGCTGTTTGCCAGCTGCATACATTACATCAAGGCCCGCCCGTGTTTAAAAGCAGTTCCTATATGTGACTTTTGTTAGCCAGGGACTAGGCTAGCTAAGCTGTAGCATTTCTCTGAAAAAAAGGAAAAGGTCTGTTAGCTTCTGGGGGTACTGGGTCATACCTGGTGCTGTATTTGCTGCTCTTTGCAAATAGGAGCAATGCCAAACAATGCCAAAATGCCCAGGTACTAATCGTACTGCTTCCTTGTGTGCTCTTCTGCACCGTCTGAACTGCTTGGACCCTCTCTATTCATTATTCACCCACCATAAAACTACTTAACCTGCTTTCCCTGCTCCCCTCGGAGCCGGGATGTCCGTAACCAGGTAGCTCGGCCAGGGGCGATGGGGGGAATGGAGCCCAGCCTGTGCTGGTCCTTCCTCTGCCAGCGCGGTGCTGGGGTGGGGAAAAGCAGCCTCCTGCCTGCGTTGGGTGAGACCTTCGGGTTTACGGAGGCTGCGTGGCTGGGGCTGCGGGTCCCCAACAGCCATGGAGCCAGTGAGTGTCTGGAGGCAGAAAGTTTCTAGCTTTGCCAGGGTTACTTTGCGCTTCAGCTCTCACTAGGGAGGAAAATCATCCTAAGCCTAATCCTGATGCCCTGAAAAATGCTGCAGAATTAATGAAGCACAGCAAGCTAATGAAGCATGGCAGAGAGCCTTGACTCTGTTTCCACTCTTCAGCCAGTGGCTTAGGTCCTTTGTATTTGTAAAATATTTTGAGAACCATTGCAGCCAAGTGCAAAACGGTAGGTGTTTTCCAACCTGTTGACAACCAACAAATCCTATTTAATATCCATTAATATCTCTTAATTTGAATCATAAACATTTTTCTGCAATGTCAGAAGAAATCCTGAAGAAAAAGATTGTACTTCAGGAGAACGGAAAATATTCTTATTCCTTGGGCATCTTGCAGACGACTCGCAATTTTTTTTTCAGCTACATCTTCATTTGCTCAGCTCATGTCCCTCCTGCCTTGGCCTCACACTGCAGAAGTCACCGCTGAACTACCTGGAGAGCTGGAGCTACACAATTTGTGAACGATACAAACATTGGGATCCTCAGCGGTGTCCCTCTGGAGGACAGATGTTTAGAGAAGCTGTGGAATTTATTATGTAAATGATGTCTAGAGCTTGTAAATCTGTATCACCTCGGTCCCCTTTCCTTTTAAAAAGCATGCCAACGTTTGCTTTCTCATTCTGCTGTTCTTTGAAGTTGGGGGATTTCTAATCTCCTGCTATTGGCTTTACTGTACAGAACTAGGCTTAACTTGGCTGGGAATGAAAATAACCACTTACAGCTACCTGACTGGCACAGCAGCAAGGTCCACAGTAAATCACCTGAAAAAGTCCATGCAAAATGCATGGATTCCTGGCAGAAACTTCTAGAGACTGGCTGGTCATGTGAGAGTAACGGAGAACAACGAGGTTGTGTGGGCTGACCCTTAGCTTTTGGAAGTTCTAAGAGCACACACACAGTTTTTATGAGGTATTTCACTTGCTTAGAAAGTACTCTGCATTTGTCACGTGAAAATATTATGGTTAGTGTTTCTTAATCCCTAGTCCTCGGCAAGCCCAGGATTTGCCCGCAAGGCAGGCTGCAGCTCAGTGGTTCAGTGGACAAAACAGAAGCTCTCAGGTGGCCAACTCGAGAGACTAAAGTTAAACTGCAGGCTGCACCAAAGAAAAGCCCCCACGATCCACATCTTTTGTAACTGGAGCTTCAAATCACCACGCAGCCTC
Organism: Haliaeetus albicilla; assembly: GCF_947461875.1. Taxonomy (NCBI): domain Eukaryota; kingdom Metazoa; phylum Chordata; class Aves; order Accipitriformes; family Accipitridae; genus Haliaeetus; species Haliaeetus albicilla. Next base: position 2,183,461 of record NC_091506.1, on the reverse strand, counting down.
GGCGGGGTGCCGCTCTCCACCCTGCTGGGTGGCTCTGAGGGCCTCAGCGGGCAGCTGAGGGCACTTGTCAGGCCAGGCGGAGCAGGAAGCTGGGGACGGGTCAGGGGACGAGGGCTGGGAGCGCAGCACGGCCGCCGGGGGGCCACCGGCAGCCAGAACGGCGAGCCAGAAGGGAGTTGGGGCGTCGAATTGGGCAGCCCTGAAGGGCCTGGACACCCTCCCGCCCAAGATGGCGGCGCTGAGCGTGTGTGAGCAGACACCCGCCCCCGCCCAAGATGGCGGAGGCCGAGGGCTGGCGGCAGACGCCCCGCCCCGCCCCTCGCGGGGCGGCCCCGCCTCCTCCCCGCCTTCCCGTCTCCGCCGGTCCTCCCCCGGGGCGCAGAGCTCGGCGGTTGCCGGCAGGGGGCGGTGCGGTGCGCGGCGGCGCGGGGTCCGCCGGCGGGGCGGCCTCTCTTGGTGCGGTCATATGACCGCGGCGCGGGGGCGAGCCGGGCCGTGTGGGAGCGCGCGGGTGTCGGGCAGCCGCCGCCGGAGCCGAAGCCAGAGCCAGACCCCGGTCCCCCGCCGCCGCCATGCTGGCGCTGCTCTCCCGGCTGCTGGACTGGTTCCGCTCGCTCTTCTGGAAGGAGGAGATGGAGCTCACCCTGGTGGGGCTGCAATACTCGGGCAAGACCACCTTCGTCAACGTCATCGCGGTGAGCGGAGAGGGCCGCGCCGGGCCGGGGGTAGGCCGCGGCGGGGCCTGGCGGGGGGGCACCGCGGCCTGTGCAGGCCCGGCGGGAGCGGGCTGGAGACCAGGCGGGGCCGGGGCCTGGTGTCGGCAGACCGCGGCTACCGCCTGCTCGACACACCCCCCCTTCCCTTTCTTCCCCTTCCCCGGTAGACGGTGGGGGTCTCGCCCGCCTCCCGCGTTGGGCTGAGCTGCTGGGACGGAGCTGCTCCGTTGGGCTGCCGGGGGTGGGAAGCAGGGACGTGTGCCCTTGCTGGGTGGGCTCGTCGGAGAGGCGGCTGAGCCGGCCGTGTACGGCCTCGAATAGCGTGTGCTGGGGGTGCCTCCATCAACCTTTGTGCGCTGGTGGGGCCGCGGAGACGCCGGTAGCCGTGTGGGAGCAGAGCTCTGCGGTGTGCGCCGAAGGCTTGTTTCCGTCGGCATACTAGCGTGGCTGGGCTTGCGTAATGTGAAGATAGCATGATGTGTCTTCAGCTGCTTTCTTCCATTTGACCTTTTTCTAGTGGTCCTCAGTAAATGATATAAATGTTTCCCGCTCACGGTTCTTCTCTCAGAGTTTTTGCTTATTCTGACTCCTGAAAGCTGTGTCAAACAATCTGCTTTCTCTTAAGGTGTGCGCTGAGAAGTACAACTTCCAAGTCTAACAGCAGCAGGCTGCTGAACTTGGGCCTGCTTATCTGATGATCTGCTTGGAGCAGATGAAGGAAGGGTGTGGGAATCCTCCTACGTGATGCTTTTCCATTGTTGAACAAGATAAAAGAGTGGCCTGCTTCAGTGGCTTGTTCAGCTTCATCACTGTCCTGTTCTGTGGATGCATGTGACAGAAAACATTCAAAGAGACAAGCCGGAATTTGGAAGCCCTTGTAGGGAGACTGAAATGGGAAACCAGGGTACCTTTTGCTTTTGCAGAGAGCATGACTGACTTGAGTCCAGCGCACCTAGAAGGAGAAAGCTGATGTCCTCAACCTTAGATTGAGCAGACCTTCACCTTTTTATAAGGCTTAATATTACCGAGTATTTTTATGAACGTATTTATTTAAGTGTCAGTTGAACAAGTTACTGGATAGGAAAAGGACTCTCATTCTCTTGCAGCTATGCTTAATCCTTGTTACACTGACTAGCTGTCAAAATGTAGCCAAGCTCTTGTGTAGTTGGGCATGTTAGCACTCAGTGGGCTTTATGATAATGATGTGAATTGGGTCTGCCCTCACAAAAAGTAGCTCTTCCTCTGACTAGTTATGTTAGGTGAAAGTTGCTAGACTAACCCAAGAATGCCAGAAGCTTTTTCTTTCACACACAGTAGTGGCTGCCACTACCTCTGGACTTGGATTTCTAAAAATGGAGCTCTGAAATTGTTGAACAACCTCAGTCTGTGGCTGCTGAGCTGATACTGATCGGTGTGTTCATGCAACTTTGGGCACTGAGGTTACTCTGCAGGATTTTTGTCTTCTGGAGTCCTGGATGGCGATGGCACTTGGCAAAGTACTGCTTTGCCGCTCTGTCTGTGTAGTACCAGCAGCACATCTCCTTCAGGGAGTTATCTGTGAAGCAGTGGTGCAGATATGTGAAGTAGTACAGAATGGTTTTAGTAGTTGCACATCAGTTTAGTCCATCTAATTTGTCTCAAATGGTAAAAGTACTCCTAAGTAAAGCTGACATCTGTATCCAGCTTGCTTTCCTAGGGGTTGAATCTTGCAAGGTTTCAACTGCACTTTAGGATCACACCCAGAAATTTATCTGCGTAAGTGTCATTCAAATAGCCTTGCAAAACTGAGTGAAATAAGGAAGCTGTTATGTGTAATGATACAGCCTAGTTAGTTGTTTTAGGTTTGGAAGTAGCAAGTCACATTTCTGAAGTTTTTAATGAGGGAATCTAGCGACTCTTTACAAAAAACAGAGTGAGGGGACTTGCTCAGGTTTTTATTACTGGTTTTGAAAAAAAATAGCTTGAGCTTCAGTTATCAGCACAATATTGCTTCTCACGGGAGTAGTGCCATCCATGGCATGAAGAGCTAACTTCTTGTTAGTTGTTTCATTGACTGACTTTAATTCAGAGTATGCATTTGGAAATGAGTGCCAGAAAGGAGTAACTGCTCTCTGCAGGCCAGTTAATGGTTTCGAAGGATGTAGCTGTCAGGCGTTGGGATTCCGTAAAACTAAAATGAAAGGAATGACACAGCAAGATGCTAGTCCTACAGAGTAGCTCTCAAAGCTGGGTTACATACCAGGAACTTGGTGTGGCTTATAAGGCTACATACATTCTGTTTAACAAAGGGCTGTTACCAGTCTCTTGGCAACAGTGAGTTTAATCTAATATAAATCTCTAATATAATCTATGCCGATCAAATCGGGCGTATGTAACTAGAAATAAAACTCAAGCCAATTACACAGGAGGCTTGATGCAACACCTGACTATCGCTGAAGTGGGAAGGCCATGAAAGGCAGACAGTCCAGTTCTAGAATAGTGTTTTTCTAGGTTGCTAGCTGGTTTGGGCGATATTTATTCCTCCAGTGTAAACAAGCACTTAGTTTGTAATCAGACCAAACTTAGTTTGACTAGAAGGTTTAAAAACCAACCTTAGCAGTGAAATCTAGTTATAGCTGGATACAACTGATGCAGCTTCTGCTTCGCTAAGGCTCCGTATTAGTCACTGTCTCTAATTAGATATTAAGCATAAGTTTTCCGTGTGCGTGAGTAAACTTGTTCACAAGGGAGGATATCATTTCTTCCTGGTCCTAATTTCCATAATGTAGATGGCCTATGGCTCTTATTCAGAGAAACTGCATGTCATCCCTGTATTGCATCTTGAATTGTTAGCCTCTTATCTGAGGGCTTGAAATGCCCATCATTTACTGGAGTCTGCAGTATCTTCTGTCGTTTGCATCTCTGCAGCTAGTGTCTGTGAACAGGCTTTCATCAGACTTGCTGTCAAAGCTGCGAGTCCCAGCCATGCTGGTGTGGGGAGGTACAAGAGGCAACCGAGCTCCACAGCCATGTGATGCAACTGAAACATGACTCAAGTAAACTGACTCTGCTTCCAGGCTGCGGGCAGTGCATGCTGGTGAATAATGGGACACTTGTTCGGTTTCAAAAAATACTTCATGGAAGAGTGGTGTTTCCTATTGTGAAGTCTTGCTTGAAGCCCAGTAGCTTGATCCTTGATCCAGGCGTTTGGCACTGGAACACTGAAGCTTGATAGCCTGATCCTCAGCGGGCAGGAGAGGAGAACTGCAGGGGTGGGAGGGAGTCAGACTTTCCTGATACAGTTGTCAGGTTTAAGAGCTAAACTGAACCTGTTCTGTTTGTGGTGTAGGATAAATAAGATCCCTTTTTGGGATTTGTGTCAAAGCCTGAATTAGTGTGTTTTGTTTTTTAACTTTGGAATATCTGACAAGCCTTTGAATGAGGCCTTGGTTTCTAGAAAGAAGCATTTTTTTGAAGCGCCTCTCAACAAAAAATTCCTTTGGCCAGTTGGGAGCTGTGACTTCCTTCTGTCCTCATGACTATTACAAGTAACTTTGACTTAAAGAAGTCACACTGGAGAAGTGCAGAAAAAGATTGTTCTAAAGAGCTTCACTGCTGCTCTAGTGCTTTCTGAAACACCCAGGTAGGTCATAAATAGCTTATGTTGTCACTTCATACACATAGTAGTTAAGTGAGAAGGTTGATACATTTTTAAGCGAAGTGTTTCTTAATCACAGAAGTCTCTTGAAGTGGATTGCCTCACTTCATTAGGTAATAAAGCTAATATGAGGTGACTCATATTCCAGTTAATACTTTTTTTTTTGAGGTCCTGCTTGCTCTGCCCCAGGTGGTCTGAAACAGGTGACTGAAATTGGAATCTACTTTTTCCATTGTGGTCTTCCTGTATAGCACTCTTTTAAGCAATGGAAGAGCCTTAAGCCATAACATCTGGAGAAGTATGCTTTCATGACTATCAGAGGCATGAAATGACCTAAGCTCTTAGATGACTGACTTCTAGATAGAAATGTGCCTTTTTAGGTCTTGTTTCACTGCTGAGTGGTAGTTATACGATAAGCAGTCCATGTCTTTTTGAATATTCCATTGCAGTCAGGGTTGGGGAAATAAAAAGGCATTTTCTTGTCAGAATAAGCTATTTTGCTTTCTGCAGCAATCATTCATAGAAGTGCTGTTATAAAGCCTTTCACAGGACTGTTAGATCACAAGGACTGAAGCTTCTAAACTAAAGTTCAAGCTGCTGAATGTGATCACAAGTAGCTGAAACACTGAAGTATTTCAAGAAGGAAGCTAGACTACAGAAACTAGAGAGTTGATTTGTGCACATATGATGCACTTGTTGGTTGAGGCTGTGAATGTTGCAGAGGAGGCTTAGTGTAGGGGTAGCTTTATATAATGCTAAAATGACTCTGATTTTTTAATTTTTTTTTTTTATTGAAGAGATTTGAGAGAGATGCGGCATTTTTTTTGGTGTGAAAAGAAGGAAATTTAGTGATGAAGAGTGGGGCTTAAGGTAGGATGCTGGTTCAGGTGGATTGGGAGTGTCCTGGCTGGAATTCATACTCCAGTGATGTTGTCTCCTAGTTGGCTAAGCTTGTTTGTGATCTCTTCTAGATGGATGAGAAGTTTTACAAGTAAAGATAAAAATCTTTGTTGTGTAGTAACAGAGCCTATATGAAGAAATTTATCCTATAACAGTCATGAATCATGTTAGCTTTGAGATGCAAGCTAAAGGCTGCCCTGACCTTTTCTGTCAATACAAAGAATCTGCTTGTGCAGGTTGCAGAATCAAAGACTGGTAGCTCTGAGTTGGTGGTTGAGGACCATGTGGATGGACCATTGTAAGCAGCATGCTTTCCAGTGCCAGCAGGAGAGAGCTACCGCTCTAGCTGGAAAGAAAGAAGAGGGAACGCCAGTTCTACTGCTGCAGTTTGAGTTCTGCCTTTAATGATTCCTTTAATGTATTGAAATGAATTTTTAAGGAAGATACAGGAAGCAGGAATTCCAGTCTTATGCTCAATTACTTGATCAAGCTGCTTAGGGCTTGGTGCTGACAGTCTGGTAAGCATAACTCCCTGGAATTTGGCAGTCTTCTGGCTGTAGCTTATGGCTACAGAGAGGCAGATGAAGTAGCCAGAGTGTAGTTTGTTTTATTTTGGTTTTTTTTGACTCAAGACAACTGGAAATGGTAGGTGTAGTAAGCAGCTCGTTTTAATATTGACTAAGTATTAAAAAAAGACTAAACTTGCATCCTTTGTACACTTCTGGAATGTTAGGTGATATTAAGTTAAACGCTTGTCCAAAGTCTTCTGATCCTAGCCTCTGGGAAGTGAACTGTACCTGTAACTGGCATGCTGCTGGCCCATTCCTGAGGGAAGACTTCTGGGGGTGCTGGCTGGCAAAGCTGCCCCTGGCCTGCTGGTGGGCTGAGGGAGAGGGCACAGACCCAGAGAAGCAGTCTGCCAGTGTTACAGGTAAAAAGCAGTGCTTGTCAATGTGGCTGTGCTTCGGCATGTGTGGTGGTGTTTCAGAGCATCCGCCAAAGCTAGTGTTAGCTGGTGTGCGACAGACTTGGATCTGCTAGTGAGATGGAGGGTGAAATGCATAAATGCTACAGTCTGTACAAGAGTTAGTGTTAATACTAGACACAAGGTGAGCTGAACCCAAACCAATTCATGGAGGTAGGTGTTGGCCCTGAACTAGATTACAGTGCAGGGACTTAGTTCAGTCTGGAAGCAGTTTTCCTCCTCTGAATAAGATTATCCAACCTAAGTACTCAGGCAGGTAAATGGGTTCATGTTGCACTAAAATCACATGCTTGAGTTCTCCAGGAGCTTGGGAGTATTGAAAAGGGAGCATCTCTTAAATGAGGAGTCTTAAAGACTAGTCCTGCAGGTTCTTTCTGCATGTGGTTTTTGAAATTTGGTCTGTTTAGTCTCCCTCTTTCTTATCTTTCACATAGGGGCTAGAGTTAGCTTTGTTTTGTGACCTTCAGCAAACAGTTTGTGTTAATGCTGTATGGTCTGTATGACCTCAGAGCTAATGGCTTAATTCGTAATCACTTCTAGTACACAAGGCTGATCTTCCAGGAGGCCTGGATGAAGTAGTGTCTGCCTATTGGAATATTCACAAGTGCTGAAAACAGATGCTATTGCTAGATTTGTAAGCAACTATTCCTGCTGTCCTTGATGAGTGTTTGAGCAATGCTACTATGTATGACAACAGCCAAGCACTTTCAGATTGGGAATTGAAAATATTTCTGTGCTTATCAAACTTGTTTTAAAGCTGATGCCTATTTTAGAAGGAGAAAGCATTGTATCGTGAACACACAGTGACAGGGCTGAGTAATCTGCTCTAGGGGGTACAGAGGGAAGTCTGATTCAAACAGAACTGCCTACTAATAAAAGCATATTCTTCTTGTTCTGGTGTGTGAGTAGCTTTCGCATATGAATACTCGAAGAGGCAGCTGAATTCCTGGCTTTTTTTCCTCCGTAGAGGTAGTAAACAAAAGCCCTCTAAATTCTGGGTTTAGAGAACCGTTTCTGGGCCAAGACAGTTGGATACAATAGCAGAACCTATCAAAGGAGATCACTGCCTACTAACAAAACCCAGTACAATTGTTTTAACCATTTTTTGACCTGTCTTAAAAGATAGGGTGACTGCTAGTAGCTTTCTTTAGGTACACTAACTGCAAACAGAGGAACACCTGCACTTAAATGAGAGTAAGGTCTTCCAAATGAAGATCTGAGTTGATCAATGTGCTCAAAGCCTGCAGTCAGGTCTGCCTCTCAAAGGCATAAAGTGCCTGCCTCGCCTCAAATCCACAGCCTCCAGACTTCCTATAGAGAGAAAGGGCATGCTTGTGTTTTGGAGGCAGCTTGATGAAAGCACCTGCTACCCACACCTTCTGTTTCTGACAGTTCAGAAAGTATGTCAGGTAGTGCTGGTTTGTCTTGCCTACAGAGCAGAGTACAGAAAGCTGAAACTGAAGTAACTGAGCAACTGTAGTGTAGTTTTTAAGTGAGTCAGAACAAGTTTTTATGCCACATGAATGTGTACTGTGGATAGAGAGTACTTGGAAAGTACTATAAGATGCAGCAGCTTTTCTGAAGATTCTGTAAAAGCTTCTTTGTGGCGGATCACAGTAATTTCTTCAGCATTACATTAAACATGTGGCAAATGAGATGCTGCTCCAATCTGAAGGAATCTGTATCCTAAAAGAGCAGTGAGAGAGCATGAACTATTGATAGGAACAGCTCTTGAGTGAAGAATCTGGAAGTATCTGAATGGGAATAGCTGACAGCATATGGGGTAATATGAAGTAGCACAAAGAGATGGAGGTTCAAGCAGTGCTTGGGAGATGTTTGGTTAGAAGATGTGGGTGTAGGGTGTGACTGTAGAGGCAGGAATGCAGTGGTTCTTGAGCAACCATAGCAAGCTGGCCCTTCAAAGGCAAGATTGGCAGTGCATGCTTTATGAACTGAACTAAACTGCATCAGGCATGGAAATCACGGTTAACCATCTGCTGCTGAGCTACACATAAACTGGCTGAAATGGACAACTCATACACTGGGCTTTCAGGGCAGGAACGGCAAGCTAATGAACAGGCATTCAGGTTGTGCACCTACCTTGCTAAGTTAGCAGAAAGGTTAGAGTAGTTTCTGAAACAGTGCTGCATGAGATTGATATGTGCTTTTCTGTGTAGCTTAAACAGTTGAAACTTCTTTCAAATGAGAATGCAGAACACCTGCCTAATGAGGTTTAAGCTGTCCATTTTTCAGGTCGTCACTGTTTTTACAGCTGCATTCCTTGGATTCAAGGACTTATTTTTTTTAACTCCTTTTAAAAGACTGTTAGTCTGTATAGCCATGCATCTGGAAAGCAGATCTTAAATGTGAAAAATCACCACCTGTTCGGGGGACTGCTGGCTTCAAATCCAAGCTCTGCACATATTTCTGTTTTGGAGGTCAACAGCAAGATCAATGTGCCATTTAACTGAAGGATTTGGCCAAATAAACCGAAATGTGACTGCTATCATCTGTGTTTTCAGTTGATTTCTAATGTTTATCAGCATTATACTGGAGTCTGTATTGTGTGAAGCTTGCAGCTTTTGTTTGCTAGTGGAAGATCACAGTTTTTGGGGGGCTTGAGGTAGGGGGAACAAGCTGAAGAAAGTGTGAGCTTCTAGGCATGGAAGTGAATGCCAAAGCATTGGTATTACAAACTGATCATCTTCTGGTTGTAAACTCTGAACAGCATTTGCTCAAAGCATGTCGAGTCAGACTTAGTTACTACTTCCAGTTTGTGAGCATTTGGGCCCTAACTCTGTAGGGTGATGCGACGTCTGCTTCATAGTTCCTAAAGGGCTTTTAACTCAGGCTAGCTTCTCTAGGGTAGAGAAGCAGACTTTCTACTGCTATGATATCGAACCCTAATTAAACAACTGAATGCATTTGAGTTGGCCTTTTTTCCAAATCTGGTTGACTGTCTGGTTCTATTACACATAATGGATGTAGTGAGATACATGATGACTGCTGTGGCTGAGATCCACCTTCTGCCAAATAGCCAAGGAATCATGGGAGAAATCTGTACTACTGTTGATAACACTTGTTATGGCTCCTGGGTTAGCTACAGGAGATAGCTGTGAACTTGGCTTTCAAGCTGTTACAGATAAAAGTGTAACAGATAGTAAAACATCTGCCACTAGAGAAGGTCTCTAATACAACACTGTTTTGCAGCAGTTATGTCAGAACTTAAAGTGATGCTGAACTTCTGGTGGAAACGGGCTGCAATACTCCCCAGTTGCATTTCGATTGCCTCTTCCGCTGCTGAACAAGTTGGACACTGTAGCCTAGCAGGAAGCAGACCTGTCAAGTCCTTCCACTTTCTAGCCTCTTAAAATTCCTCAGGGAGTTAACCCATACCTGTGGGTTGGAGGCTTACTCCACAGGAGTGATTTATTACTGTAAATGTTGTCCATAGAGTAGCTTGCATCAGAGGAAAATCTTCTGGATTTTTCTAGCTTCCAGGTAACTAGGAGGTCCTGATGTACAGAACTTTGCTCCAGCAGAAGTAGGTGAATGGCTCTTTTCCTATACTTGCCCTGGCTGTCCATCTGTTAAGCTATGCAAAGCACTTCTCCCCAAGTAACTTTGCTCCCCTGATTGCCCCAAGGCTTGAAAAATTATTTAAGTGCTTGTAAGAAATGACTTGACTGACTTCACACAAGCTTCAACGCACATGAATATTGTATCCATGACTTCTTGGCTATGAAGCCGTCAGTTGGAAGGCAAATGGTTAGAAAAAGCTTATGATATTTTACTATGTAAACTAGCTGCATCAGATTAGTACTAAATTTAACTTTCTTTTTTTTCAGTCAGGTCAATTCAGTGAAGATATGATTCCTACTGTGGGCTTCAACATGAGAAAAGTTACGAAGGGTAATGTCACAATAAAGGTATGTTACCATTGTTGACTGTCTCTTCTTAAACTCATGCAAGGTTGGCTTCAGCTTCTAGTTTAAAATTTGTTTGCTCTGTTTTGCTTCCGCCATTAGGACAAATACAGGAAACTGAAGAGGCTCAGCTAAACCTGTCAAATAGCTTAAGAATACACTTAAGTTTATGGGGTTTCTTAAATGAGAATCTGTGTGTGATTTCCAGGTTCATGGACTAGTTAAAGCAATGTTGTGATAATGCTGTCTGGCTTTAATCTCAGTTAATTTTCACGTGTTTAGGGCCCGGAGATCCTCCTCTTCTGCTCGTCAATATTGCTTAAGGGAAGGCTTACATCAAAAGCAAAGTTTTAAGTCAATATATCTTATATACCACAGTGTGTAAACTTGGTACACACGTGTGTTCTTGTATCTGCTCTAAGATGCTCTAGTTTGCATCTTATGCTCTTGGGCCTGCAAGCTTTGATCAGCTGTACAAGGGATTATTTCTGCTCTAATATGTGAGAGGTCCTGCAGCTGGCCTAAGGAGAAAGGGAAGACTGTGTTTTGATTTCTCGTCTTATCTTGTGTGACATGTTTAAACATAGTGCATGGCTAAACTGTCTTTTTCCCCTTGCCTTAAGATTTGGGATATAGGAGGGCAACCACGATTCCGAAGCATGTGGGAACGATATTGCAGAGGAGTTAATGCTATTGTGTAAGTGTTGTCTTCCTTCAGCTTGTACTTAACTTCAGATTTGCTTCTCTTCTGTGTGTGGCCTTTCTAACAGTGCATGCTTGAGTCGGTAGTACTCATTTTACTTTTGAAACTGTACTGCAAGCATATTGACCTTTTTTTACCCTTAAGTTCAGGGCTCAAGATGGGTTATTTTCTTATCAGTGTCTGATCTAGAGTACTAACTACTTCCTGTCTGAACTGAGTGGCAGTGCTGTCTAACTGAAAGAATCTTTCATCTACTCTGATCTTAGAGAATTTTTTTAAAAGAACCAAATTCTTTGCTCAGAAGACCTAGCTTTATTTAAAGCCTTGTTGAATCTGCTCAAAACTGACAGCGTAAAGAAAAGACTGCTGTTTCTGAAGTAGTTCAGTCTCACTGACCTAACCTTAAATTCTCTTTAAAGCTACATGGTAGATGCTGCAGATCGTGAAAAAATAGAAGCCTCTCGAAATGAGCTGCACAATCTTCTAGATAAGCCACAGTTACAAGGAATCCCTGTAAGTAATATTGCCCTACACAGTATTAAATTTGCTTGAGGAATGTGCATAACTTTAGTAACTGAAGTTTGGCTCGAACTCTTAAGTGAAGTATAAGGCCTAGCCTTACTGGTTAGAATAACCATGAACAATACCTGCCCCTAGTGCCTTAAATCAAATCATTGACCTCAGTCAATCCTTCAGTGATCTTATTCTTGTTCAGTACCCACAAAAAAAAAAAAAAAAAATTGGAACAGTAATTTAGAGTATTCCACTATGAGTTTGTGCTCTCTTCTAGAGTCTACTATAGTACAGGTTAACTAGACTGTAGTGCAGAAGTATAGAGTAAGTTTGGGGAATCTCAGCTGAAAGTCTGCTGGGATTGTTCTCAGTTTTGTGAGCTGATGTGTTCTCATGCTTGCTTTTTGTGCGTAACAGGTTATTTGTACCCCCTCTTTCCCTGGGATTAGGTCAATCTTCCTCCTTGATGTGGTTTAATAGTGAATGTCTCATTCTGTTAGATTTAATAGCCTAGTGCAGACTGCTTGTCAGAATCCCTTGAAGTTTGTGTTTGTGTTTGGTTGGTTGGGGTTTTTTTGGTGTGTGTGTGGGTTTTTTTGGTAGTTTTTTGTTTTTGTTGTTTTGTTGTTTTTTGTTTTAAAGCAAAGCTGCAACTATTTCCTTCTGCTCTGAATTTCAGGTTCTAGTACTTGGAAATAAGAGAGACCTTCCTAATGCTTTGGATGAGAAACAGCTAATTGAAAAGATGTAAGTCTAACCCTTCCTAAGAAAGGTTACTTTAACTCAATAAATGAATTAATGTACATAGGGTTGTTAGATCAAGAAGCTTGCATTTGTAAGTAGAAAACCCAGCAACAGGAGCTAGCTGAAACATTGTACAGGAACAAGTTACCTGGAGAAGATGAAGGGGAACAGTTTAGATTCTCAGTATAAGAGTCCTTGTTATAAGTGAAGTGTATGTTGAAATGTTCTCTCTTTCATAGGAACCTTGCTGCTATTCAGGACAGAGAAATCTGCTGCTACTCAATTTCTTGCAAAGAGAAAGATAATATAGGTAACTATTAACCTAAAATGCTAAGCATTTTGAAGAGCTCTCAGAGGATGGATTGGGGGATTTTAACTTCTTAAACACAAGCTTCCTGGCTTCAGGAAACTGGTAACAAATCAAAGAACAATATGTAGGTGCACTGGTTAAATTTAGTATAACTCCTGATGGCAGTGAGGAAGCTTGACTGGTATTAAAGTTGTAGGGGTTGTAGTTATCAAAACATATGTCAGTCTCCTGTGAAGTCTGCTGCCTTTCATCAGTTAGTTTGCAGCAAATAGCTGACCAGTCTCACTATTAGCTTGGCCTAAATGATTTTATACTTATGTCAGGTACTTTCAGTTCTGCCTCACTTCATGAGGCTAGCAAGTACTTGCAGCAAGTTTTCCCTCAACAGTCATTCCCTTGAAATAATCATCTTCCCTTGCTGTCTTATCAAAGCAGTTCATGTTGTGGCCTATGCTAGTCACTACTCCATGCAGCCAAACAGTAAATTTTCTGGTGCTGATATTAATTGCTTTAGAACTTCTGGAGGTCAAAGGCAGAAACCATGGTACTGTGTAATACCAAGTACTTGACACAAGTATTATAAGTAAACTGAGTAATCTCAACTGAATGAAAACACACTGCTTAACAATGGTAGCCATTGTTCTCCTGATGCCTTCTTGTGCTGCCATGAGATTAACACTGGTTCATTGGTGGGCCTACATGAGTTTACTGATGAGGGAAACTTCAGGCTGGTGGTCACAGGAACAGGCTATAGAGGATACCAGAACTGCTTTATATTAAGGACTCAACTTCTTCCAAGGAAAAATGAACAGCCTTTGGAAGTCTTCTGGCTTCTTATCCAAGAAGCCCCTCTTACCTTACCATCAGTTAAAGATTCAAACATGGTGGATAAGAGAAGCAGATACTCCTTTCTATTCTATCTCCTGCACAAGGCTCACAGCACAGCTGAGCATCACTGATGCTATAGGGAAGGTGCTGCTGGAAGCATCAGGCTGGTATGATGCTAGTGCATTTCACTTCCTTAGGAGACCCTCTTTCAAGCATGGAGGAGCTTGGTGCTTTGTAGGGCTTAACTTTGTTCTCGTCAGGTGAGGAGAGGCAGACTGGCTAAATAGAGCGATGTTGACCTACAACTAATTATGTAAGCTATACCAAAGTATTAGATTAAGGCATGTCTTTTTCCTAGAGGTGTAGCTGACTGAGGAACCAGGCTGCCCGGGGCACTTCCTTTACGTGTTACTTAAAGGACACTGAGCAGTTACAGGACCAAAGCACAGACAGCAAGCATTCCAGAAAATCATTCTGTTGATCTGTCTTGGACCATCCTCTGGGGAAGGGCTGGATATTCCTGTCATGTATTTGAGGACACTGGCATACCAAAGTGATGCCAGTTACACAAATACAGACAGATACTTGAATATGGAACTTCTCTTCTCTCTCTCTTTAGATATCACGCTTCAGTGGCTTATTCAGCATTCAAAATCTAGAAGAAGCTGAAGTCTTCTTGGAATCTCCAGTACCAGTTGGCCATAATCTCAATTGTCCACTTCCCTCCATAATGAGATACTACCCAAAAATCCTGTATCAAGAATCTTGCCTTTTCACGGTTCATTTCTCATGTGCACTGCTGAAGACTTGTATTCCTATTCTGTCACAAAACAACTAGAGTTGTCATGATAAAGTCAGCACAAATATTTATTTTACAACCATCTATGGTGGGAGGGTTGGGGGGGCTTTTTAAAAGAAAAAATCTCTCTACCATGTTAACTATGATGGTACACTCTGTTCTGGTTTTTCAGGGCCAGGTTTTTATATGATTTTCAGCAAGTGTTTTATTTCTAGTGTTTAGTGGCTTGAAGATGCTGATGCTTGACAGCATTAAGATTCTGTAAGATGCCACATACAGTAGTTAGAAAACATTTAAGCGTGAGTTGTGGGATACCGATTTATCTCACAAATGCATGTGATGTGTGTATGTAAGCAGAGAAATGGGAGCTGTTTGCAGAGGGGAGCACAAGGCATAGATCAGCATCACTAATCTACAGCTGAGAGCTTATCCTGTCACTTGAAAAAGAAAATTCTCATGATGAATTAGGAAAGAGTCGACTGTTTAAAATCATTTTGTTGCTTCTGTTTAAACATTTGTGTGTGGGGATGGGAATGGACTGTTCTGTCAAGCTTTCAAAAATTGGAGTATTCCAGCATGAAAACAAATTGCTAGGAACATCAGACTTTGTTCAAATACATTTTTCTATCTACAGATACCAGTGGTCTCTATCTGAAACCAGAACACACATTCTGAGCAGCTGCATGACACTTAAATTACTGATGTTTTTGTATAGAGTCAGTTGTTGACCTTTAGCACAATATCTATGTAATCGTCTAGTGTCTCCTGCTCATGAAATGGCTGGGCACAGTTTCACCTGGTGCTATGGAATATCTAGGCTATTGTGACAACTCTAGACCTGCCTGCTTTCTTGATGTAACCATGTGCAAAGTCTGTAAGTTGCAAGATGAAATGTTCTACTGTGTCAAAGCACAAGAGAGCCAATGAATTGATCCTGTTTCTTGACTAGCTCCTACAGTATAGGGAAGTATGTATAAACTAAAGATTGTAATGTTTTTGTAGCTTTACTTTCTCAATGACTTCAGTATATTTAAAGGGACAGACTTGTTAAGACTGGTTTGTTCATACAGTAATGTCAGTGTAGCTTACTAGTGTATGCAAATACATGGTGCACCTGCTTGTGTTGCCTCACACTGTGTGTGATTCTTCACCTAAATGTAGTTTGCATTATGTCGGAGTCTTTGGTTGGAAACTGTTTAGTCCATATCAGTTATGACAAGCCAGTTTTAATTTAGACTGCCATGGCCTTACTGTTCTGTACCAACGATCGCACTGTTGCACAGACACTACATGCTGCCTGCATTCAGTCTGAACTTGCATTTTAACTTTTTGTCCCCTTTCAGTTCTCTGAAGCATGATTTCAATTAATTCATACTCTGGTGCTGTAGAGGAGAGGGTATATTAACTTGCTACTGTAGTCCCTAGTTCACCAGGAACTGCTACAGTTACTTTTATTTAGCAAACTTGCTTGTGCCTAAGATAAGGAAACTAAACTAGAATGTGTGAATCTTTGTGGGGGACCAGGTCACTGTTTAGTTAACTGGCCTATAGCTAAACTTGATGTGTTTGGTGTTTATATACTTCACTGCTTTCAGCGTTTATGGCATCCAAACACTACCAATTGTTAACCTGTGCATTACTCTCTGCATGTGAACAACTTATACAATTACTGAACTTTGTAAATACGTGAATTTTTTTTTATTTAGGTGGATGCATCTGTTGGTTTACTGCTCTTCAGCTTTATTCAATAAACTTATGTTTTGAGGGTTGTATTGACACTTAACTGACTGACTTGGGTTGATGTGGCTTAACTCATGGAAATACATTTTTGGATGTCTGTCTCCTCTCCCACAAGATTACAGTGGGGGAAGAAGGTTCGGTAAATACCTGAGCTTCTTAATATTATGTGGTTCAAGTATTCAAATGAAATGCTTGTAAAACTACCTTTCAGGCCTGGGGCTTTCTCAGGTTGCATGAGCAAGCTTAGTCAGTCAGTCTCGGCAGACTTCAGTGCTTTTTTATGTTTATGAAAAGCACTGGTCAGCTGAAGGGTCTTAAGTACGGGCAGCCTTCTGGAGCTCTGTTTTCAGGAGAAAAATGCATGTGTCTACAAGCTTGTTGCTTGTCATCAAGCCTAGAGTAAAACCTTTGCTTTTCTAGCAGAAGTGTCAGATCTAGCAGTGCCTGATCATTGACTGCCAATTAAAGCATAAAGATTCTTATCTCATTGGAAAGCGAGGCTTTTGTTGACAGAGGTCTTGGACAAAATCTTTGTTGTGATTTTAATCTGAAGTTAACACTGACTGTTCTTCCCAAATGCTTTGTTGCATTAATTTCTCTCGGGTCACTGATTAACGTATAGGACCATACGTCAACATCTTCCAAGTAATGGTAACAAATTGGATGTCTTCTGTTCGTGGCCTGCCTCTATGTAAGCTTTCAAACTTACTGAGCTGTAATGGGTTAGTTTTTAGGCTTGAGTACTGGTCAGTTAGCATCCATCACGTGTAGCTCGGCTGGTGGGAAGGACTAATGAACTGTTGAGTAAAACATCATGTGCGTATTTCTTCAACTGATGGGGAGTTTCCTGTGTGCAAAACAAGCTACCTGGAGTTAACATTCAAAGCAAAATGCATCTAGATACAAAATCTGAAAACAGTATTACTGCTGTAAGATTTGTCACCCTTGTTGGTCTGATACCAGTACTAATCACTTAAATCAGCTGTGGTGTGAACTTGGCCAACAGCTGTTTGCTTGATGTGCTATTTAAGTAATAGCTTCTACTTCTACATGTAAATAGCAAGGAAAGCTACACTGGCCACCTATGATGTGCATACTCTAAAAAGTACATTTGTTATTACTTCATGAAATGACTCTGCCTAGGTTTTCACAGCTGTTCTTGCACAGCTCGAGATGCCCTCAGTTACTCACGGGGCAGAAATGTAGACCTTGAAGAGACTGTTTGAATCCAGTGCAGAGCTTTACACTTCTTCTGTTTGAGGGCTTGATTAGCTTTCCAACTACCTTCACTTTGAAACAGAAGGGAGGTGTAGTAAGTCTTTCCAGAGAAGTGAGGCTGCTCTTGCCACCTTTCAGCCCTGGGCTGAAAAGACTGCTTACTTATCTGGCACAGTTAAGTCCAAGATTAAAGCTTTTCTGTTCCAATAAAGGTGTGGAGCCTAAGGTAGGCATTAGCAGTGTTGTCTGCTGAACTTGGATGTTATAGCTGCGTTCTGCTTCTAGAAGTCTATTGGGCCAGTCTAATCTCTCATGATGATTACTTGTCTCAGGCTCTGTAGTGACCCTAGACAGTAAAAAGAAACTGATTAAATTTCCCATTCTCTAAACAAAAGTTGCTTTTGGGCGTGCATTTTAGTAACATAAATTATTGTACTTAAACATCAGTAGCTGTAGTCCTGAAACTCTCTTCTGATGTATCTGCAGTAGGCCTTGACCGTTAGCATATTAAGAAAGCTGGATCTTGTGAAAAGGCAAATACTGAGCTGGAGAGAACTCTTGGTCATGAATATGCACGCAAGTTAGACACCAGTCGTACCTTTATGACCTCATGATGTGTTGGTACTGTATGGTGTCCCAATGATTTTAAAATAGCCATCAACTCTAAATACTTGTTGGTGGTTTTGTTCAGTACAAGCGATCGCTCTTACTGATTGTAGAGCAGCACGTCTCTAGACTAGACTAGGAAGAAATGTTTGTGCGTGCACCCACAGTACCGGGCTGTGTGAAAGTTTTCCTTGGAGTGTTAATGTCCTATCAACTTTAGTGTGGATGGTGGTTTCTTCAAGTGCAATTACAGTGCAGCATAACTCATCATCACCCCGAATACAGCTGAGTGTCGTAGCAGTTGCACAGAGCAATTCTGTCCTACCACTTGGCAACATGAAAAATGCACAAATGTGGAGCTGTTTCATGATCTGTGGAACTAATAATCTAGTTTCTTATCGATTTGTGTTTTCTCTTTGCACCTTTATGGAAACAGGTTGGAAAGATGGTCCTTTTTGGATGCTGACATATAAAACTGCATAATCTTCACTTTCTGGTAGAAGAAAGGAGGCCAAAGAAAATGCCTTAAACAGTCTCTCTGGTTAAATTAATATAGGAATGTTATGCAGGGATCTATAATAACTTGAAGTATGTCTTAGCTGGATTATCAAGCTTTTAACTTTTCTAAGGTTTAATTTTATAGTTACTGTGGCTGTGCAATGGCAT
Organism: Haliaeetus albicilla; assembly: GCF_947461875.1. NCBI lineage: Eukaryota > Metazoa > Chordata > Aves > Accipitriformes > Accipitridae > Haliaeetus > Haliaeetus albicilla. The sequence goes on along the minus strand of NC_091506.1, from coordinate 2,165,170 downwards.
GTCATGATTTGCTTTGTGCGTGTTTACTGAATGTGAAAGAAATGCGCTTCTTCCCGGTCGCATGCCCTAGCACTGCTCCCTGCTGGCTTGCTTTTGCACTGACCCTGACTAGAGCGCTGTGTGAATTCCAAATAGGGGGGTGTAAATCAGGTTATTTAAGCTATTTTGCTAAGAGTGGTGCATTGCCGAGTACATGAACAGCAAAGCAATGAATCGTGTTAAAGGGGAAGTAATGTGTGAATGCCTGAGACTGGTATGTGCTTCAGGACTTCTATTCCCAAAACGTGAGTGTAGAATGACTTGTCTACTTCAATGAGTAGTAGTCTATTGCTTTAGGACTACAGATGCTGAATGTGAAAGTATGCCTTGGTGAAACATCGGGGAATTTCTTTTACATGTCACTTAAATGACAAACAGGGAATGGCACTCAAAGGGGGTACGCACATACTCTTTTAAAGGAGAAGTAAAATATTTGATGTTTTTATTTTCGTCACAGTGGAAGGTGGGTAAGTAGACCTTTGTGCCAGGATTAGTGCCTTTTAATTATGACATTACAGGTCTTATTCTGTTAAAGGCAACATCTATCATTGTGATCATTTTGAAGTGCTTCAATAAAGTGTTGTTGAAAACCATTCTTTTGCATATTCATCTGTAGTAGTACAGCTGCTTTTATTGTTGTCAGAAATATATAAGAAGCCCTCATTACCAAATTGTGGGAAACATTGTTATGCTCAAGCTAAACTAAACACTTCTATGCTAAAATTTAATTCTTTAGATCATCTGTGAGAGGAGCAAACGGGTCAACCCCTTGAAGCACTCTTCTAACAGTGAGGAGAGTAGGTAGTGTTGCTTCCATGTAGGCAGATATATTCAAGTAGTTTATAAGTCTTTCAAGAAGTCTTGCCTGGCCTAATTAGGAAACTTCATGTTTTAAACACTGTCATAAAACAGTGATCTTGAGTATATGAATGAGGCTAATTCTAAATTTCATGTTTTCATTTATAAAAAAAAAAAGAGTAGTTGAATGCTGTTGCCTGGTTAATGCTTGGTCAGTGTGTGCTCTGTGTTAGAGAGTGGTTTCTGTGGAAACCGGTAGGAGCGTTAACTGCTTAACTTAATCTTGAGATACTGACTGTAAGCCTTGTGCTCAGTGGGGGGCGACTTCCCTAGTAGTTGGCCTGTGAAACTATGATTTCTATCTAAAGCTTTGCTTTGGATCCTGAAAGTATTTGTTGGTCTCATTTGTGTTTCTCTCTGAAAAGACCTATTGAGTAGAAGTTCATAAACCATATTGTTCAACAAACAAAGCAAATACCTGAGTAGAGAAAGAAAAAGCTGTTGTTATGTGTGAAGTTAAAGCTAGACTTGATTCTCACAAGAGTCTCAGAGTGCTAAGTTGCTTCTGTATAATTGTGTTAACTTGGGATGTGGAAAGATATTTCAGTCTTTTTCAACAGCGAGGAATTTTCCTCATTTTTTAAAGTCAGTAAATGAATCCCCTTCTTGGTGTGAATAATACTATTTCTGGTACATAAGGGGAAGAACATAAAAAAGATGCATGGATTCCATAGATTGAGGAAAGGAACGGAACTGAAAGAGCAACCTCAGGCTGCTATGTTTGAGCAGGCTAGAGGATTTTAACAGGAGTCAGCGTACACAAGTCTTGATGGACCACTGAATTGTGACTTTTTTTTTTAATTTATTTATTTGTTCTACTGTTTCTGTTGCAATGAATGGAAAACAAAGAGCAAGATCTGACTTCTGAAATAGAAAGTATAAAATCCAGGCCGCAGACAAATCACTACTGTCTGGTTGCCTGTCTGTGTGCGGTAATGGTATTTTTTTTCCCTGCGTAGGGATTTTTCTTATTATTTCTATCAACTTTCTTTGTAACGAATCATGCACTTCCTTGCTAAAAGGATGCAAGGCTGGAGTGAACACCAGTCCTTAGTTCGGTGATAAAGTGGTCAGGCTTACAACCCGTTGCTAGGGATACTGTTCAGGTTTCTGGGGTAGCCGAGAGGTATGTGTCTCCTCTTGACCTCCCCCAGCTGTAGTTTCTTTACTGACTCTTCTGTTCTTTTGACCGTCTTTTGAGGGGTTTTGGTTTTACCAGTACTGCCTGACTCTTATTTTCACTTTCGTATCTGCAACTTGCAAGTGGCGTTTGTCAGCCTTCCCATTTTATGCTGCTTTCCGAAAGCTCCAGCTGCCTCCCAGCCTGTTCTTGGCTCTCTTCCAGCGCCCCGTCAAGGGCTGGTTCGGGACGTGCTCGGCGCTGCTGCGGTCGCACCCCTTGCTCCCTCTTCCACCTGGCCCTTGGCGTGGGTCGGTTCTGCCGTTGGGTGAAGGGAAGCCCCCACGTCCCTCTTCCCCCGCTTTTCTCGGCCCAAGAGCGGGACGTGGCTTCCACCGCACTGTCCCTCGCTCTCTCTCCCCTCAGGCGAGGAGGAAGGCTCGTCGTCGTCGTCCCTTCGGCATGGATGGAGGATCGCTCCTCGGTGCCGCCGGTCACAGCCTGTGGGGTAAGCGGGCCTGGGCCATGCTAGCAGCAGGAGCCACGGATTACAAACTCTACCAGAATACCTGATTTTTTAATTTATTTTTTTAAAAAAACCCTCTTGTTTGTCACCCTTCACCTTAGCCCCGAGAGCCAGGCACCACCGCTCCTGCTCTCCGCTGAGCCCCTGGGTGCCAGGCCCGGCCTAGCGACCGGGCCCAGGCCTGACCGGGCCCAGGCCTGACCCCTCCGCCGCCTCGCCGGGGCTCGGCCCTTGAGTGACGGCGTGCGCGCCCTATACCCGAAGCCCCGCCTCGCCTCGCCCAATAGGAGCGGAGCGGGGCGGGCCCCGCCACCGCCCTTCTTTCCCTTCCGCCGTTTTAAAGGCGACGCGTCGCGGAGGAGGGGGCTGCCGCGGAAAGCGGGCGGCCCCTTCAAACTATGCGCGCCGGCGACCATGCAATGGCGGTCGCTGGTGCTGGGGCTGCTGCTGCTGAGGCTGGGGCTGCAGGCGCTGCTGGCGCTGCTGCCCGCGCTGGCGCCCGGCCTTTGCCTGCGCCGCCGCTTCCCCTTCCCCTTCCCGCCGCCGCCCGGCGCCTCACACTGGGGCTCGCTGCTGCGGCGGGGCGGTGACGGCGGCGGGGCGGCGGTGGGCGACGAGTACGAGCGGCGTTACAGCGGAGCCTTCCCGCCGCAGCTGCGGGCCCGGTTGCGCGACGCCGCCCGCGGTATGTTCGTCTTCGGCTACGACAGCTACATGCGGCACGCCTTCCCCAGGGACGAGCTCGACCCCCTCCACTGCCGCGGACGCGGACCCGACCGCCACGACCCGTGAGTCGCCGCGGGGGGCGGGGGGTGGGTGTGAAGGGGCCGGCGGGGCCTGAGGCCGGGTTTTTCTCTTCCCCAGCTCCAACCTCAACATCAACGACGTGCTGGGAAACTACTCGCTGACGCTGATCGACGCCCTGGACACGCTGGCGGTGAGCCCGGGGAGCGGCGGGGGGGAAGGTCCGGAGCCGGCCCGGGCCGTGAGGTATTCGCCACGTCTTAGCTGGGAGTCAGTTTGCCGTCCCTGTGAGGAAAACTGCGGTCTCTGCGGCCGAGCTTTGCTCGACGGGAGCCGCGGCTTCGGTGTAAGGGGCTGGGGGGAGGTTCGGGTGGGCAGCTGGAAGGAGCGAACTAAATTTTGTACCTGAGTTTAAAGGTGCGTTAACGCAGCCGGGGTCTTCTGCTCGTCGAACTCCGAAGGAGGTGTCTTAGGAGGATAGGGACGTTAATGCTGAAGTCAGCCGAGGAGAGGCTTTGAGAGACGAGGAGCCCCAAATGCCCTTGAACGTCCGTGAGTCCTGTTTGCTCTCTTGCCTTGGTCCGGCTGTTAGCGGCGAAACGGGCGCCTGTTGCATTTCGCCGGGTGGTTTATTCCCAACCCCGCTGTGGGAAACCGGGAGTCAAAGCTCACTCTCAGGCACAGAGCTGGGCTTAGAAGGGCTGTGACCCTGCAGGTCTCAGCTGTGGGATGGTTGGATTGAGGAGGGAGTGTGGTCATGAGCTGTCACCTTGACAGCGGGCAGCGTGCTGGAATGGGCTTTGAAGGAAGGAGCTAAAGGGGAAAAAGAGGATGTAGTGCAGCATTAATTTATTCAATGTTCTCTTGAAGATGGGCCTTGCTAGGTTCATCTGCCCTGGTACTGAGCAACACTGATCTTGTCCCTTGCCCTGAGGTTGAACTTGCAAACACAGAAGATCTGGTATCTTGAACTGGTTCCATATTAAAAAGACAAAAAAAGACAAAAAAAGACAAGCTAGTGGAGCTGAAGAAGAGGGGTACTTGGCAGAGAAACCTGGTGAGAGGTTGAAGGAAGAAAGTTTCAAACTGGAGGGAGTTACTCCACAGTGTTTTTCAAGGACCAGCCATGAATCTAGTGCTGTTTAGTCTTTGTGTGTTAACGTTGTTAATGCAAAAAGTGCTGATGTTTCACGCAGAGCTGCTGATAGAGATGAATTCCCAATATGAAGAGTAGGTGAGATGACATTGTGAGGAACCAGTTAAAATTGTAATCAACTTCAGCAATATGAAGGTCTAATAGTTTGTAAGTGAGAGGTTATGAAACATTTCACTTCGGAGGAGAAGGTGGTGCTGGGTGTATGCTAGCTAACAGCTGGATCATGAGCTAGCAGTGTTACACATGCAAGGAAGGACAAGTGTACTTGGAGACATACCAGCAGAGATTTCCAGGAGACATAGAGGAAATTTTGGAGATCTTCCCCAAGGCTCAGGTGAGATCTCTTAGGGGATACCGCTGTCACACAGGAAGGGTCACAGGACACACATGGGTTGCTGAGAGATATGTCAGGAGGAGAGTTCATCTCATTCAGGATGACTGTAAGATCTCTGATTGTTTTGCTTGGCAGAGAGGGCCTGACTGACGCATAAATCTGCATAAAGAGTGGTGAAAGGAAGGAGGGGAAAAAAGCTGTAAAGCTGCTTCTCGCCTGCTAAAATAGACCATCCTATGCATTTCTGGTAAAATTTGAAGATAATGTGAGAAGCAGCTCCATTTGATGTTAGTACCGGTAGTATGGTATCATGGAGAAGAGCCCCTTCCTTGAACTCCTTATGCATATTTAGAGACCCCTTAGGCTTCATTAGTCTCAGTTTTGCAGCCGGGGCGGATTCTTAGCCTTCTGGAGTGTTGGGGCTCATCGATGCACTGGATCTTGTGCAGAAGGTGGTGTGTGCAAGGACTGTATGTGTGCTTCGGGTTATAAAATACTTCCTATTGCTACAATGGAATTGCAGCTCTGTGGTGAGGAGGTCTCAGCTGTTTAACGGAACATGGCAGTTATGAACAGAACTGAAAGCAGGAAGTGAGGGAAACCTTGGTTTTAACTGAAACAACAGTTACGGATCCATGCTACGTGGCTGATGGCGTGTTGGCTTAAACAGTTACCTTCCTGTCCTCGTTTGCCAGTGGTTCAGTGTCCTATCCATACCTTTTGGGGCAGTACATAACTTTTTTTTCTCAAACATAAAACTTGTGGTTCTGAGTCTCCTGTGTTTTGGAAGCTTGTGCACAGAGAAAGCCTATTTTGCTCTTCATCTGCTCAGATCAAGTGTGTGAATGCTTTCCCCCGTAAGTCTGGGTAATGCAAAGGGCAGGCTAGCTGGCACATGGTGCTTTGACGGTTCAAGAGGTAGGTAGGTTCCCTGTACACCCAGCCTTATCATGAACTTAGGCAAGTGGGAACCTGTGTTTTCCTTCCACATTCCTGCTTCCTTGAAGCTGGGGCTGAATTTACGTCTGTCTCTGGGTATAGTGGAAATCAATTGCTAAGGTATACCTATAGAAAACTGGCATGAGGGAACTCCTGGGCATGGCGTGCAGTGTTGAGTCAAAAGCCCGGAGGGTTGGACTCCCTGGTCAAATAAACGTCAAATCAGACTTCATTCTTCTGCATGTTGTGTTACCTTTTAAGCTAAACTTAACTCTTAAACTGATAGTGTAAGCAGTTAAAACACTCAGTGTGCTAGATCTTAAAGAGTTTTTAGACTCCTGCTCTAAGAGATCACCCACAAGGCTGATGTTGGGCGTGGAAGAGCACGTGAATGCATAGATTAGTAAAACAGTCAAAAATATATCTTTGTGGATTTCCCTGTTTTAACATATTTTTTTAAAAATGAACTTTTACATGTCACTAGGATGGGTAACTCTCTGGAAAGTCTTTTTAGCAGGAGTTGAAGTACTGCGTTCTGTATCTAGTTAAGATGACTCTTGGTCTAAAGTGTGAACTTGCTGTTCTCTTCCCCAACCCTCTTCTGAAGCAAAATTAGACAAAATAGATTTGTTTTTATGTAAAAGGTAATGGGAAACTCCTCAGAATTCCAGAAAGCAGTGAAGTTGGTGATTGACACCGTTTCATTTGATAAAGACTCAACGGTCCAAGTTTTTGAGGCAACAATCAGGTACGTTGCTCTAAGTTTCTGTCTTTAAAACAGTAACAAGGTTAAAGACTTGGGCGTATACGGGAGCACCAAAGTAAAATCACTGATAAGGATGTCTTTGGTAGGCTTTATTCCATAATTGTTGCTCGAGTAAGTTGTTTTTTAACCTTTTATGAAAATATTCCATCCTTTCATAATTAAAACAATTTTAATGAGTGACATGTGACTTGAAGCAGTGATTCAATGGTAGTCTCAGCTGTCTTTGGCTTGCGGACTGCTACTTTTTTGTTGTTGCTCTTGCAGCGGAGACTCAGATCTGTGCACAGCAAACAGCCCTGCTGACAGGTTTCCCTTGTTTTGGTTTTCTTCCATGGACCTTCTTGCTTTCACTTTCATTTTAGATGAAAAACAGGCCCATCTGTCTTGGAGATGAGTTTAAGATGCTGCCTGATTTTAAATGGCTTCATTTTCTGAACGTCTTAAACAGTGTTTATATTCAGTTGCTGCTCTAACTTCACTCATAAATAGACTTGGTATGTTGCAAGGAGCTGCCGGGTTAGGTAGATTTCGCAGAACCGGATTTTGGGATTACTGTGCTTGGCAAGCAACATGACTTCCTAGATGTTTTCACTACTGGTGGGGAAAAAAGCAGATCTCTTTCTGTAGCACCTGTAAGGTACACAAAGTAATACTTCTGTTAAACATGATACTAGTAAGGGTTTAGCTGAAGAACTAGGTTCAGATCAGATTTAAAAACTGAAGATCTTTTCCTTTTCCTGTAGGGTTTTGGGAAGCCTGCTTTCTGCCCACATAATAATTACAGATACCAAACAGCCTTTTGGTGATATGACCATTAAGGATTACGACAATGAACTGTTGCATATGGCTCGGGACCTAGCAGTGAGACTACTTCCAGCCTTTGAGAACACCAAAACTGGAATTCCCTATCCTCGGGTAAGTGAGCACACCAATGCAGTGGGGAAATAATCTATAAGTAGTAATTCACCTGTCCTACAACTCAAATTCTGCGCCCTCTGTGTGCCTTCATACCTGCACTTGGGGTATTGAACCTGCTCTAAGTTACATTAAAATGGTGTGGGGGGGAAACTGCACTAAGTTATGGTGACATGGACGATATGTAAGTTACTCCTTAAGCCTAGTAAATGTTTTCTTTAGGCTGTTTTTTCACTCTCTGTATATTGTTCCGTACGGGTCAGTAGTCATTTGTTTCTGTGCTGTTTGGCTGTCCCGCTCTGCGCTTTCTTCCTACATATCGTGCAGCAACAAACAATGCTGTCATTAAGAAGGTTAATAAGAAATACTGTAAAGGCAAATAGCCTGGGAAGGTGACTTTATTGGTGACTTGGTACTAAGATAATTGTGATAAAATAAACCGCATCTAAAATATTTGTCATACTGGGCTTGGATTTTGTAATTTTCTTGAATACTGCTCAGCTGAGAACTTGAGAATACTGCGGTATTCTTGAATACTGCATCCTCTCGTTTTAAGCGGATGCAGTTCGCAAGGAGAAGGATGTCAGTTCTGGTGGAATAACTCTAAACTGTAAAACTAATTAGCACTTGCCTGACTACTTTTAATTTCTGGGGACAGCAACACTGCTTTTCCTCCAGACCTGATAGGCTCTAGAAGCGTAAACTTTCACTTCTGTTCAAAGTCTGGGAATCCCGTGGCAGGTGGTGTAACTTCCCTTCAGCATTTTGTTCCGTGGGGAAGTTGAGGAGCATTCACTGAGGAAACTCTTGTTTTCAACAGCACTAAATGAGGGGAAGCAGTACTTGCATCGCCCTTGGAAGAACCTGAATGTGTAGTAGAAGTGGTGAACAAGTGGACTGAAATTTGGAAGGATTAGCAAGTATAAGAGTAGCAAAATTAGGATTGCCCACCTTGAGCACAATGTTAGGAAGTTGGAAGATGAATTTCAGGAATTCTTCAGGAAAGCTTTTTGACCAAGCAGTGATACGCTGGCTTTCTAACTATATACACATTGCATGCTACATATTACAAAAACTAATTAAAAAGGCTTTATAATAAATGTAAGACTGCAGATGTGAGAGCACAGCTGTATGAGGCGCAGCCTGCCTTCTTTCTGTTAGCACTCTCTCTACCTGCTTCACAGGTCAATCTGAAGAACGGGGTACCCCCAGACAGCAATAATGAAACTTGTACTGCGGGAGCCGGTTCCTTGCTGGTGGAGTTTGGTATCCTTAGCAGGCTGCTTGGTGATTCCACATTTGAATGGGTAGCCAGGAGAGCTGTCAAAGCACTCTGGAGTCTCAGGAGCAATAACACTGGACTGCTAGGTAATCTCGTCAGAGGTGATGCTATACTGAGTGGCTCCATGTTTTAACCTACCTCAGTCTCCTGTAGCAGAATGCCATCATGCTACAGGTTTCTTTCACATAACGTAAACTTTGTTGATCTGCTTCTTCTGTAGCTGTTAAGTCATGCTCTCCTTGCGTACTTGTGGTTTGTGTTGACCAAATGGCACTTTGCAATTTTGTAAGAAACATGGAGCATCTGAATGAACTTCTTAGGGCACAGGTTTCCAAAGACAAATTTTTCATGAAGCTGGGAAATGAAACCCATTAATATAATTTAGATTGGCAGATGACTAAAAGGTACTTAAAATAACTGCATGTGTGTGCTAGTTCCTTGGATGAATGCCCTGTAACACTTTATTTTGATAGTAATCTTTGATCATTCCACCTTAAGACTTTCTGAAGATGTAATATTTCCAACTTCTGCTTCTCGATTGTTTTTCTCTGATGTACTTGGCAAATTTGGACTAAACTTTTTGTCTGTTCTGAAAGGAAATGTTGTGAATATTCAAACTGGCCATTGGGTTGGAAAGCAAAGCGGCTTGGGAGCAGGGTCAGATTCATTCTATGAATACCTTCTGAAGTCTTACATCCTCTTTGGAGAAAAGGAAGATTTGGAGATGTTCAATGATGCTTATCGGAACATTCAGAACCACTTAAGAAGAGGGTATGTTATTTACTCATATGTGTATCAATTCTGTAAGTAATGAGTACTCAAGCAAGATATGAGAGATAGTATAGTGTTTTGTGTCACGCTCTAGAAAATCTGTGTTCTGTTTTTTTTCTTTAAAAAGCAAAAAAAAATGGTAGTTACCATGGAAATAAATTTTAACGTTCCCTTCACTCCTTACTCAACTGGTCTGAATAGCACTATTGGTGCAAAGAAGCTAAACAGGTTACCGTCCGAGTTGGTAAATGTTAGGCTGAGAGGAGGCTGTAGAACTACAGAGGAAATGTATTAAATTGGCTGGTTTAGTACTTCTTAAGGCCTGATCTTACCTAGCATGACTTTTTGGTAGAGATTCTGCTGACATAACTTAAGGATATGGTGTACATACCTCTATGAATTAATTTTTCTGAGAGCATGACTGGTGTTTTGATTCATTTCAAAATGGCTTTGAGCCTAGCACAACAAATCTGTGGCTCATTCTCTTTGCTGGTGGCAGTGCTGTAAAATGAAACATGCATTGTGTTCTTCTAAAATAGTGAATGTTTACACATGCTTATTGTTACTTGGCAGTCGAGAAGCTTGCAATGAAGGTGAAGGTGACCCTCCTTTGTACGTTAATGTAAACATGTTCACAGGACAGCTGATGAACACTTGGATTGACTCTCTGCAAGCTTTTTTTCCTGGACTACAGGTAAACTTTCATTCTGTTAAAGAGCGAACAACACAGTAGAGGAGTGTTAGAAAGGCTCATTCTAATCCTAGGCCGTGTATAAGTTTAAGCATCTCTTCTGAGATGAGCTTCAACCTGCAGGTTTACATCTGGCTGCTCTGATAAGAGAGCCTTAGGGAGGTTCAGCTTCTGCCTCAGCATAACAGTATTGGAAGGCCTGACCTCCTCTCTATTAGATTTGAGGTACTGCTTAACTTTTCTCATTTAACCTCAGCATTTCTATACCACGCTGTGAGGCTGAGCTCCACTGAAGCTTTTAGTGTGAAGGAGTTAATACATTATCTTTGTTTTTTGTGAGTTGTTTTGTTGGTTTTTTTTTTTTCAGTCTCCCCTTACGAGGGGAGTGTTTTATTATATGGCATGTTCTTATACTGAGCGGAAAGCAATTTGCTGGCTTGCAGTATTAAGCGTGCATGTTTACGGCTGTTGTTGTGCCTAGGTATTGATAGGAGATGTGGAAGATGCTATTTGTCTCCATGCTTTTTATTATGCCATATGGAAACGATACGGAGCTCTCCCAGAAAGATACAACTGGCAATTGCAAGCACCGGATGTTCCCTTTTATCCACTGAGGCCAGAATTAGTGGAGTCCACATATCTTCTTTATCAGGTACCTGACTTTTCTCAGCTTACAGCTGTTTTTGTTTTGGCGAAAATGGTTTTGTTCAGAAAGTTACTTTTTCTACCCCTGGCCTGCTAAAATTTGGTGCCTCTGGATCTGACTGTTCTTATACGTAGGTCTCTGTCTAGGCACTAGATTGTTATGCAATGTAGTTGCTATGTTGTTTGCTTAAAAAATAGCCTTTTTTATAAGACAGACAAAAATGAGACTAAACAACCTTTTGAAAAAATAGCTGGCAGATTTTTACAAGGTAGAGACTTGTGACTTCTTAATAGAAATCGTTGAAGTAAATGTAATAGCTTTCCTTGCTATATTGTCTAGGCACAGTCTCCAGCTGGCAGAAGATACAGTAATCTAAAATAGCTTTCTGGCTGCAAGAAAGCTATCAAGGAGTTTGAATTTACTACAAGTTTTATTAGGATTTGCACTAAAGCAAATGTGAAAAGCTTGCACAGAGTGATCTAAGTCATGTTCCTATAAAGATAGGTTTACTCTAACGCACCAGAATCTGACACTAGTAGGCCTTTCTTTTAAGTGTTATTTTTACCAGATTTTGAAGTTGCTGACTCTAACTCTTGTCTGTCTTCCTTATTTAGGCCACAAAGAACCCATTTTACCTTCATGTGGGAATGGATATTCTGCAGAGTTTGGAAAAATACACAAAAGCAAAGTCAGTCTTCCATGTTCTTTGTCTTCTCTCACTGCTATATGCATATATTTTATTATATAAATATTGTATAGAATCCAATCTGCCGAATGTAGGTAAACCAGAAAACCCAACCCTCCATGAAAGCCACAAGTGAAGATTTATATATTGAGCAATTCTTTCTTTCTCATCTGAAAATGAAATTATGGTACAGTGACAACTTTATGCCTTCAGAATTTTATAACTACCTTTCAAAATGCCTTGTTGATGATCAGTTGCTAACAACTGGTAAAATTAGTAGCTTTTTTTTTTTTTCCTGTGGCTCCTGCAAGAGTATTTCTAACCTCATGGGCCTGTGGTATTTAACTAAACTGGAAGGATGGCCTCTAAGATAGATGCTGTTGCATATTGGCTTTCATCTCAAGACAGTAACAGTGAATCCTGACTGTAATACTGAGTATCTGAACTTCTTGCAAGACTCAGAGGGAAGATATTGAATTTTTATTCAACTATTGGTATTTACTGATTTTCTAGAGAAGTCTGTACTAACCATAGGGCAGTATAAAACAGCACCATTCTGCAGTTAAGTGAGAATCAGATGCTGTATAGGGGGTTGACTGAAAGAATTACAAGTGTGCTGTGTGACAGCTTGCAACTTTGTCATTTGTTAAGTGGTGGTGGGAGGGAAGAGTAGGTAGCTTGGGAACAAACCTTTGCATGAGACCAGGCTTCCAGACCTGGGTTTTTCATGTGCTCAGTATAGGGTAATTACCTGTTTTGTGCAGGGTGCCTTGAGAGTATCTTGCTTCTTTGAGAGACATTTAATAAATCTGCATGATGGAATAGATGAACCAATGATTACAATCTCATCAGAATACCAGATGCCAATAACCAGTGCTTACTTGTAAAAGAGACTTGTTTTATTTTAACTTCAGACCATTCCAATTGTCACTAGGGATGAAGTTAAGGAATATCTAGGGAGCGCTTCAAGATCAGAAAGCGTGGGAACTAAACCCGAATTAATCTTAAATCTTGCAGGTGTGGTTATGCCACGTTGCACCACGTTGTAGAGAAGACAAAGGAAGATCGAATGGAGAGCTTTTTTCTCAGTGAAACATGTAAATATTTGTACCTGGTACGTATATGTTCTTCACTTCAAAGATACTCTCTTGCATGCACTGTGCACAAACACGGCACAGCGAGGGGGCAGGACGTTGTTAATTAGAAACTCTGCTGTGCTCTGGGGAAGAGGGGTTTAGGTATTGAAGTGTATCAGACAGTGCGCTCTTCTTCTTTCTTTGATCCCACCCCAGTCTTGGGGGTTTGGGCAGCTGCCTGAGCGTGGTGTCCTGAACCAGTGCTGGAGAGCTGGTAACTCTTATGGGGAGAAGCTAGAAAGGAGAGGGAGTAAAACTTGAAGGAACCTACTGCTCAGCTCTGAGCTAAATTGCTGCTTGTAGCCATTTTGCCTGCTTCGCAGCAGCCTCTGATTTCTCCCCATCAGGCTTTGGCAGTCACAGGAGAAAGCATTTGAGCTGACACTGCTTGAGCTACTGTTCTCAATCTCCTTTAGTGTAGAAAAACAAATAAATCTGTGACTGAATGGAAACAGTGGATGCCAGCCTAGCGATGCCAGCCTAGCAATGCCTGCATAGTGCAGCTTAGAAAAATAAGGGCAGTTTAAGTTGTGTCAGAAGTTTTTCTTTTGCTCTCCACTTTTTAACTGTTAAAATAAATCCCTTGCATTAAAACTATTTATTTCCATTTGCTCTAACAGTAGTAACCCATTTAGCACCAAAAGGTAATGCTTTTTGTGTGATCCTTCAAATGCATGAGTGTCTGCTTTTTAACTTACTGTTGATGGGACATGAAGAATGTTGCACACATACTTTAGCTGTCTCTCCCATCTCTTGTTTAGTTGTTTGATGAAGAGAATCCAGTGCATAAATCTGGAAATAAGTATATGTTTACTACTGAGGGGCATATCGTGTCTGTGGATGAACGGTTTCGTAACTCACTGTGGCAAGACATCCTCCCTGGAGAAGAGGACAGCGCAGAAAAAATTAAACCTAATGAATTAAAGGCAGTCAACTTCAGCTCTAATGTAAGGAATACATAGACTGTTCCTGGTTGCGTTGCTGGCGAAGGGCTGTATGTTGAGCTGGGTTAGTCAGTAGAAAAAGAGCCATTTGGAAGTGTTACTTTATTGCTCTGCAGTGTTTCCTTTATAAATGTCAAATATCTGAGAAGCTCCCTTGTGAAAAACACTTTCAGTAGTAGAATGAATGGATTAGGATAATGTGAGAGCAATTATGTTGAAGGTGAAACCTGTGTCCTCTTTTAAGTATTTTGCAGCAATTAGTTTGTTCTTTGTTAATTTATTTCCAATTATTTTTGCCTTCCCATTTTCTTTGCCCTTAAAATTTTCCAGTGTTGCTGTGATGGGGAAAGAGAAAAGCAGAGGGCCATTTAAACAAAGCTTTTTTTCCTCAGATTGTTTTGAGGCACGTAATGGTGACCTTTTTTAGCTAGTCATCAACTGAGTACAGAGCTATGGATCCAGTGCCTATCACCAACCAAAATATGTTCTTAATACAGAAAATTTTTTTTAAAAAATCTCTGCTAGTAGGTTCTAGCATGGTTCCTTTCCTCCTCCCCCCCAGTCCTGCAGAAAAAGAGCATTATCTTAAAAGACATTCACAGTTGTCATAGTGAAGGAAGTCTCAGTTGAATAACAAGTTGCAGCAGTTAGGCGTGTATTTGGAAGCTTGCAGCCTGCACTAAGGAAACGCTGTTCATTTATGTGGTTTGTGCTGTAAGTTTGCAAAGAGTGAGGGAGAGGTGGGACCAAAAGTGCTGTTGGGTACAATTTTCTGTACTGGGAGGAAATCTATTGTTACTGATGCTGAAATACCTGCTAGATTACAGAGGGTATGGGATTACCTGTTTGCGTATTTGAGTTCTTAAAAATATTCTCATTTTGTTAACAGTGTAACAGAGTTCCTGATGAGAGGAGATACTTACTGCCATTGAAGAGTAACTACATGAGACAGATTGATCGAATGGTGGGCTTGATCTGAATGGTTCTTCAGAGTAACTTTTATTGTATGTCAGGAGGAGCATGGAATTTGGCTGTAGACATTCCCCTCCTCTTCAGCTACACGCCTGCATATGCTGAGTCACTTGGGTATCCCCCATGCTTGTTAGTTTTCAATTATGGACACGAAGGGAGATCAAGTGCTCTTAGGAGTTCTGTCTTCGGAACTGTGGTAACTCCATGTGCCACCTGAACAGAGATTTCTTGTTTTAGGACTTCCTATGAAAAATGTTGTTGCAAATGAAGGCTGAATATACTTAAAAAAAAAAAAAAAAAATTGGCGTGTGCCACTTAGCTACCTCTTTGTAGCTGTATTACAAATGTCCCTTTAGAAAAGGGTCTAGTATTTAATTTGAAATGATCTTGGGATTGGAGAAGGAATGGGAAAGTGCAATTTCTCACACCGAGTTTAATCATTGAATTATTCTGACTAGCAATACACAACCTTAAGTACTACTCAGGTAGGAACCCACTGGTAATGGGTTTTGCTGAAACAAAACCGCTCTATCTAGAATAGTATCTTGAAAAGATAACTCCTGATCATATAAAAAGCTATCAGTATAGTCATGATATCCCTCATATATGCAGTTGTATAGAACTGCACGGTCGTAAGAGCCTGTGGCTGCAGAAACCAGTAATAAAACAAATTGGGTGCCTTTTTTTGTAAGGGAATGGAGGGGAGGGAGGGAGGGGGAAATTGCAAAGCCACTTGGCTGCCAAAGCAGCTAACTTTATATAGCTTAGCTGAGCAGAAGTTCCAAAAGTTTTGTTATTTGTCATGTTTCTAGTGCCTTTTCAGGAGAGATGCTGCTAAGAACTGGTGTAACAGTACATGAAGAACAAACTGTTCACATTCCTGAGAGCATTAATGTGTTGGTGCCTTACATTTTCTTCACTAGCAGGAAGAACTGAGCTTGCTTGGGAAGATGGATAAAGTATTTCTGATTAGCTGGTTACAAAATACAGTGGATCCCAAAGTAACTTAAAAGAGTAACTTGCATGTGAGATGACTTCTCTGTTTTTAAGATACTGGAAGAATATCAACTTCTGTGCCCATCCCAAAGAGCATTTCTAGGCTGGATTTATTCTCTCTGTCAGTGCAGTTAGTAAAGGAGCTGCCTCTGCATCACCCTGGGGATGGAGTTAGTAAGAGTTCTGAGCCTGCAGTATGCTGGCTTTCCTCAGCCACAGGACAGTTCGGTACATGCCACCGTAACAGGGTCATGGCTGCAGCAGCTATCGATGCTGACTGTAGTGCTATACTGTACCTGTAAGCTGTGCCTTCTGCTTACAGTGAGGAATGGTGAGAACCTGCTGTTGCTTCATCCCACCATCCTGAAAGGCAGTTCAGATATGTTTGAGGAACAACTGTCTATGAGCTTTCAGGAAGAAAGTGGTTAAAGTCAGGCAGGGCTGTAGAGGGATGAAAACAAACTGAGGCCAAAACAACTTACTCTAAATATAACAGGGTGGTTGGGGTTTTTTTCAGTGGCTCTCCATTGCTTACATGCTTCTTACTTTTGACTATAGTTGAAGTAGTTGAATGATGTTACTGTTGGGTTAATTATTTTTAAATTAAGGCTTAAATGTAAGGGAAAACTTGATCTGCTGTATTTTTACCTTCTTGTGACAACATCGGTTTTCATAAACCATATGTTGCAACTCAAAACTTTTCTAATAAATATGAAGTTAGTGCTGAAAAGGTTATTGTTTGAATCTTTTAGTATACAGATGCATCTCAGGGACTTCGTTGTAGAATCTTGTATTCCATGGTAGTTGGATCTTGCATTCAGGCAAAAAAAAAAAAAAAATCCTGTCATCTTAGTCTTACTGTGTGTGTTTTAACAGGGGGGAGGATTGGAGGGGAGAGAGGGAAATATGTTAAGATTTCCCAAAACATTGCAATAGAATTGGTTGCCTTGATGTTTGAGGCAGCTGGCAATTCTGACTCCTATAGAATTGGCTTTGCAAACCTATTACTGGAAGGTCTTAATTGCCTATTTTAAAGCAAAACATAAATTCAAGGTGTTATGGTCCAAAGAGGTATTGGGAGAGGTTCAAGGTATAGCTTCCTAGCCAGTAAATGTTGTTTGGGCATGCAGGTATGCTTCAGTTTGTAAACATGTAAAGAAGGGCAGGAGGATGCGTAAAGGGAGTGCTTCCCGCTGACCGAGGGAGGCAGAAAGCAAAGACATCTGGGCTTTCTGAAATGCTGCTGCTGGGCCAGATCTTCTAATGGTGGCTCTGAAATGAGAAGTGCTTAGTAGTGTGGAAGCCAAATGCAGCATTCCACAAGCGGCCACTTAAAGTAGTGGCATAGCAGATGCCAGGACGGACATTGCCCTAGGTGTGTTGGTGGCTGCTTCTGGTAGTTTTTCCCCGACTCGCAGTTTAGCTCTCAATGTGTGTTACATACCTTGCAATTGCCTTTCAGTGTTTTGTGCCTTCTGAAGCCCCTGAACTCTGGTAAGGGTTCCAGCCGCATGTTGTGCACAGAAATCTGTTTCAGAGTTTTCCTCGGAGAATTACATGACTATAATGAAGCTGCACAGCTGTTCTGCCACTGTGCTTTTCCCTCTTGTATGTTGCCAGAAATAGAGTGAGAGGTAGCTGTAGAATGGGAACAGTATGGGCAGGTATTGCAGCCTTTCAGCCCTTAGTGACTTGGACTGTTAGTTGCAGTGCCAAATAGTATATGGTCAGCCTTTCGTTAGAAACTGTGTTGAAATTTGTGTTGCCAAGGTGATCTGACAGTCATCTTTCCATAGGAACAGTTTTTGTCTTCAAGGAGACTGGTGCTGACCACGTGGTAAGAGGCTTTTATTCTTTAAGGAGCCAACTTTTCTTCCTCTTTGTTTTAAGAATGCTTTGATACATTTTTACTGTAATGACAGGGCACATGTTATGCACTAAAATTAAAACTTTTGTATAAGTCAATGATATCAAAATTAAATTGATAACACTGCTGGAATAACTTGCTGAAACAGACCTTTGTATTTCTTGGTATAATGTGCAATATCAACTTTTCCTAATTAAAAATGCAATGTATGCTTAATTGTTGTTTTTCCATGAAGTATTTAATCGGGGATGGGAAATTTTTAAGAGGACCAAATGCTTTTTCGTGAAATGTCCTAACTTTTCAAAACTGAGCTTAAATTTTGCAAATCTGCATTAAAAAAATACTGTGTTTCACCACTTCTGTGTGTGTTTTTCTTATAGCATAGTTAACTCTAAGGCCAACATGAAGCTTGCAGGTGATCTCCCAAATGCAGGGAGAAGATTAATTTGACTGTGTATACCTGATCTTTGCCGTTCACCAGAGAGGAAAACTTCAGCAGCTGAGTAGAACTGGGAGTAGGGGTGAGTAAAGGAAAACATACCTGAAGTCTGTGTTCAAGCAGATTTGTGGCTCTCATTCAAGTTCTCTGTGACGTAGCCAATCTGAAGACCTCTGACTTCAGTAAAGTAACAGAAGTCCCCAATCAGTTCTCTAGTTCTGTTGTAGGTGTCGATGGCAGTCTTGTGTGTGAAGAATGTTAAGTCTCTGACTGTGTGCCACAAAGAGGTTAGGCTGGGAATTCACTTTTTTTTATGAGCCAGCCTTAGTCAGGAACTGTCACTGCTAAGAGCATTGCTGTCTATTACAGCAAATACCATGTTACTCCACTTACTTAGAGGTTAGGTGTACTGCTGGGTATTTTGGGGAGGAAGGAAAAGACTGCTTCAACCAGAACTTGACAGTTCTTTGTCTCCAAGGGTAACTTGGCTCTGTCTTTGCCTTACACCTGGTTAGCTTGGGAACACATAATTGAGGTGTGCAAGAAATAGCTTTTATTTTCCTTGGGGGAAATGAGACTTGTCAACCATATCCTTGCAATAACACACGTAATAAGCTAATGGTTTGGGGAAGGGATTACTCTCTGGTGAGGGCTTTCTTGCCAGCATCGTCTGCCTCGGCTACTAGACATGAGATGCCTTCTTATGCATGCTGGCTTTTCCGCTAGCTAGAACAAGGGATGGCTCCTCACTGCAGGAAAATAAAAGAACACCCCACCTCCCGAAACAAAAAGCCTCTTTCTTCTGCCCCTGTCCACCATTCATTTTCCCTGCATAATGGTTGGAGGGGCAGCCTGTGCTGAAAGCAGTGATTTGATGTGGAATGAAGAAATGAAGTGTGGCAACGTCAAGCTGTTGGCCTCTTGAGCAGGTAGCTGAGTCTGAGTAAGTACTGACCTACCTGCTGGTGTTTCCTAATACCACTTTCTCCAAGTTGGTCTGTGAAGAACCTAGTGCAGGTGGGAATTCTGCACCGAGAACCTTGCTGGGCTCTTTCCAGTCTATGGATAACTGCACCCTGGGAAATAGCTCATGCTGTGTCTAAAACAGAGGAATGTGGAAACAAACAAGCTATCTGACTGTCACTTTGGTAATTTTTTCCTTTTTTTTTTTTTTTTCTTCTTCTGGATTTGTTTTCTCTTTGATTGACATTATCTCTTCTATTGTCTTCTGTTTTGTAGTCCTGATTCAAAGGTTGTTGAAGCTGATGGGGCACTTACTGTTGTCTGTCTTGATCAAACTCCCAAGTTACAAGGAAACGACTATTGAACATTAGTGACTGGACTTTTGCAATGTTTTTGAAGTTCCTCTGAATTTTTGGGTGATGAGATTTTTGCCCGTCTAATGCTATTTTTGCTGGGTTCAGACTTCAAAATGTCAATTCTGAAGTAAGCATAAGTGAGCTGAAATCCTGATTTTGAGGAAAGAACCCGAGCTCTAATGTTTTCACTGTAGTTGCACATTTACTAGTGGTGTCACTGCCCTGAGCAACTATTTGCTGTCTTTCCTTATCTTGTCTTCTTTCCTTATCTGCTGTTGGAAAGTTGGTTGGTCAGTGTGTTACAGCTCTGAAGTGGGACAGAGTGTTTTGGCTGTAGTTTCTCTTAAGTCCACATTTAAGAAAATACCTCAGAAAAGCCATTGTTCCCATTCTCTGTTTTCTGGCAGATTTGAGTACAGTAAGATCTAAAGTCCAAAAGTGTGTGTAAGAACTCTTTTTTTTTTTTTTTTTTTTTTTTTTTTTTTTTAGGGTGTAATGCATTAGGCTAACCTAGTATTATGGCTAAAAGAAGTGACTGCTGGTAGCTGTTGAGAAAGGTCTTTTTGACTTGGGTTCCCATGCATTTGGTGGCAATGCTGTAGATCTGATCTGCTTCCACCAGAGACCACTCTTGTGCCACTGTTTGAAGATTTCTGTCTGTTGTATAGCAGCAAGACAACAATAATACCTTGAAGGTGGAATGTTGGAAAATACAGTTTTATAGCTTTGTGGAGCACGGCTTTTCCTTTGGGGGGAGCCACAAAGTGTTAAGGGAAGATGAGCGTGAAAGGCGAAAATGTGTTGCGCTGCCAGCAGCCCGCCCCAGCTGCACGGCTCCCTCGCTCTGCTTCTCCCCGTGGGTGCGGAAAAATAATCTCTTCTGGTTCCTACAGATGTTTACATTTTGTCCTTGCTTGAAACTTCTTTTAGAGAGAAATTTTGTTCCGCTGATGGCCACTCGTATCGTTTATTCACCTAAAAGAGATCAGCAAGTATTCACTGAAAGCCTCTTTGTACTACTTTTGCCTTAATTGTCCCCCACTTAACTAAAACTGATGAGAAGGCCACTTGATTGGAAAAGTTATATTGAAAAGCATCTTTTTTCCTGAAGGTAATGCAGTTTCTGTTGCCTTAAATTTTGCATGGCTATAGAAGATGACAGCTTGGGAGAGCTGCTCTAGCCTCATTAGCACAACTTCAGCGTTCCAGTGATGAGAGTTGGTTCTCTTTTTTTCCAGGAGGAGACCGCAGGTTTGATTCTTAAAATAGTAACTCTATGAAGTTCTGTACAGTCATTTTCTATTTAGGTAGTGCTAATAAGGGTGAAAAAGGTACCAGCCCGTAACTGGTGAAGATGCTCCGACCTCCTGCGAGCTGCACAAGTCACAGGCAGGAACGCAACCGATGGCCCTGGGCAACGGACCCAGGGTGGAAGCTGCTGCGGTGGCTGGGTGAACTGGGAGAGCTGGGACCAGCTGCGGTCTGTGCTTCTTGATCAGGTGTGGATATACTGGGTTGGGGAAGGAGCTGGAGGAGGAGGTTTAGACCTTTCCCGCTCCCTGTCCATCTCTCTCCCCACCCGGAGAGGCAGCTCCGTGCAGCTCAGCCTGGTCTTGCAGCATAAAACCGGTCTGAGGTGTCTGCCCATGCTGCAACCTCAGCGCAAGCATTCATCAAGTGGATACTTAAATTCAAATTATTTCACCCACCGTTTCAAATGAAAAATACATGTAAAGAAGCTTCCTGAGTGTACTGCGGCTTGGCACCAAATTCCAGTTTCCATGAGGAGGAATTGCTGTGGCTGGGAGCACCCCAGTGACCCCCTGCCCCTGGGGAGAGCAGAGATTGTAGTGACCGCTCCCTTGGCAAGCCTCTCCTTGGAGGACATCATTGCACATTTTTAGAGGCAGATCACAAAATGCAGCGGCATTTGCACACTTGAGGCAGGTGCTCTAAAAACGTGAAAAAACAGATTAGAAAAATTGGAAAAAAAAAAAAAGGACTTTATTAATATTTTTGAATAATGGAAATTACTTGCCCTGTAAGGCCCAGAGGCTTTTGCAATAATGGCAATCTGCATACTATTAATTTTTTATAATGTTCATTTGGTGGAATAAGTAATTCTTAACATTAATAGCTCTTGAAAAGTACCATGAATCAATTATCTTCATCATGCAATGGTAGTACTAGCAGTCTGGCATTATATGATTTTGTCAAGGAGCTGCATTTTGTTAACTTCAGACGAAATACAAAACTCTGTTTTGAAAAAACATTGCTTTTTCGTCCTCTCTTATAGAGGAGATTGATTTTTAAAGCAGCCTTCAGGAAGAAAAATTAACTCTAAAAGGAGTTTTTAAATAAGCATTTTTAATAGAACAAATATCCCCTTGCTCTCGGATGCTGCTTAATGAAAAAACAAATTATGCGGTAGCTACAGATTTTTTTTTTTTTTTTTTTTTTGCAAATGATTACTGCTCCTTTCCTTTTGCTTCCATACCCACAGCTGAGCGCAGCACTGATACACCACAGCAGAGCCCAGATCTGCATTTTATGGACATCAACAGGCTTTTTGCCATCTTAATGTGCTGTCATTAAGCAGTATGGTACTTTGCAGAGTGTAGTAAGAACAATTAATCCATAATTCGGTGAAAGAAAAATCAGATCCAACAGAGTTGGGTTTTTCCTAGCCCCCCCCCTTCCCCCCCCCCTTCCCCCCCCTCTTTTTCCCACTATGTAAGCCCCAGGCAGTGCATTTTGCACCTGATTGCACAATGATTGGAGACTGACAGGCTGAAGTCCTTTGCTGCCCGCCGGGGCAGAGCAGGTTGCGTGATATTATGCAAAGCTGCGATAATAGCCGGTGACACTTGGATGGCAGTTTTATGCTCGCCAGGTCGCTGAGGTTGGGCGGCTGCTCTCTGAGATAGCGAGGGATGGAGATGCTGGCTGGCGGGCTGGGGTGTGCTAGAAATGAGAGGCTTTGGTATTGCCACCTGCGGAGTGGGGGCATGAGGCAGTGCCCCCGTCCTGTCCCCCGCAGCTCAGCCGTGAAAGCTCCGGACATTTCTCGGGATGCGTGGGAGCCACGTGCTGATCGCTGCTTGCTGCTGCTGCAGCCACCAGCCAAAGCCGGCGGGCACCCACCTGCCAAAAGCCCGGAGAAAAACTCCTTAAGGATACTGGAATTGATGCTTTTCATTTAAAATGGGTGAAATTCCTGAAAAAAAAGTTAAATTATGGCACGGACGCAATTGTGCCTTGGAGTAGGTGGAAGGTTCTCTCTGCTGCTCCTGTTACAGCTTGGCTTTCAGCTTCATCATCTTTGTCCGGGGGGGAGCTGGAAGGGCAGCCTTCCCAAAAACCCTCCTCAGATCTCAGCAGCTGCCAAACCCCTGTGAAGCTCAAACAGCAGCAGCGCCCCAGTCTTCAACTAGAAGAAACCTTGAATAATACCTCTTTGGTGCGACCCTTCGTACCTGTGATGACCCGTAGCAGTCGGTGGGAGCCAGACACGGGGCACTTGGCTCAAACACGGGCAGACTGCGCTCAGCCCATTGACGTGAAAAATTCCTGTTCATTAGGAAGTGCAGGTGAGCGCACAGGCCCTTTTCCTTGCTTCCTGCTCCTGAGAAGACATTGCAAACGAAGATTTGAAAATCCATTTTGTCCAGCCAGGAGGTTCTGTGGGGCTGTGCTTCCTGGTGGAAATCGGTGGTATGAGTTAAGTCGGTTCTTTGCACGGGCGCTTCGCAACTTCCTCCTCCTCTTTGAGCACTGGCGCAGGTAGCCTGGAGAGGCTGTGGAGTCTCCATTCGTGGAGATGCTCAGAAGTTTGTGTGGGCATGGTCCTGGGCACCCAGCTTGAGCAGGGGGTTGGCCCAGGAGACCCCAGCGATGCCCCCAGCCTGGGGTCTTCGTGGTGACCACGGGGGCTGCAGCGAGCAGTGCTGCGTGCGGGAGGGATCGGGTCTGAACCTGCTGTCCTCCTCGGGCACGGGGGCAGCCCCAGGCACGGCAGCAGGACTGCAGCCATCCGAATCCTTCAAAATCTGCTTTAATGTCCGGCATAATGGGTGTTGCAGCTCTGCGGCTGCTGTAAAGCAGCTCCTAATGGGGGATGCTTTGATAAGGTTAATGGCTCCTCAGCTCCTGAGGTGGCTCTCCTTAAAACATCCTGAAATCTCAGCATCTGGCGCTGGCTGAAAATGTGCGATAAGGAGCAAGAAAGGAGGTCTGATGTTAATTTTGAGATTCATTGAAGTTCAGGCAGTTCATGCATGAATGGAGATCACAGTGATTCAAAAAGAATGTAGGGTCCCCTGTGTTTCAGTACGGTCTTGGTTCATCCGTGGCTGCCTTCATCCTGGGAATGTGTTTGCACCAAGACAGGGGCGAAGCAAGCATGGGACTGTGGGAAGGAGTTTAAGATGATACGTATAAAACTTCAGAAATGAAAACGCTATTAAAAATGTATTATTCATAATGTGAAAAATGTAGCCTTTCACTTCTGTTGACACACAATTATTAGGTTTGGAGGATTACTGCACCTGAATTTGTTTTGCTACTGACACAAGACAAATGAGCACCAGAACTTTTTGAACCAGGGAAGCGATTTAGTAATTAGTACGATGGTAAAGAAAAACAAATAGACCTTGTCCGTTAGCATGCATTAGCCCTAAAAATATACAGTAGTAATTTCATGGGTGACCTGTGCTGTAATGTGATCCTGATGATCCCGAACTGAATGAGTATTTATATTTTTGGTTACCTGCTTGTTAGCAAAACAAGCGAATGGCTTTTGTAGGGCTGATCCGTCGGGATGCAAAGGTGAACTGGACGAGATGTGACGTGCTCCGCGGGAGCCATCGCACCCTTATTACCTGCCGGTTTGCCTGCCCGCAGGTTCGTGTTTCCTCGCTGATAACAAAAGCCCTGGAGACTCTAAAACAGTAAAACACTGAAGTTTGCCTTTTGTCAGCTGGGCTGGCCGTTTTCATCCATTGCCTCGACCTGCGTGCAATGGCGGGGGGGATGTCACAGGCGTGTCGCAGTCTACGTCACACGTCCCGCTCACGGGCAGAGCTGCAGCTTTGCCTTCACCTACCAGCTTCCCCCAAACCACGTTTTGGGGAAGAAAAACGTGCTCAGCCCATCCTTTCCCTTTCTTTTTCACTGTTCTCTCTAGCTTTTAACACCGGAAAGGTTTCTCTTCAGTGAGTGAGGAGTGTTTCAGTTTGGTGATTAATTAGTATTGCTATTAATACAAGATGCGATTCCATCAGATTAATCTATCTTATTGGTCAGGCTTTAATTAATTAGGTAATAAAAGCGACCCTAAAAAAAAAATCTTGAACGCTGGTTAATGAAACCCATGGATCTACTTATTAAGAATTAAAACCTTTCTCCCTTTAATATTTTTCTGCATTATTAAACCCTGCTCGGTGTCTTTGTATGGTTTGTCCCATCAATAATGAGAGTCTTATTTCTGAACTGCTTTGTGTGAGCCAAGAAATCTAATATTATCTAATTAGGGACAACTCTTCCTGCATAATAAATACAGGAGCAGCAAAATCAATTTGTTCCAGGCATTTTGCATTACTATTAAAAAATCCAGTCTGATACACTGTATGACAGTTTTCATAGGGGGAAAAAAAAAAAAATCTTCTCTGTAGATGGAGAGCTGGTCCTGTCCCTGGGCAGCCTGGCTTGGAGTGGCTGGAGGCTCTGGTGGGGACACCACCTGCCT
This sequence comes from Haliaeetus albicilla, assembly GCF_947461875.1. Classification (NCBI taxonomy): domain Eukaryota; kingdom Metazoa; phylum Chordata; class Aves; order Accipitriformes; family Accipitridae; genus Haliaeetus; species Haliaeetus albicilla. Next base: position 2,140,279 of record NC_091506.1, on the reverse strand, counting down.
CCATTCCAAAGGATGCACAAAAAAGACATAGTTTTGAAGAATTAGCATGGTCTGAATGTGTCCATCCCCTTCCTGCCCCTATATTTTCTGGTGCATAATTATTTCGGTCCCAACAGCTTTTAAACAGGTTAGTGCTGGATGGAGTGGTGCTGCCTCCTGTGTTATGGAAGGGATGCAATAAAACAAGTCTCTGCTTTGTTTTCCAGCACGTTGCCTTAGCCTTTTCTTCCTCTTGCCTGGGGCCAGGGGTTTCACTGGGATTTGCTGCGATAAAAGTTGAGGGGATTCATTGCAGGAGCAGTTTTGAGGCTTTAAAATGGAAAGAATCCAGAGGATCTCTTTCTATGTATTTCACCCTCTCGTGTCGAAGCATTTATGGTTGTAGCTCCAAAGTGTGGAGGGATTTTGGAGATGAGCTCGCGCAGCCCGGCACATGGGGAGGGCATCTGGTGCCACCCGGACCTTGTTTTCCCTGGGGACAGAGGTGACAGGGCAGGTAAGTGCCGCAGGAGACCCCTTAGGCTGAGCCCAGTGGTTTGGCTGACTTCTGGCACAACAGCTTGTGGCGGAATTAGTTTTGAGGAAAGGAGACTCTAGTATCTGTTTAAAAGATAATTGAAAAGATCTAAGTGGATGCAACATGAAAAAAAAAAAAAATGCAAACAATAAAAAGGAGAGAAAACTAGGTGATGTAAGTAGTGTTCCAGCCCGGGCAAAGTCAAAACCGGTTCTGATGGTGATGCAGAGTGGGAAAATGACATCGATCACCACGCGCAGACGCACGATCCCTCCTCACCCCGTGGCTTCTGCCGGTGGCCAGCAGCGAGCGACCGCAGGGCTGGCACACACCAGCGACGGGGCAGGCGCAGACGGACGGTTCCAACCTTGGAGCTCAGGTAGGAAGGCTTTGAGAGGGGGCTGCTGCATAATTCATCACTGCTCTTTCGAGACGGAGATCGCTTTTCTGAGCAATAAAGAAACAATTTATTTTCCTTTAGTGCTATAGTTTGTCATGTGGTGGTCTGAGGAAAATAATCTTGAGGGCACTGTGCATAAAGTCTTACAAACGGCAGCCCCCTGTGCTGTCAGGGGGTGTTTTTGCCATTGACTTCACTGGGTCCTGGGCTTGGCTGTGGAAAGGGAAAATATTGTGGGGAATAAAAAAATAATAATCAAGTCATTAGGCAGCTTGATATTTCATTCTGAGTAATTACCTCTGGTGATAGCCTTCTTAGTTTTAAAATAAAGGTAAATGATGGTAAAATAACAATTAAACCCCTCAACGTTGTATAAATTACTGTAATTGTGTCGCCAGTTATCACAGAACTTCAAAACAAAAGATGTTATTGCTGGGTAAGCTGCTCCATAGTATAAAAAATGTCATAGTAATGCTGAAATCCTACAGCTTTCAGATCATCATCATCGTCACAGAATGAAAATTTAGGTTAAGAAACCCAGATTCATTAAGAAATGGATAAGATGACATTTAAGTAACAAGTGCACATTTAGGGCTTCCAAAAACTGTAGTTTGCCCAGTGGTTGTGCTGATGGAAAGGTCCTTACACCAGTTCATCTTCTTCAATACCATTCATTCCAGACTGGGTAGTCACTGCCCATCATCACTGCTTGGGAGAATGAAGTGTTGGTGCCTTCACTGCACAGGTGGCTTTAAATGTAAAGAATTTCTGACGGGATCACACCCAAGGAATTTTTCTGTGCTGTCTCTACTCTTGAGGAGCGAGAGTGCAAAGCAGCGTAAATGCAGGGACAGGAAAATGTGGGGTTTGTCACTTGGAAATGGGGGAAAGAAATGAGCTGAAGCCCAGAAGGAAAATGTCACGCTTGTAGAGATATTGCATTAGCTTTTGTACTGTAGCAATAACAGGCACAATAAATTAGCGGTAGCCTGAAATTAAAATTTCCTATTCAGGAAGTTTGAGGCTCGTGCTGCTGAAAACCGGATCATGAAGCAATTACCTGCTGATAAAGCTGTGGGGTTTTAATCAATACTGGAGGTTGTGTATACTAGCCTTTTTAATTTAGCGGTTATGATTTTCAAACGCTATTCTAGACCTTACTATTAGATTAAGGACTTCTTTGAGGTCTGTGCCATGAGGTCTTCTTACCAATACTTGTCTTGGTCAAAAATAAAACATTATTTTATACTTCCAGCTACAGTCATTCAGCAGAAAAGAAGAATCAAGCATCCCTGCAGAAACCCAGGTCACTCCAAGAATCTGGGTGACCTCCTGCTCCTCCAGCCACTTTGGTAGCTCTTGGTCCCTGGAAGGAGGTTTAATTCCCAGCTCTGCAGCTGCTTTTTCTTCCTGAATTGCATCAGTTACTGCACACTTACTTTCGATTCTTGGGCCTTTTTATCATTTGCATTCTAAATATCAACCACAGCTTAAAAGCAGGAGTGCTTTATTTTCTTGGGAGGTAAGTGAAGAGGCTTTAGGGTATAAGCTTATGCCTCTTTACGCACAGAAGCACTTCTGTTGCTTTTACGCCCCTGGTGCTGATGGGGAAATGCTGGTTTCAGAGGAGGTCTGCTAGTCTCGGTATTAGTGGGCATGCCACAACCAAGGGAATGTTAAGAAAATGTCAGTGTGACCCGTTATATTTCACTCAGACCTTGAAAAAAGTACGTAAGACATGATCACTAGGAATTTGTTTCAGTTGCACTGAATGACATTATATACAAACAGATGAGAATGGCCTTTGGAGTAAATACTTGACAGCAATTTAATTTTAAATCTGTTTCTGTGAAATCCTTTTTGAACACAGAGACAAAGTGTAATCCTTCACAGTGCAATGCTCTGACTCCTGTTGAACCACAGTCGTGCTGTTATTTCTGTTTTCCTAGTAGTGAGGCTTTGGGGTCTGACCTTATTTTCTCTGGCTACGAGCAGCACTAACCTGTGTCTGTTTTATGGCTTCCCTGCTGCAACTTCCAGGCTATTGTAGCAGTGAGCTTGCCACTATAATTACAATGTGTAATTTATCTTTGGTTCTCAGATTCTCCAGTGTAACTTCCTGGAGGGATAACTCAAATGATAATGAATGCATGGTTATGAAAGTTGCATTGCCTTGTAATAACAGTAAAAATGAAAGGTAAATTAAACAAAAACATGCTAGGGTGCATTATACCGCAACAGAGCAGGATTCACCTCCGGTTTGGCTGCAGTTTGGGATGCGCTGTGGTTGCAGAAACACGCGTGCTCTGGTCTGCTGGAGCAGCTGGGTCAGGGGAGGAGATCCCCTCCGAAAGCGCTGGCTCCTGCGGCTGCGGGGCTCGGGAACCGACCTGGGAATCGGGATAGCTGTGGGGCTGAGGAGGGAGAGGTAATCCTGGGCTTGGAACTCAATATGGGTGACGGGGGGGGGGATATGGTTACATAAAATGATGTTTTATCAGTAAGGCAGCAATCCCTAAGGGTACTCTAACCCTGGATTCTCGCAGTTTGTGTGGATCCTGGTTTGTAAGAATTGTACAGTTGAACTCAATGAACACAATCCTAATTAGCTGTGCTGCAAGCCCTGAGCGGCGTCTCCAGGAGCTCCTGAACCCGGATTTATGAAAGCTTTGCAAAATGAAAATTGCTCAAGAGAAGAGAGGGAGAAAAAGGAAAGAAGAGAGGTGCGAGAAGGAGCTCCAGCGGTTTTCCCTGGGGAGGCTGTCCCTGCGGCAGTGCTGCTCCTGGCTGTGCTGTCACCCCCCCGTCACCCACCACCCCAGCGGGTCCGTGGTGGGCGATGCCGTAAGGCACGGGCTGGAGCAGCCTTGGCTCCGAGCAGGGCACAGGCTGCAGCTCGCACTCGTCTCCTGGGAGGTTCTTGTTTCTCAGAGTTGCTAAATAGGTTGCTGCTTGCTTTAAACGGTGCGTATAGCCATTATAAACCTATGCGTCGCTGTGCAAAGGCAGCTATTTGGGAAACGTGATGTCATATAAGCCCGTAAATACGCTCGTAGGGTTTCCCTGCTACGGCCAGAGCATCGCATCGCCCTGCGCAGCCTGATCCCTGGAGGGGAAGGGAGCTGAGCTCCTAGGGGCGATTTCAAAGCAAATAATAACAACTTTTGCTTTATAAAGACGGATGAAAGGCATCGGCCTCCCTGGTATGTTCAGCGCTGCATCCCGCTCGAAGGGGTGAGCTTGGTTTCTGGCCGCCGTTGCAGTGAGGCTTCAGTGCGGGCTGTGCCCGGTGCTCGTGGGGAGGTCGCGGCAGCCCTGCAGCCTGTGCAAACCCCAGCAGAGCAGGTGCTGTGGCAGGACACAAATGGTCTGGTATATGTAACTCAGAAGATACCGAAAGGATATCTTCCTTTTGCCTAAAGGAGCAGTGAACTTTGCATAATATTGACTTTAAAAGTTCTTTTTAATTGAGCATAAATAAATATCTGATATTATTTTTTGTTTTATGCTTCTGTTTTTGTCCTGGTCACGCATAAAAACCCAAAACAGGGTTGAGACTATAATGACCAATATACCCTAATGTTCTCTTCTGTTGGAGACCATGAAGAAAGGTGGTGATCCACATGAAAGATGGGATTTCTGCCCTGCTATTCCCCTATCTTGATGCACGGATTTAATCCCAGACTACTGAAAGAAAAACTCCTGAACTGTCATTCGTGTTTCCTGCAAGTGAAGGTATTATGAAATCCTGGGATTATAGCTCAGCGCAAAGCTGGACTTGCGATATGGGATATCTCCATGTGAACGGCAGTGAAACAAAGTGGCTCCCACCAGGGCCTCGGCAATATTTCCTGATAGAAATCAGTGCAATTAACTTATACACCGCCATAGCTTCACGTCTGAAAGACAAGATCTACAGCGCTGTAAATCACAGTGGAAATTTCACACTGTGCTTCCTAAGCAGAGCGTGTACAGTATATAACTGTCATTTCCTCATTTAACTATCATTAAAATTAAGTGCTGGCTGGAATCGGTGGTATGTGAAGGGAGACCTTGTCATTAAGATTGAACTGGAACCTCAGTGCTTTATACAAATTAATTGAGCTGAAAGCCCTCAAAGGAAACAAAGACATAATTAACAACTTCTGTATCAGTTTTAATAGCTTAAAAAGAAAGCTAAAGTGGGATGCTTTTTAGGCATAGCAGAGACAGGCAGCATCGCTCTGCAAAGTTTCCTTGCTGTCCTTGCCCTTCCTTTGCTGTCTGCCTTACTGGGCATAGTCAAGGCTCGGAGCTGGCAGGTTACTGCAGGGTTAAAACGAATGCACTTTTTTATTTCCAGCCCCTCTTTGGGCTGTATTTAATGTGAAGGTTGTGCTTCAGGTACCAGGCTTGTAGAGGGCACTGCAGGCTGGGCAGTGCTGGAGGTCCAAGCCCCAGAGCAATATTTGCAAGGGGTGCTGGCAGGGTGTTGGGACTCCTTAGTGATAAGTGGAGTATTCCTCTTTAAGTGACGTTTTCATATTGCAAATATTGAAGAATTGAGTCCAATCGGACCCTAAACGCTGTCCTCCAGCCCCAGCAGAGTGCCCTGTCACCACCAGTTAAAAACATTCTCCAGGAAAGAATATTTAGGGACTTTGTGGCGCAAAATTGCAGCATAAGCTTTAGGAAAAGGGGAATAAAAGCCTGAGACAGGATCTGGTTTTAAGTTAGGGCTTTGCACAAAGTCCTCTGATACCGACAAAAGTAGTCCCTGTGTGTTTTGTAGGTGCTGGGTCCACGAGGCTATTTCCCTGGCGTTGGTGCTCTTCATTGCTTTTCGAGTTTATTTACTCTGTAAGCCCAGAGTTAAAATACTGTTTTGCCTATTAGGACAGATGGCAATGGAAGGTGCAGGAAAGGTTTTTTTAAGAAATAACAAATTTGGAGAAAGCCAAGGAGGTACAAAATTAGTCTCAAGATCTAATTATTCCAGGGAATGAAAAAGCAGGCTTCTTGAACTTGCCTCCTCAGGGTTATATTAATATGAAGCATTTAATCATTAGGGAGATGAAATTAGTTCACCTAGATTGATCTCTAAGCTGAACTGGAAAGTTAGACAAAATAATAATTTCATAAACTTCCTTAGAATAATAATTTTTCTGAACAATTATGCTGAAGGACATCAGCTAGTAACCTTCTGGGGCTCTGCTATCTGCTTATGCTGCATATGAGAAGAGAGATGAAAAAGCGTTGCTGCTGTTTTTTAGAAACAAGAGGGGGAATATCTTGTCTCCAATGCACATGTGCGCAGCTGTGGATGCTGAGGTGGGTCTCAGACCTCATGGGAAGGTCTCCAAGATCTTAAATGTTTCTGCCTTTTTTTTTTTTTATAATGGAAAGGTTTGGTTTGTGAATATTTGAGGAAAGTGTCTTTCTCCTCCCGGTTTTTAATTTCCAGGAAGGCACTGTGATTTTAGCAAGTCCTCTTCAGTTTTCAGTCCTGGGTGCAGACAGGTAAAACTGTCAGAATTTGTCTGAAGGGTAGAAAAAGCCCAGAATAATAATAGAAGAAAAATGTTGCAAGTTGTTAAAATGATATCTTAAAAAACAGGGGAACGCGATTACCAACCAGTCACCAGAGGGTCTTTGCAGGTGGGCAGGACCTACACTTCTAGCTTCTCTTGTTTTCAGGGGACTTTGCTGTTAGTAAAATGCTGGGGAGATGTTCCTCGGCTCTGATTTACGCTCAGGGGTGTGATGGTATTGCACAAGTTTAAATGAAAGGTCTTTACCCCACCTCTGCCATGGGGTTGGTTTGCACCAAATGCATTCTCATCTTTATAAACCCTTGCCAGGTCAGAGGATGAAAAGATGTTGTATAACTGCAAATCATCGCTGCTGCTTTTTCTTACCTGTGTGATATAGGTCAATGTGGTTGGGCTCTGTTTTTCCCCCACCTAAAGTTTACAGAATATTGGTCTGAGCGTGGCGGGGTTTCAGTGAACGATTTGCCTTTTGCTGGCTTTAGTGTTTGGAATCCGAAGCAGTATTGTCCATGAGCCAAATCTGGTGCCTGTGAAGCAGGGTAGGGAGCTTTGCTGGTGAGGAAACGGAGCGTAATTCAGTATTTACCTGACCTGCGTGCACTGTGGATCAGTAGAGGACTTCCAGTTTGAACTGGGAGCCAACCAGTTTGACAGTTGTCTGTTAAGGGCACAGCCAGTTGATTACCTGACTTATTGTAGTTAAGTGCTTTTCAAAAGGGGAGAGGACCTTCTGTTTGTCATGAAAGTTTTGTATCAGAAAAAAAAGTATTTATAACCCAAAAAATGACTGTTGGAGAATCCAAACCAGTGCCTGAAAATACCGGAGACCGTCGTTACATGTACGTCCTTTCAGTAGTGAAGATCAGCTGTGTAATCTGTAGCAACAGCTTAAAAATGTATCCCAGGTGATATTCTGAAATAGCTGTATTGCCAGAATTAGCGAGGGACCAGGGAAAAATGGTGTGTTTTATAGCTTAACTGCTTGCAGAAGGGGCCAGGCACTGGTGTCTGGAGGAGACAGCCCCAGCGAGCCTTTCGGGGGATGTAGTTGTTGTAGAGCTTTCTGGAGGAAACAAAAGGAGTCTGTAGCTGGCTATTGCCAGATGACTCAGAATAATGACAGTGTTAGCAGTAAACAGTTTTAATTTATACAGGTGACATTTAAAATGTAAATCAGACCTTAAGATAATTGCTGGAAATAGGAAGCCTCTGTTGGTTTAGGGAATATTTCCAGTTTCTATGGAAATTATTTATAATGCAGTGAGATCAATGAAGAAGCTCATGTCTTAGAAGACTTGGCTGGAGTTGCTCCTCGTTGGAGTCAAAAAACTTGTTTAAAGTGAATGCATGGGGACAGGAGCTTGCGGTCAAGGTAACGTGCTGGGGAAAAAAGTACTTAAGTCTGCTGAAAAAGATAATTTTTCTCTTCACATCGCAAATGCAGGTGGACCAAAATTAGATGATATTACCACAGATGTGTGCACCTAACTCTGCTCCCTGAATGAACTTGAAGTTGTACGTCTGCTTTCAGATTTAGGGATTAATTTAATTTTTATGCATCTTTTACACGTGCTATTGTAGGAGAGAGGGCTAAAGAGTGAAATTGCATTTTGTTGACCAGAACTGGAGGTTATGGTGTGGTGAACTGCTCAGTGGGTCCACTGCTTGTTGTTGCAGGGTCCGTGAAACGCGGCTTAAGGAAAATAGACTTTTCGGGGGGTTTGCATGCAGCTGATAAGAAACGGTGCCGCGGGAGGACCGTGAGGCTCCACCGGGCAGACCCAGGTCCCGACCGCGGTTCTCCAGCGCTGACATAAGACGGACGGTCGTAAAACCGCCTGCCGGGTGGACGTTTGCAGGGGTGCAGTGATCGCCGTGTGTCCCCTTGCTCACCTCGGCAGGAGGGGACTGGGACGAGCACCGGGACAGGCGCTGCTCGCTCCAGCGACCTCAAGTTTCCTCCCCTGCAACGATCTGTGTCTTCCTTCTTCTACAGCCTGGGTGTGCAGACGAAACCCGGGCTCACCTGGGCTGACGGCGCTTCACGTTTTAATGGGGTCTTTATTGTTTAGTGGGCTTTTGAGTGTGCTGCACTGACCTCCTCCAAAGCAATTATTTTCTCCTTGCAGTAGGTGAATGCTACCGGAGAGCGTCCTCGTGGGGACCTCATCATCTTTATCTGATTTATAACAGATTTCTCCACTCTCTACAACCACCAACCTTGTTTTCCGCTTTGATTTCATCTTCATCTACTGAAGCTGGACTTCTAGCTAGAGGCTTTGGGGATTTTTTGATGGCAGTTGTCTGAGTGCTTTTTTTCCGATCAGCTTCCCGCAAACCCTTCAATTTACTTGATATTCATCCTTCTTTGTACCTTGCTTCCAGGTTTATTATTCCAGGTTTCAGCACACCATGCCACTTACCCAGTTAGCTATAAGACACAATCTCGTCGTTTCCATCTGAATGGTTTCTCATTAGTTCATGTGGGTGGGAATGTGTAACACGCAGGTCTGTGTGTGCTCCCACCACTGTGTGTATAAAAATCTATCTTCTGGCTAGAGAAAATGAATAAAAATGCAATTCTGACTAGAAAAAGAACATCTTATGTAATTTTTGCTTGCAGTCTGCATATGTATTCAATGCACTTGTAAAGTGTAAGGCGTGACTGGCAGCCGCGAGCGTGCACGGTGCAGCCAGAGCAGTCACACAGGCATGTTTAGGGGGCTGGATATCAGCAGGTGACAGGAATTAGTTCCGTTGGCTTCCACAAAGCGGTGCTGATCGATGCCAGCCTCGGGTCTTGCTTCTCCTAATAAACCCGTGCTCCCAGCCGGTTGCTCCTGCGTTACTGGATTCACCCCGTCCCCCGGTCTGTGGGGTGACAATGCCGTGGGAAGAAAGACGATGGGAGGCCGTAGCTGCCTCCCAAAGAGGCGTTGTGCTGGATGAGCCCAGCTGCAGGGAGTAGAGGGAAGGAGTTTGTCTCCCACGTTGCCCGAGCCGGCGTGTCCGTGCGCCTCTGGGTGCCGCAGCAGCATCGCCCGCAGCAGCACCCTGCCCCGTGCTCTGCCAGCGGGGCTGTGGGACGCTTCGCTACCTTACTTGAAGCCTTTACGGCTATATTTTCAGTAAAAAAAAAGTATTTCTTTCCCTACCTAGGTGCTGTTGTATAAGGAAAGATGAACCGGTCCTTTTACTTATTATACTTGTATTCTTGTCCGTAGTCATTATTGTACTTGTATTCTTGTCCGTAGCCTCATACACAACCAGTTCCCCCCGGCCTGGCTGTCACCCCCCTGCAGCTCTTCCCGCCTGGAAGATTCATTTCAGCTCCCACCTGAGGCTCTGCCTGACCTTATAACTTCCCACACAGCTCATTCATCTACCCCAGCACTCCTATTGCCATGAGACCAGACGTGTGAAGTTGTTTGCATCTGTCTGGGGCCAAACCCCTTGCAAAGGTGCAAATTGATGCAATTCAGTAGATTTAATTTGGCTGCCTACCAGTGTGAGCTTGGAATCTGGCATATACAAGATGTTGCTAATATATAATTCATTTTAATGTTATCTTTTAATTCTTTATTCTTTGAATCGCCTATACTGAAAATACAGCGACATGCTGTTATGTCTTCTCTATCTTTAATTGGGCCCTCTTATAAGGTTTAAATATGTTTTCATATTCAGGCTAATAACTTGCAGTTGCACTTCCCATTAATGTTTTTATTAAATGATCAATTGTTTTTGCAGGCTAGAGAACTCAGCAAATCTGTAAGCTATTTATAATAAAATCCACAACCACCTGATAGCTATTACAAACTATTTAAAATTAATGCTATTCACATTTGCCGATGTTTATAACAGTTTAAATTCTTAACCACTTATAAATAATGTATAAAAAGCAGTGCAATAAGCATGTCGGTGTCTTTACCCACCTTTCAAGGCAACCTTGTGGTGGGCTGTGGACAAAGGTGAAGCTGACTGTGAGAAATGCTCTCCTGCCCCTCGCTGCCAGTGCCGGCGGTGGCTGGTGTCCCCGTCACCGACGTGGAACAGCGCGGTGGCTGCAGACGCTCCTTAGCAGCCTCAGGATGGGCACGACACACGGCTCTTGTCTTTGCTTTAATGCCAAAGGCAAGGTAGGGCTTGGCAGCAATGCTGAGTGTTTCCCTGCGGTTGGGACTCTTAAAGGAGTCTTGTGCTGAATGAACCCCCAACCCCCATTGAAAGAAATTCTGGGCAGAAGCAGCCTCTTGTCAAAATGAACATTAAAACCAGCTGGCGTGTTGCTTTCTCACCATACTGGGAAATTGGGGGTGGGTTAAGGAAATAAGTGTTTCTGTCCCAGAAGAAAAAAGGGTGCTTCTACACCCTCTGCAAACAAATTGCTGCAGGACTGACGTCGCCTTTGGGTTTCAGAGAAGTCACCACCGGGTATCTTGTAAGGATGCTGTTTTGTACTCTCTAACTAAAGGAAACTCTTAATGGACTCAACCGGGACAAGGTCTACAAGGTTTTCCTGTCATTCAAAGCTCTGCAGTAACTCTTGGGTCGGTCCAGCTGCGGCTCTCTGCAGCCAAAGCAGAAACCATAGGTCTCTGGGGTGGGTGTTTAACTCTTGGGACATTTGGTCCATGAAAGCCAAGTTTTTGGAAGAAGCCAAGTAATTCATCTCACCAGTGATTTATGACAAGTCTCTGGAGAATGCGTGGTGTGAAGGAAGTGCTGCCGGGGTGGCTGCGATCCTGTTCCCCCCGACAGGGAGAGGATATTTCTTCCAGGACAAACGGTTTCTTGCTACGTACCTGCTCTTGTGCAAATGATCAACAGGAGTAACAGATTAAAAATAATGACACTCTTGCAGCTGCTTCACTCTTTAAGGAGGATAGCAGTGGGCTATTTTTAAAAGATTATTCAAACCTCAGGTCTATTACTGTAAAGCTGCTGTGAGCTGTCAGGTACAGAACCATAATCTTCACCGGTTATTGTTGTACTTATGAACTCAATATGAATTGCACGAACTAAAGCACATTGATTAGAGGGCTGACTTCCATATGAAGCCGAATCATCTAATTTTTACACTGCTGGCTCAACAAGTATTAGCTAATCATCTAGTATGAATGGTTTCAAAACACCACTTTGCCACCATCAGCTGGCAAATGGCCATTGATAGATTATTTATGGGTGAAAAACCACCAGGCTATCGCTTACACCGCAGCGGCACTTACAGTCCCAAGCAGGATCAGGTCCTCACCATGCTGTACAAGTGCATGAGATGCCTGCCCTGCAAACGACTGGGGATGTGCAGAAGGACAGATGAGGGAGCAGAGTGATTAACCAAGGAAAGGGCAAAAGACAGAGGATTTGGTGTCACCTGTGGGATGTATTTCTATTTTAGAATAGATAATGACAGATAATGACATGCAAATGCAAACAGCTTTTGGTGAGATGCTTGCGTTTCTTATAAAAAATGGTTGTAGTGATAAAATCTGTTTTTTGGGGGGGTGTCAATCTAAATTAAATTTTCCCCTGTAAATAATGACTTGCTGTTCTGGAGGTACAGTAGATCTTATATGTCTAAATTAGCATGCCCAGAGATGTCTGGGGTAATGACAGTGGGAAATCAAATTTCTTAGCTGAGGCTGGGGGAGAGTTATGCTGCCGGATTCATGGCGGGACTCTGCCTGTCGCTGCAGAAGTAGCAGGGTAGTCAACCTGCCCACTGAAGCCATTTCATGTGGATCTGAACCTGGTGGAGTTTTGGTAGGAATTTGCTGGTTAATGGATTATTTTTTTATTTCAAGTATACCAATATTATGGAAGAAACAGGACAAATTATGTAGCATTTTCTTTGAAAATGTGTGCTTTGGGAAAACCAAAGTTTTTCCTTCAAGCGAAGAAACTCGGAAGCACTACACCGTTACGAATCAGGACTGAGCATGGAAAGCTTTGTGGTGCACACAACCTCATGCAGCTGTGTCTACTTGCCTGGTTGTATTTCTGATTTGTCTTTTCTTCCCTGCAAGCAGGGAGCTGGAGCCCTGTGACAGATGCACTCGTCCTATTTGAACTAACTGGACTTTGGTCCAGGCAGATGCTCAGCAAGTAGACCTAACCAAAGTTGATCCTATTGTCTGAGGCCATCAGTGAGAACTCAGCACCAAAACAAAAAAAAACAGTTCGACTGGAGACTGGGCTGGTAAGCAGCTGAAACTGCACGAAGACAGCAGAATATCTGACTACAAATCAACCGCTTTGTGCTATAAATACCTGCAGCCATCAGGGCCCATCGAGCTCTCCCTCCATTGGAGCTGGCTGTGCGGTGCTGATCTGCCCTTGCGTAGGGGCACGTCTCAGGGTTACTCCTTGAGGCTGAGAGATCCCTTACCTGACACCAGACATCGATGGCTTGGTAAGTGACATTTTTTGCCTGCGTGTAACATTTAAGATACGTATAGTAAGCTTACACGACAATCTTTGTATCCCATACTAATTTTAAGTGTAGTAAATAGTAGAGTATTGACTGCCAGTCCATCTGTACTTATTAAATATTTTAGATACCTGAATTTACTGATTAGAATGCAATAAACTAACTACTAGATCAGATCGGAGTGATCTCTGACTTTTCTCCTGCGACAAGCCTCTCTCCATCACTGAGGCTGTCGCTGGTGCCGGCACCTTCAAGCATCGCTTGGTGCTGTTGGGATGGTGGGATGGACCCAGCGATGATTTCAGGAGCATCGTTATGCTTCCAGCGCTCGCTCTCAGGGTTAGAAAGGAAATCAGAGGCCTCTGTGACAATACCATAAAATGTCTGTGACTCCAACTCACTGCAGTTTTGGAGCAGTATGGTGAGATCTGTCTGTCCTTGTGTGCTATTAACACTGTTCAGTATTTTCCAAACATGTCTAATCAATAGGAACATCTTGGGTTTTTGTCTGCTCCTGGCAATCAGGGACACTTCACAGGTCTCAAGTCAAAATCTCCTGGTATGCTTTGAAATTTTAATCTGTATTTCCAAAACAAATGATTGTGGTTAGCTGGGAGGTTATATTTGCAATTCTGTGTAATAATTCTAGTTTTTTGCTATAGTTTGGAAAGACGATATCTGCAAAAGATCAGAATGCAGCTTTTGAATGATGGAGTGATTAGTGACTGTGATCGCTGGAGCCCTGTATTGCAGGAAAGGGTGTTTCAGCCAGCATGACCTATCTACGCTCGATTAGTAAATAACTCCTTATTTGTATATTAAACATTCACTGGGCAAACAGTAGAGTTGCAAAACATAAGTGCCAGTGCTTAATAAACAGTCCATAGGTGTTATAAACACATTACCCAGTGCGCTATGTGCTACAGAGAGACGTGAGGGCACCAGCAGGATGCCTGCTCACCTATTAGCGTCATTTATAAGCACCCAGCCAGCCTGTAACTATTGATTTTCCACTCATTAAAACCTTAGACAATAATTTATCAAGGCTTTGTAAAGTAAACCTTTTCTGTAAAGCCTGATGTCTTTGATTTTACATCAAGTAAGCACTTGTCCCTGTGCCTGTGGGTGCTAGATAAGCCCTAATTCATAGATTTCTCTGGAAGCTATCTGTATCGTTGAACAAAACTTTCCCTACAAGCAATGATGTGGCTTATTTTTCCTGATACAGAACAGTTGGCTGTTTTTAAGAAAACTGTTTGTTTTCTAAGCAAAAATGGATGACTTCAGCTGTCACTCTCAAATTGGATTAAAAATTTTCTTTCATAAACAAAGATAGGTGATGGATGCAGCCTCTGGTCCTTCTGTAAACACCTCTCACTGTATGCATGGGGTTTTTTTTCCCACCTGAGTGAAGTCTGGGTTAAATTTTATTCCTAGGAATGGAGTATGAAGTGCAGCTGTCCCTGGCTGGGATTTGGTGGCTCTGGCACAAGAGATTGCGCCGGTGAGCGGCTGTTGGGAGCAGAAAGTGAAGACTACGGTATGTGTCTGCGAGCTGTTGAGGAGTGTAGACAGGCAGGGATGTAATCTCCTGAACTGCAGCCCAGAGGTTAACTCCCTTACTCCTGCAAGAGCTGCCAGTGGAGTATTAATGACCACGGGCTGCTGAGACCTCCATTTTACATATCATCTGAGTACACAGAGTGCAAAAGTAATTTAATTCAGGCATCGCAATTAAGGAAACAATTATCTCTCATGTCTTGGGCTGATCTCCAGGTCATCTTAGCATTATCCCTTTTGATCTCATTATGAATTTAAAATATGCAATAAATTGGCTCTTGATTCTATAGAAAAGGTCAAGCTTGCTTTCTACAAGAGACAGGGGTGTATTTAATGGAAAGATCTCAAGGACAAGGGAAACATTTGTTAATGACTAAGGGAATGACTGCGAACCCACCTCCCGGGGACCATTTGTGCAGGACTTCTGCACGTGCACAACTTTTCCATGGGCAAATCCTGCCTGAAGACACTTTCCCAAGAGGTAAATTCTGACCAAGGTAGCAATTACATGTTGATGTTTCACCACAAGTTATTCTTGGGTGACCCAACGGGGGAAGCCTAACTGTGTCAAAGGAGCATAGGGGTGACTTGAGACTTGGGGAACTTCAGCACTTCATTCCCTCAGAGATTTTTGACAACCTGCTTGAGAAAGTGGGTTAACAGGTCCTTCTGTGGTTAACAGGTTGTTTTAAGGTTAACAATAGCCTTGGCAAGTGGAGTAAGATTAATTGCACTAAGCTGAGCTATGTTGACTTATCCGTGTTAAGTTCTGGTTTATGTAGTTTTTTGCCTTTTTTTTTTTTTAATAAGAATTGTTACATGTTTATACCATTATGTCAAAATAAAAGCATCTAAAGAAAGCTTAGTATAAACAAGAAACAACTATATGACTTTGGTTTATTTTCTCAAATATATAATTACAGCAAAACTGTACAGTGCTAACTATGATGGTGTGGCAGTGTGCTCCCCACCCCACAACCGGACCTGTATTTCCCATAACTTTGATCAAGCGATAACCACCAGTGGTGATTGTAATGGATGTATCTGGTTGTGATGGCTGCAACCGTCTCGAAGTGGACTTGGGGGAGACAGATAACAACGCAATAGCCACGGGCTAATTTGAACAATGCACCCACCTAACCACAGTGCTGGGCAATGTCTGAGTCATGACAAATTTCAAAGAAACTAACACCTGTAGTCGGTATGTAAATATGACTGTAATTCAATTATCTTACTCTGTAAATAGAGGACAGCCCATTGAGCTCTCCTGCATGGCAGTGGGCTGCACGCCAGGGTCTCCCCTTGAGGTGGGACGCCTCTCGGGGTTACTCCTCGAGGTTGAGAGATTCCTTATCGCATCAGATATTCGGTAAGTGAATTGGGAATAAGTGCGCTGAAACTTTGAAATCTTAGCTAAGTGATATAAAGGATTAATTGCACATATATAACCCTTTAGACATAAACCGTTGACCAAGTCTGGGACTAAGTCTGGATCCAGCCGCACCTAGACTCCTCTCTGAGAAGGAGTTGAGAACGCACGGGGTCCTTTCTGAACCTCCTGACTCAATGGCAGGGTCTCCCAGACAGTTTTGTCTGACCCTGTCCTCTACGCAGTAAATATCAAGTGAACCTTGCCATTGAATCTTATTAAACCACTGTTACATATACTATCCAACTTTGTTAAATTGCTGTTTTGTATCAATAAACATATTGCAATTTCTCTCTTAGGAGTGAAGTGCGTCACTCCATCCGCAACAGCCGGGCACGAATGCCGAATGCTGTGCCACCGCCGGGGACGTTTGCCACCCCAGCCTGGCAGCAGGACTGCTCCGCATAAACCAGGTGAGACAGGCGTGCTTACCCACAGCGGGGACGTAGAGCACGAGTGCGGTCTGTATGAATTTATCTTCACTGCTTCTCTAACGTGCACCTGCGAGGACTTGCAGACCCGGTGTGTTTTGCCCCATCTTCCCTCCGGCACCTCCATTCCGACACAGGTGGATAAACTCTTAACACTATAGTACCCTCGAGTGCATTTTTTTTAAATATCCCTTTTTAAATGCTACTTATTTTTCAAAGGATCGGGATGTTCCTGTTGATCTTCTGCAAGAGACAGGCAATTTCGAACACTGTTTCTGTGAAGCCATGGACTGTTTTGGCGCGGCAGCTCTCGTTGCATCGTACCTAAGGTCTGGTTATTCTGTACAAATTTTAAAGCCCAAACCACCGCACAAGCTGGATGTGATTCCCTACTGAGTTAGCCAAGTTGTATGCTGAGAGCGCGGTGGACATTGCATGCTCACTAATTTTAGCAATTGTGTTTCTCAGGGTGGGATGCGGGGAAGAGCGTGTTACAAGTCCACGCTCAGTCAAAACTCTCTGAGTTTGATAAAATGGACTGTAGGGCTTGGTGACTGATGGTTTTCCTTCCTCTGCCTGCCAATGGAAAACATATTATAAAGAAAAACTCACTAAAATGAAGACTGCTGTATCTCTGGTTTGTTCCTGCAAATGGAATTAGCTAAATAATAAATCCCACTGATCAAGGTTTTAATATAAACATAGAAATCCTTTGAAGTGTAAAAGGTGCTGCTAAAATGCTGCATTTGTGTAACTTAGGTAAACTTCAATTTAAAAGAAAGAAGACAAGAATTTTTATCTTTTATTGGATATTCTATTCACTCCTATTTTTTACGCTTTCCAGAAGGCAAAAAATAAATCGAAACTGGACTTATTGCAGTATTCTCTATTCAAACATTTTAATATATATTGCCTGGCAGTGCAAAGGACAGATAATTACATAGGCCTATCTTTTCTGCAGAAATGGATTATTTGGGTCCACGTTTCAAAAAGCACTGAGCATACAAAGTCCTGGTTGTGGTGTGAGGAGCTGGAAGCATCCATCCCCTCCTGGAGCAGCTCCTGGTCCAGTGTCTGCCAGGGTCCGGCTGACCCTGGCTTTCTATGGCTGCAGTTCAGAGCAGAGCTCACTAACGACGGTACCGAACCGCAGACTTTGGTAAAACGGATGATTTAGTAAAACTGGCCTAATCAGACTCTGGTGAGTGGTTCCCGGTGATGTGGCTAATGCATTCACATTATGGCCCATAACATCCATCGCCAGCCATAGCTGCGGTGCGCTGGTGGGACGCAGGCTTCCCCTCTCACCCAGGGAGGGATCTGTCCCTCTCTATTATAAGATTTTGCCAAAATATCTCAGTTAAGCTGGGATAATTTTCAAAACCCTGGTGCCTAAGTAAGTTCAACAACGTGGCTGATTTACTAACATCAGTTGTAGGTGGTTTAACTCGCCTGAATGAATGCATTTCTGAAAGAGGTTTGGACATGTGTCTCATTTGTAGGACCATACCCTTTTCTCTCTCAGCCTTTGAATTGTGAGTGCAATTTAGTGTTTACCCATTTTTCCTTTTGTGCCGCGTTTTGCCTAGCTTTGCATATAAAATGGCAGCTGGTCGCAGAAGTGAATGAGCTCAAGGTGGAAACGCAGACCTTCACCGTGTGAATCCTGTCCTTTGATTCCCCAGGAAGGTAACAAGAGAGGGGAGAAAGCTCGGTGCAGATTTAAATCATTAGCCACACATAGCCTTCACCCACTACCAATGTGAAAAGTGAAATAATCTACCAGAGAGCTATCACAGCTGTTGCACAGTAGCCCCGAACGCCTGGTCTGGTGAGGTTTGTATGTCCTGGGCTGCCGGCAGCGATGGATGACAGCTTCGGGGTGGCTGGGTCTGAGCACCTGGGCTGGGAACTTAGGGAGGGCGAGTCTGGGAATACCGCTGGGATGTACGACTTGCTCAGATTCCTTTGAAAATCGTACCTTCGCTTTGGTGCTGTGCTCAGAGCTCTGTGGTGCAGCTCTGCATGAAGTAGCGAGCTCCCAGGGCAAAGCATCCGTCTGATTTACAGCTGCCCGACCTTTGGAGGTACCCGGGGGACTCCCCTGGGGAGGCTGCGCGGCTTCTGCGCCCGGCGATGCTTGAAGTGATGGATAGGTATGTAAAAAGCATGTAGAAATGAATCATGAATTGCATTGATGCATCATTTATGAATATCATACAAGCAAAACTTGAGTTTTCCCCGCTGTATTAGAGAAGAACTAAATCAATCATTTATACGGCTGCGAATAAAGACACCTCAGACAATCTGCTTGACCTATAGGGTGCTGGGGATTACAAAGCCATTTCCATGTGGGACCCAGCACTTGTCTAGCATTCACACTGCAATTTTAGGAAGGCGGGTACAATTAAAGGGATGAGGAAACCTGCTTTCCATGGGTCCTGGGAGTTTTATATCTCCAGCACAAGGCTTGAAGTCCTAGGATTCATTTCCTGAAGACAAAATGGGTATGAATATGGTTACTTTTATGCCCTTCATGTTTAAACAATTCTTTCTGGGGACAAATTGCTTTAAAGTAGTTAAAAAAATAAACCACAACTTTTTTAAAAGGTTCCCTTCTCACCATCTTTTACAATAAATATGTGATGCTTTTGCCAAAAGATCGGGGATGAGCAATCAGCCCTTGTCCTTCACTTGGTGCAAAGCAGGTTGGATCACTAATGCAGCCGTCTGAAAGGCAAATCACTCTATGAATAAAAACCATTGTGGTTCAAACTGCTACTGAACCTTAATAAATAGAAAGGATATGTATTATCTCTGCCAGCATAAAACCAGCTAATCTTCCTTTCCACTGAGGCTGCTCAAAAGGGGGTTTAAAGTTGAGGTGAGGCAGAGACTTAAATGTGATGGTGTCTAAGTGACGTTGGACATGGGACATTTCCCAGCATCGTACCTCCACAAGCCATAAAATACCTGCTTCTTTCGCTCCTGACGTAACAGCAAAGTAAGTGGTGGGAATTTGGGGATGAGTACAATAAACCCGTAGTTATATTAAGAGCACTTCTTTGCCAGGATAGGAACTGTGCCTGAGGATAGGTCTCAGTAAGAACTGGGAGATATCTTGTCTGTACTAGGGTGTATGTCCACAGCCCTCTTTTCATAAATTATTTTGCATCCTAATAATAACGAAAAAACTTATTCAGGAGATGTTTCATGAACTTGAAAGCAAGGGAAAGCAAAGGGCTGCGTGTGCATTTTCCCACAGTGAGTGAGCCTTAGAAAAAAACCCTGCAGAGACCCTTGGATTTTTTTATTTTTTTATTTTTTTTAAATCTAGATTCCTAACAAGCTGCAAAGATGAAAAGCTTTCAACATCCTTATATTTATCTGGAGAAATATTCTGTGAGAGAAATGAAATGGAACAGACTCACAGACTCATTTAGCATTTCTAAACTGATAAATATATTTATTGGCCGTGCCTGTTAGGGGTGTGTAATACCTATTCTTTCTGCAGATGGCTCATTGGATTTCTTCCCTAGCACTTAGCTCTATAATGATGTTAGACTGCTAATACCAAACTGTCTTGACAATGTTTGTATTTTACCTCTTAGCCTCTGGCTGTTTCAAAGATGAGGTGGTTTGGGGGTCTTGGCTGTCGCTGGAAATTTGCTGTAATGAAAGTCAGCGAAGTGAGGAGTTTGCTGCATGCTTCAGCGGGGGCTGTTCTGGTTACGGGCAGTGGTGCTGTACGTAGCACCACTAAATGTCGAGCGATGCAGTCGAGCATCCTCCCACGGAGGTGCCGCTGCTGAGCCCGCCTGTGCCGAGACCCCCCTTGCTGGCAGCTCCCCGTGCGCTGGGGTGGGTAAAGCCTGCACAGCCCAGCCTTGAAAAAATATTTTAAGTCTGCAATATTCTCTTTATTTTTTTTCCAAGGCAAAAAGCAAGCAGGCTCCTTACCTCCTGTTAGGGTACAGCACAGGAATTGGGCATTCCCGCGGTGGTGGAAAATGGGTTGAGATAAACCAGCCGAAGCCTGGTTTGCTTTTAAATTAGAAAGAAGGGTCTGCACCCCCTGTGCACCCCAGCCTCGCGGGAGCGGGGGCCTTGTGCTGAAGGTGCCGGGGCTCGGCCTCAGGGAGGTGGCTGGGAGCTCGAGCTGATCTGGCGCTTCCCAGGCAGCAGTGAGTTTCTTGGCCTTGGTCGTGCTTCTGCTGTGGAAATTAGAAAGCAGATGCTTGTTACTGTTCTAAAATAGAGGATAATAAAAATTAGCTTAGACCTCCAAGGGACCCTCTAGGGTAAGGTATTGTTTATGTTAACACAGTAAAATATATTTATAATTTTAATAATTAAAAATAATTTAGATGTATTTTAGTTTTATACATCAAAGCACACTTTTACAAGTTGCGGGTTTTTTTACACGTGAGGATGTGAACCTATTTAATTTCTAGAGAATGTCTTTCTTCTCATTTTGAGAAAAATTAATTTCTTTTTGCTGTTTTTGTTGCCTCATTCTTACCTTAATGCACTTGTGACTCCAGCCCCACATCCCCTCAGGAACAGCTCTCAGGTGAATTTAGTGCTGTGTTTGTGTTGTAAATGCTGCCACCTTCATTTCCTTCCCTCTCCAGTAAAAAAAAATAAAAAAGTTAGCAGTAGAGAAGGTGAAAGAGCTCTAAAGTTTGGCCATAAAACCCTTGTTATTGTTTATAGCCCTGGCCCTGCGCTGAAATGCCACAGGAAAAGAAGAGGAATAGTGTGTAACAAATATTAGATCACACTGACAGGGGAGAACTTTCCTATCAAGGAGGCATGCGGCCACGTATCCGCTCTATCAGCCAAAGTTACTTTTTAAGAAATTAGGCTTTACAAACCCACTGCACCCCTCCACAGCACAGGCGTGATTTAATGCGCTCCTTTTTTGTTGTCTCACAATACAACTTTTGCTTCCCCGGCGTGGTGTGCTTGCTGCGGATCGTAATTCTGCGGCACCGGGGTGCAGCGGGCACAGCTAAGGGGTTTTTTTTAATATCTTTGTAGTTCTCCTTAGTTATTCACCCATTAAAAATTATTTAAGTCACACCTTTGTCCCACAGAACTGAGTAATGTAGAGAGGACGTTGCGGTTAATTAAACCGGTCTGTCGCGTCTCTTGTTGGTGCGTGATTTTTTGCAAGCCGTGGTTTCTGGCTGGGCTCCGCATGCATTCAGCTTCTGGTGCTGAGCCCGCCAGCAGCCCTGAGCGCCACAGATGAGGAATTGAGCTGTGAAGCAACACCTCAGGGGTGGCTTTTTTTACACCGTCTGTTTTTCTTGCTATGCTGGCAAGTGGTGTGCTAGGGCTTGGCAGAGGAGGGCAGCCAGGAGCATCAAGACCCAGCTTGGTGATGAAGTGGTGCCTTGCTGGCCTAATTTCAGGTGTTTCAGACCATTTTCGGGTGGTCTCACGGCTCCCACAGGTGTAACGTGTTGCTGGTTGTCTGCCCGCTCCTTGTGGGTCCCAGTCCCCAGCCAGCGCGGAGGGTCCCTGCTGAAGCCTCAGCACCTTCCACACGGAGTAGCAAACAGGAGAGAGGTCCAGGTAGTTTCTGTGCTCTTCTTAAAATGTTCTGTGACACGCTTAAACAAAGTCCCACCTGTTTTTAAGAAAAGGCAAACGTAAAGAATTCCTGCAAAGGCTTTTTCTGTTGAATCTGGGCAGCTCTGTTTGCCCAGGGTCGGTGCTGGCTGTGCTTGGTCGCTTGATGGATGGTGCCATCTCCACAAAACCGCGCGCTGTTTCCCTCCCACAATTACTTCCCATCGCTCCAAGCTGCAGGTCTCCCCTTGTCTCCTTCGGATTTGTCCCAGGGGTGTTTGCGGAGGGTCACCCCAGCCGTTTCTGTATGGATTCGGGTGACAAACTGGTGAAGCTCTTATCTTGTCTCCGATATCAATACAGTTCTTAATGCCTAAAACTGAACTCTTCTTCGCTATATAGCCCATGTGTAGTGTGACCTGCCCTGCTAGACACTAATTAAGACTACCTGTGTAGCAATTTGGCAATGTACTGTTGATGGACATCTATTTAGTAGAGCTCAACTGCTTTAATAACATTAATGAATGATGGTAGACTTTTTTTGTCCTTTTTACAAAGGTCATGCTCAAATCATCGCATTATCAGACTTAATTACAACAAGTTAATTTGTTGCTTGCCTACCTCACAGATGTTTAGGAAAACACATTTTGTACTTCATATATCATGCATCTGTGGGATTGCTCTTTATGCTATAGTAATATAGTCATTATAGCTGGCCAAGGATGATGGTGATAGGGATTGTTAATGAATTGTTTTTCAGTGCCTTGCCAGCCAAATCCATTAATGATGGTCTTGTACTTAGTACAATGCCATCCTTGTCCCCAGCTGGATGTCATGTCTACGTTTGCTTCTAGAAAAATACAAATACAAATAATAATAATAGGATTACACCACTGCACAGGATGTGCTGCTGACCAGTCCCATGGCATTGTATGTGTCCTTGGGTGTTTCCTGCCATTGCAGAAAGATCTTTCTGCCATTTTCTGGTCCCGGCCAACTAAATTGCTCCCCATTTCAGTTCTGTCATATGAGATGACTGCTCAGCATCCTGCACTTTTTCCATGTTTTCTTGTCCCTCCTGGGTCCCTGGCTAAAAGCAGGTGGCACACCATGGGAAAGCTCATGTCCAATTCACCTTGGGAGCAGCAGAGCCTGCTAATATGTTTCTTCATGTAAGTTAAGTTGAGTGATTGTTTCATAAAAACAATTTCCTTCCAAAGCAGCAGTGCCTGGGTGGGAGCGAAGCTCTCATGAAATCGCATCCCCGTGGGGAATCACACTGTTTCTAGTGCCTCCAGAGCCCCATTCCCGCAGCGTAACCACCCACCCAGGAGGATTTCTGAAGTTTATTACTGTGGTGGGAGGAAGATGCGCATTTTGTCCAGGCTGGGGAGATACTGCAGCTGGTGCCTTGCAGCGGGCTGAGCCCCTCACTGGGGACCTGCCCCTGCCGAGGGGAAGGAGGCAATCCCATCTCCGGAGCCGGCAGATGGACCAGCCATCTCAAGCAAACTCGAGCAAAAATCCAGCCCTGCGTCGAAAAGCACGGGGAGCAAAATGAATGCAAACCCTCCCAGACCTGTGTACTGATCTGCCAGCAGCAGCGGCTGTCAGAGAAGTGACTTGCAGATATGGAGAGCTCAGGCTTATAAAAGGCTAATAATTCACGTTTATAGTCACTTTACATTCAGTATTTGCAAGCCCAAAAGGATCTTTGCAGGAATTTAATTGGTAATAAACAGCAGTTGTGTTGCCACGGGGCGCACTGCTGTGTCTTGGAGTGGGTTTTCCCCAGGCTGTAGGAGATGTCAGGTAGGCAGGTGTACGGAAAGGTGAGCGAACAATGACGACTGTCTTCCTTTTCCTTTTTTCCCCCTGTTTTGGCAAGAGGTGCCCTACTTCTTGGAAGTATTCCCAGGAGACAGGATGAGTGCTGCAGTCAGATAAGTCAGCACGAGTAGAATCACATTTTATGGGGCCTTTTGGTAGGCTGTAGCTCATTATAATTATCCAGAGGACACAGCCAAACTGTTTAAACACCCTGTGAGCCATCCTAACAGGCTGGAATAGCTGAGAGGATTGCTGGAAAGGACACGTGTAAAGCGACGCAATCTGCTCGGGTAATAGCTCTGCCTTCGCTCCAGGATGCCTCTGCGCTCCCGCATGCCGCAGCATCTGCGCCTGCCCGCGGCTGGGCTGCAGTCCTTGGAGTTCAACGTCTGGGGGTTCCTCACGCCTGGCCACCCCTGCACCCCGGTACCACTTCTTTAATCACCAGCATGTGTGTTGGGTCACTGAGTGGAGCTAGTAAGCCCAGCGGAGAGGAAAGGTATATTGCCTCAGGTGTAATGATGCCCTGCTAATCTGACGAACGTGTTCAGGGCTGAAGTTTTGGGTCCTCTTGCTTCCTTCTGTCCCGCAGCGTTTGGGTCTGCTTGCTGGGCTTGGTTCTCTTGGCTGGCATGGAAGAGAAGTCAAAAAAATGAGCTGTGAAGTCAAAGAATGAAGACATAAATAGCGATAACAGGCTATTTCAGAAGTGACTTGTTTTCATAAACGGATGTCTGGATTTTGGAAAGGACTTTTATGGGCTTTATAAATCTTATTTAAAAGTAAACTTTGAAAATGTTTTCAAATAGTTACTGAGAGCCATTTACTGATAATCATATTAGAAAGTGAAAAAGTGATAATCATAAGAAATCTGGTGCCAAGTTTTACTGTGCTCTGGAAAGGGTGTGGGGAGGAGATGGAAAGGGAGCTTTTTTCTGTGGTCTGATTTGGAAACCACAAAGTAGTTAGCAAGGTGATAACACAAATAAAGGAAAAGAGTTTGGCATGCTGTGCAAGCTCTTTTCTTCTATGAAAAGCAGAGAAAGATCGAGAGCAGAAAGGTTGTAGGCTTCACTAAGTCCTAATTATCCCTTGATTATGCCCACAGTAGGGATGAAGTTTTCAAAAGTATGGGTTTTGTAGTAAATCCAGAAAACTGGCTCAGCAGTTCAATACTCCCATTTATATGCCCAGCAAAGTAGCGGTGAGGCCAGAGTCAATACTCAGTACAGAGATGTGTGGTGCCTGAAAAAACAGATTGTACCCAAAAGCTGCTCTGATTTATGCCACTGAATGTGCTGTAAGAAAGTTTTTTCACCTTCCTTTCCTTCCTTGCCCCAGGCAGGAAACCTGTTCGGTTCAGGCAGTGTCTATAATCCTGCATGTTTATTTAGTCTGGGACATAAAAATCCTCATGATACCTGCTTTTCTTTTTTTTTTCTTATTTTTTTTTCTTCCCCTCCTCCTTTCTTTGGCATTAAGGGATCGCAAGAGCTATTTAGAATAAAACCCAACATGACTGCCAGAGGTCTAATTACTGAACTCCTCATCTCTTTCTCCAGGTACTTGAATTCTTTGGGAATAAGAGCCTGAGGAATGCAGGAGGAGGGAGAGCCCATGTAAGCACATATCCATAGTCTGTAAAATGGATGTTTTATGGTTTTGTTTGTCTTAGTAGATTAGTGCTTTTTAGTCTATTCTGTGTGGTTCAGGTCCCCCAAAATGCTCAGTATCGGCAGCAATGTGTGTTTTGGAAGAAACGAGGGAGATGAGCAACGTGCTGTGTATGGGCTGTGTTTTCCAGCTGAGGGTGGTATTGATTTCCCCCGAGTGACAGCGCAAAGAAGTTCTGATGGCTGGAGCTGTGGGATGTCTTCCTTCATGGTCCCTATTTCAACTTCTCAGGCAAAAGGCAGTTGAGACTCAGCCATCGTCTCCCATCCTTTTCAAAGAGCAGCTGTTCAAATGCATAAAAACTGATTCTTTGTATTAAAAAGCAGAATATAAAAAGCAACTGGTTTATATTAATATATGATTCCCTAGATTGCTCACAGAATGCAGCTTACTATGAGATGCACTTCCATCCTCAATGCTCCCAGTAGCCACATCCTTCTGCCTGAAGGTATAAAAATAAGTGGCATATTGTGTGTTTCTTATGGCAGGAATTGTATACAATGTTGTATTGGGCTCCGCACAGGCTGCACTGCCAACTCTGGGAGCGCTGGACACTGTTTTCCTACTACATTTATTTCTTGCTTTGTTAGGCAACACCATTTCATAAGATACTTGTGGCAGAAATAAGATAATATCCATTTTGGCAGCATCAATTTTCAGTACGAATGGAAGCAGTGCTCTATGCAGGATTCATAATGAGTCTGGTTTTAGCTACATTTGGTGGAGATGGATACAAACTGAAAAATCTCCTGGCACATTTTTCATAGAGTTAAATAAATACATTAAGTATACACATAAATGCAATAAACACATACAAATACAGTTAACACACTGAATAAATACATACGGTCTCTGTACCTTGACTCCCTCTGATGTCGAAGGATTGTAGTCAGCTACTCAAGGAGTATTAATGCAAATAAGTGTATCAAGTGGTGCAGCCCCGCTCTGGCTGTGAACATACCCCTGAGTGCTCTTTGGGAGGGAGCTTATTAAACGGGGTTTTTGGTTTATTTGGTTGCTGGACTATCCCAGAGTTATTACAGTCCTTGGTTATTAGTGGGCAAAGCATCAAGCACTCTCTCAGGTATTTAAGAATGTGCATTATTCTTAAGTAGCAGTGAAGACTGTACGCAGGACAAAATTCAATATTATTAACCAGCAGCTGAGGAAAATGAGTAATATTTACAAAACGATTTTTTTTCCCTGTTCATAGAATATTTCAGTACCTGTTTAGTGTTATTCACTGGCATGTTTGCAGAGCACTCCTCTCCGGACCTGACCAGGAATGAGTTAGGGTTGCTTTTGCATGGACGTCCTTGGCGGTGGCAGCTTTGCTCATGCTGTCTGGGGGCAGAGACCTGGCGGGGTCTGAGCTTGCCCCGAGGGGCCATGCAGCTAGAAATGCTAATCCCTGCTGGGCTTCCTCCCAAAATACAATTAGGAGTAAATCCTATAAGCAAAGTTCGGAGAAATAAGTGAGAAAAGCTCCATGGGTGCGCCTAAGTGTCACACGGGAGGGGAAAGGGAGCATTGACATCCCCGTCACGGGGGCACTTGGAATTTTTTAGGATGGCAAACATAGCAGGAATTCTGATATTCAGGTAGGGGTGTGTGTGTGTTGGCAGGATTTGTGCCCCAGCCTTGGGAGGGCTGCTGGAGGGCAAGGGAAGGTGCCGTGCCCCTGCCCTGCACCCTCCGGAGAGCACGGGCTGGGGGACACGACGTGGGAATGCAGCGGATTGAGACATCGCAAGGTGAAATCCTGCAGACTCGAGCGAAGCTGTCATGAACGCAGGACAAAAATACCCAGTTAGAAAAACACCAGAAGCGGTCTTGTATTTTGTATTCTGCAGCTTCGCAGCCTGAGCTGGAGCTCAGCATGACACCTCTCATGCTCCATGAGATGATTTCCATCAGAGCCGTTTGGCAGGCTGTCCGCATCGTTACCCACGACAGAAACGAGCAGCGCTCGCAGCCGTCGTGCGGGGCTGTCCAGCAGATATTGCCGGCTACCTTAAGCCCACGTCAATTAACTTTTGCTCGGAGCAAGGTTTGATGAAATGACAACCAGCAGCAATTACAGCTCCTGGGCTGCTGGAGAGGGAGGCACGGCTGCGGGAACCGCAGAGCCGAGTGCCGCATGTGGAGGCAGAAACCCAGCCCTTTAACGAATCTCTGGGGCGAGATTCGTTTTGCAAA
Organism: Haliaeetus albicilla; assembly: GCF_947461875.1. Taxonomy (NCBI): domain Eukaryota; kingdom Metazoa; phylum Chordata; class Aves; order Accipitriformes; family Accipitridae; genus Haliaeetus; species Haliaeetus albicilla. Next base: position 2,112,701 of record NC_091506.1, on the reverse strand, counting down.
ACCTCCCTTTCTTGGGTGCTCACGTAATGCAGCGTGTGTGCAGCAGCCGTGTCGCGGCATCCCCTCCCTCTGCCCGTGTGCCGGGGGTCTCCGGCCAAGCCGCCGCGCTGGACCACGGCTGGCCGAGCGGGGCTCCCGCTGCCTTGGCAGGGCTGGATGCTAAAGCGGCTTCCCCGGCGGTGCCCGCAGCTGCACTTCGGCACGAGGGGAGTTAGACGGGCTTCGTGGGCGGTGAGATGAGGTTTGTGAGGGCCCCTGCATGCAACGCCTAGGAGAAACTGTGCTCCGTGTGTGGTTATGTCCTACCGATCCTTCGGTGAGAAAAGGATAATGCAGAGTTTTTGCATGGAGAAGGAAAGGGAATGGAGCACGTTTCTGAGCAGTTAAGATCACTTTCAAAAATAAATAAATAGTTGAGATCAAAACATTTTTGCTTAGGAGTTAGGAATTTCATTTTTCCTGTAGCTAATGATGTTTGCAATGCAGGGCTTTGCTGAATAATTTTTAATTAGAAGCTGGGACACAGATTCAGGGTCCAAAACTATCATATGTTTACGCTCATCCATTTTCTTGAGTCTTTCTGGAGATAATGAGTCCTGCCTTCCTTCCTCAGTGTCAAATTCGAGTTTGACTTTTTGCTTGTAAATAGATTAGAAAAATTAATCCCAGGCTGTAATAAGGCCTTTCATTATGCTATGAGGAAGGTTATTTATGCTTTTAAAGCTTGTTCCAACCTAATGGGTGTGAAAGGAAAGAACACTTAAGCTCTCTACTGCTGACAAGAATATTGTATCTGAAAAACAAAAGTCATGGTGAGTTCGTTTTGCTGATGTTATTTAAGATAAATATGAGCACCACAAGCATGAACTGGAAGATACATCTTTAAAGATAAGGGAAGGGGGTTTTACACTGGCACATCCCAAATGCAGTTGCAGCTGCACACAATTAATTGTGTGGGGGGGAAAAAGTGGGGAATCGGGAGAGGAGTTTCCTTCCCAGCCAGTTTCTGGCAGCTTGTGTAGACCAGCTGGGTGATGCCCAGTTGCAGTAGTTTCTCAGTTTCTTAGGCTATTTCCCCCCGAATGGATTAAAGGAGCTTTCTAATCTCAGCTGATCAAAGGTGATTAGAGCTGAACGTGAAAGATGTGATGCTGCTCCAGGCCTCTGACAGAAATCAGTGTCGTGATGGGAATCGGAGCAATGGAACTGGAGAGCAGGCACACAGCCCAAACGGCGATGCGGGCTTATCGCTGCAATCAGCCTGGTGAGGTCTCTGCTTCTTGAAGTCCTCAAGAAAAGGCTGGGGAGCTTATGAAGGGAGAGGCAGTAGCGAGGGGTGTGGAAGGGTCGGCAGGGCTCTGCTGGGCGCCGAGGATGATGCTTCTGGCTGGTGGTGCTTGCCGGCCCTGTGCCTCGGCGTGCAAGTCCTTGGGCAGAGGGGCTTCTCCTGCATGGCCATGTCCCTGGCTGTCCCAGCTGGTGGGCTCTGCACAAGTGCTGTGAGAGTACATGTTAAAAAATTCCTTTATATCTCACAAACAGCTTCACCTTCAATTGCTATTAAAATTAAGAGGTACTGATGCTCAGGTGAAGAACACAGATTTTTTTTTTTTTCCTCCTGCATCATCTGGGGATTTGCTCTAATAATGTCAATCCATGCAAGCGGAAGGAAAGATCTGGCTTCATTTTCTTGGCTTTGTTCATGTTCAGTTGTCCTGTAGTCTGTGAGCAGCTCCTCGGCAAGCCTGTGGTCCCTGGGACTTGGGGTAGGGTGAAGGTTTTAGAAACCCAGATAAGAGGCAAGAATAGCCCAGCCAGAAAGTCATAGAGTGTGAAAAATGTTTTTGTATGTGTGTGGGGGGAAAAGGGAGTGTAAGTCTTTTTGAGAGGATACTGTGCACCGAGTGTGGAGCACCAGCCTTTTGTCTCTGGATTCTACAATTCAAATCTGGCTTCAGAGGCAAAATGAGCTGGTGGTCTCGCCTCTGCAAAAGTGGTTTAAAAAAAAAAGTCGATAAGCCCAGTTCCAGCCCCAGGGTGGGGTGAAGCGGGACTGAAATGAGCTGAAGAATTAATGACAGATGTGAAAAATGTACCCAAAGCCTGGCTAACCCTTGCTTGCTTTGGACATTGCAACTTCCACCAGAACTTTTTGTTTGCTTCATAATAGTCCTTTAAAAAAGGTAATGATCCCAAACTGTCCCCAAGAAAGGGAATGGAAAGGCTCCCTTAACGTAAATGTGACCTAAATAATCATCGTGATCTGAATAATCGTGGCCCTATTCTCAGTTAAAGCCATCAGTGGCCGATGACTACCCAAATCGCCCATTTAACACCTTTTGTTGTGATCTACCTGGTAGAGGCTGCAAAATGTCTTTACAAAAGGCGAAGTCTCTGTTGACTCTGATTGCTCAGTGTGTTTTAAATTAGTGGAAAGCTGTGCTTCTGAGAACTACTGCTCTCGTAATTAGCCTTGTGTACTTTGTTATGGCTTAACGAAGTGACTGAATGCCTAAGGAGAGGCAAAACCCAAGCTCTGCTTTACACTTCGCATAAGAAAGGCATTTTCTTCTTAAGTTCGTTATTTAAGAGTTGCTTTAATTATAATGAGTAAACTGAGGGTGCTTATATTAATATAATTGATGTTACCAGATGGAATTTATAGTTACTGAAGCAGTAATAAAAAGTAACTTATAATAGCAATTAAATGATTTGCTGACATCTTACAGGCATTCCACATTCTGAATAACTGAGACGTACACATGCAGCCCTCAGAAAGAACTAAAACTGGGGCAGGTTAATGCTTGCAGGTCAGGCTGACTGCTGCACAACCGCTGGCGTCAACCTGTGCTTCGCACAACTTCTAGACAAACGTTTTGGTTCACAGCTGTGCTCAGGTTATTCCTCTCTTTGCTACCCTTACAGCCCTGGAAAAGGAGACAGAAGCAGACTTTCCAGGCCCCAGACTTGAGCTCAGCCCAAAGCCCTGCCTGTTCTCCGGGGAATGCTCTACGCTGCAGCTCGGCAGTTGGGTTATATTTATACCCAGATAACTTGCTTTCCATTATGAAATTTCTTTTCTGGCAGGGTATGCATCTATCATTAAATCAAAATCATTCTGGAAACGGAACAGAGACTCGAACTTCAAAGCTTGCCACAGTTCTCCGTGGAGCTCTTCTTGCTGGTTGCCTGGGAGGCTGATTTGAAATTATGCATGGAGACGGGCAGAGAGGAATGATTTCCAAAGTCGTCATAATTATGCCCCTGAGTGGGCGAGACTTGGAAACGGCTCTCGGCGCGCAGGAGGCGACGGGACGAGAGGCAGCCCGCTCCCTTCCTACGCCGGGAGCTGCTGGGAGCTCCAGCACTCCCAGCACCCTCTAACCAGAGAAAACCCCAGGGAGGGTCCAAATACTCCAGGGCCTCTTTCCACCCCCTCCACCTACAGACCATCCAGCAAGGCCTCGTTTTATATCTGCTTTCCATATTGTCTGCTCTCGCTGATTTTAGAAGGCTGATGGGTACAGAGACGACAAAATACTGTCTGACATAGCCCTTTATAGCTCTCCACCAGAAGAGGTTCTTTGCTTTCTTATGACAGCCTGGAATCTCAGCCACACTGTGCTTAAAATTATTATTAAAAGGCCCCTTTTGCATTAAAATATTGTCAATTTTTAAAGCCTTACATAGCTAGGTCTGTGCATTTCTGTTCATATAGTCATGGGGCATCAAAATGGAAGGTAAGTCTGAGAGAGACAAAGAGTTTTCTGGTGTCTGGGAGAATTCGGCATGCCTCAGTACACGCAGCCCCTCTCCAGCTAGAAACCTCCGTCTGGTGGGTCTCGGGTCACAAGTGTTAATTTTGAGCAACTTTTAAATAGTGGGAAGTGTCTGCTGTGTGCTGCAAAGCAGCAAAGAGAAAGCATTGCTCTCTCCAGCTTGTTGTGGAGGATCAGCTACCAGGAGCTGAGTCCTGATGCACTAATCAGTGTATTTCTGATGAGATAATAATGCTCTTAACTTGTGGGTTTTGTTAGTGAGGCGTGTTGGTTCATTTGATGTGAATGAGAGACTTCATGTGGCTTGGTGGGAGCTCAGAGATTAATGTTGGTTAAAAGTACAAGTCAATTCTCCCCACTTAAAAGGAGCTTCTCCTTAGCCTGGGAAGCTCTGCAGAAAAACAGCTCCAGGTTTCGCTGTTGGGGAATTTGTCTTCAGCCCCTTTGCACAGGGATGGAGGTAACAGGAGATGTTGGCAACAGAAGTGCTTTGGATGCTTTCTTTTGTCCTTTTCAATTCACTGTAATAGCAGCCAATGTGACAGAAGATGTGCAGTTTGGATGCTTTCAAGGTTGCCCCGTTTTTTAAAAGGATCATTTTTGCTGCGCAGAACAGCACCACGTTTGGGGACCATGACACTGTACCCACCTCTGAATAATTGCCTAATATCTTCCAGAGTGAAAAAAACCATCACAGACCAGTCCTTTCCCAGGGTTTTGCGCCAGCCCCAGCCCGTGCCATCTCCCCACGGAAGGGAAATGCTGTGAAAGGTGTACTTAGGTCAGCAAAAGGGTTGTAACTCACTAATGCAATACAAGCCGTTTCTATACTCATGTTTTACAGTTCAAAATACATACTGTGCCAGCACAGAGCTTAATGGTGCATATGTATCATTATGTAGGGCGCTTGTGGCCCCTGGCTGCCTTCCCTGCGTCTCCTCTATGCTATGCCTTTCCCTCAGTAATCTGCTTTCTCTCTGTATCTGTTAACTCCTATCTATTAACAGCTAGGGAACTGTTAATAGATACTGAGTACTCATTAATTCAATGAGTGATTTAAAATGTTTTTTTTTGAATTATGCAAACTTTAATGTGTATTGGATTATTACATGCTCAGTATGACTGTGCCTTGTATGTATTAATTTGGTTTCCACAGAAATCGATGGAAGCAACTCTATGATTTTGCTGGGAATTTGTGTACCTGGTAAACGTTGGGAAACAGGTTTCATGCAGTACTGTGGGAGAAATGGAAGGTCGCTATCATATTTTTAGAGTCTAATACATAGTCAGACGCTACTAACTAACATCTACTTTATTAGGCTCAAGTGAAAGATTTTAGAACAGGAAGCCCAGTGGAGGTATAGTTGAGAACATTGTTATTTAGAAAATCCGGAGTGCTCCTGAGTTTGCCCAAAAGGTTTTGCGTGCAAACCGAAGCATTGCCTGCATTAACGCCCATCACGTCACGCCCATCTTCATCCAGCTCCCCGTGCACTTCACCAGCGCCGCTGACGGTTTTGCCAGCTTAGGACGAAGGAGCCGCAAATCAAGCCTTGCTCAAAAGGTCTCCCATGTCCCAGCTTCACCTTCTCACCTTCGCTGCTGTGGCAGCACCCTGTCCTCGCTGCCAGCCCGTGCCGCAGGCTCCCGCGCCCTGCACGGCTCCGGCGCTGCGCTGGAGCGCAGGCACCCGGCTCGCTCTCGCGGAGGAACTGCTTACTCCTCTCCTGCTATTTTGAGCTCGTGCATATTTGTTTACTTTTTGGATGTGCTCTAAATCCACGTAGTACTCGTTCACGCAGCTATTTTTGGCAGGGAAAGGATTGATGCTGGAGAGGGCTGATGGCACCGAAGGCGTTGCAGCTCGCTGCGCACCACAGGGGCTGAACTCCTCTTGAAATGGGGCTGGCCCCTGACTTAATTTACTTGCAGCACAGGTTCACGCTAGCTGCTCTCCATAGCCAGGGATAAGAAATGACTGGCTCCTTCAAAGGACCCCTGCTGATTCGTGAATCATTTCTCAGTTAATACCAAAGTTATAAGATGCTTATTCACTCCTGGCTACTTGGGTTGTCCCAGAAGAAGTTCACCTTGGGGGATTATGCTCTCACGAAAGGTTTTGATAAAAAATTGAAATGCCCTTTTGTTGTCTTGAAAGGCATTATGTTCACATGATAAAAATGATTTTATAGCTAACTCTACGTATTAATCAAAAAGATCAGTACAATACATAGTTTTTATCTTTTCTGCCAGAAACCTTACCTCCCCATGGTCTTGGGAGCTGATTATAAGAGAAGATATAGACAAAAGAACAGGATCTCAAAGACTGGTTTGATCAATGTGACACAGACATATGAATTATTGTCGAGAACTTAAGGGGGAGAAATAGAGCACTTTGATGCTAGGGAGAAGTGAGATTGTCTGAGTTTTCAACCTCCAGGCATCAAAGGTGCATGAGGTAACTTCATTCGTGGTAATGAATTCATGGCCGGCATCTGGTTCTGAATGAGATTGATTTTCCTTTTCCTGAGATATATATATATATTTAAAATACGTACATACGTATCCCCCATACCATTGCTTTCATAAACCTGCCCATGAAACTACTGACTTTTTCCAATGCATCTGATTGCAAACGTAGGGTCAAGATGGAGTTTCTGCTTGGTAAAGCCCTGTGTTTTACATTTATTAGTCTGCTCACTGATGACTGCCTGAAATCATCACCCTGTCTTAGAACCGGAGGTGCTGGCAGAGTCACTGATTTTACAGCAAGGTTTTGTGGTGACATGTTGCCAGGACATCTGACACCTTGTACCGTGGAGTTGGCTTCCCCTGGGAATCTGCAGGTCCCGCTGATCCTGTGGGCTTTGTCCTTTGCTTCGTTAATGTTTTGCTCACCTGCAGTGACATCCCCCCCACCTTCATTCCCCCTGATTTCCTGGCAGTTTGGACATGCAGAATATCCAGCCGCTTCTCCTGGCCTAACAGGACGTTTGAGCCCGACAAGAACATGATGAGCTACTGCAAAAGTCATGAGAAGAAAAAAAGCCACAAGTGGCATTTACCTTTCTGATTAGTCTCGTCCCAGTACTGTGTGTATGGTTCCATTACAAGACTGTGTGTGACAAAGAGTAGTTAGATTTGCACTGCTAATTAATCTTTAAATATACTCACGTCCTCCCAGAGCCTCTCCAGGAGTGGTTACATTCTCCTGATGCACTGTGGTCTGTCATCCCTCCAGCTGCTGGAAATACGAGCACCACCTGTAGTCTCTCTTCTCTTTTCAAATGTCTCTTTAATTATCACTTCTCTGCACCCTAAATCTCAAGGCGTGTCAGTAAAAATGAGGCCACCTACATTATCTGAAGCAGATCTCTAAGTTCATCATTTGATTGTCTTTCCCATTGTACTTCTAACGGGGTAACAAATCCAGTGCCATGTACAGGGCTGGCCTCCGATGCATAGTAAATTATTCAGCATATAGAAATGAGGATATATACAGGTGTCTTAATGGATACAGCACTGCTGTAGCTGTGCTGTGGATATCTGAAAATAACTTTCTACCATGAATGTACCAGCTTGCAATGTGGTGTTAAGAGAACAGATGGATATTTTGCCATGTGATATAGCCTAGAAAAGAGCTTTGACTTAGTGTACCATGCTTGTCTGACTTTTAAACTTGTATTAAACAGAATTTCATAATGACAAACTCCACATAAAAATCTCAAATAACAGTGCACTTGGCGGGAGGTTACTAAGCTATGAAAATTATTGATTCATTCTCCTTTCATTTCGGATGGGCAGATGTATATGAATATTTATTTACTTTGAAGGCTTTTTTTAGAGAGGAAAAAGGTCTTCAGTAGGTATTTTGATTTCACAGCATAATCAAGGGAATTAGTACTATGTATAAAACAGTAACTAAAACTGTTAGATTTCTGAACCCATACTGACGTAAGAGAACTTCCCCTCCCATATAAAGCTGTTTCTTTTTGTTGCAGTGCTCCTGACATTCAGCCTTTGAGATGATTATGTAGTGTTAATTCATCATCTCTTCAAAATGAATTTCGGAGATTTAACCACTTACAAACAACTCTCTCAAGATAGCCTGGCATTAGCAGCATTGCAGGTAAACGCTTCATGTTTGTCACTAATTGGCTGACTCTTATGAGCTATGTGTAGGCATGCCAAAATAATGGCCAACCTACAGATGTTTGATGTGGGAAGGCCAGTAGGTTTTATGCATCACGGGCTGATCCAGCTGCGTTGAGATAAATGGAAAGATTACCTCTCCTTTTCCTGAAATGGCTCATTTATCGGGTCTTAACAGGAGGGGATCCCTGTGGTTCCTGGGCTTGTTTTGCAGACATGGCATGAAAAATTCACGTGTGGTTACATGGGTAGTGCCGAAAGGGTTTCAGACCCTGCTGTCAGCGCTCTGGGAGTGCCCGGCATCTCTGGGTACGCAGAGGTCCCCTCTAATAGTGCTGTTCGATGTAAGAAGTGTTGGAAAAATCCCTTGTGTGCCTGTGGTCTGCTTCCCGGATGCTTTGTGTCCTGAGGGCTGAGCAAAATCATCTTATGGTGTTATTGGCTCATGGAGGGCAGTTTTATTCGCCTTTCGCACGTGGGAGTGTGGTGGCTTTGCAGAGGGTTCGGTGCAGCAGATGACTGGACCCACCATGTCCGAGGGGCGACGGCTGATGGGAAGGTGCGGGTCTGCACCCAGTGGCTCCCACCGTTTGACTTGCCTCTTGCTAAACCAAGGGCAGAAATACAAAAGGGTAAAATGTTTCCTAAGCAGAACTTGCCAGCTCTTCTCCAGAAGTCCTGGAGACACCCCGAAGTCCACTTTGGAAATCATGATGCACATGAGGGCACGTGCAAATGTCAGACGCAGCGGGACAAAACCCTGCGGCAACCTCAGAGAAACAGGGCTGGATCCTGTGCAGCAGGATTGAGCCTCAGCTGCCTTGGCAGGCAGCAACCCCATGAGAGCACTTGTGCTGAGAATCAGGAAAATTGTTTATGTTAGTCAACAGCAGTTCAGAGAATAGTTTTAGGTAGGCATAACAAATAAGGCCTTCAAGGTATCAAATACTCCAAACAGATCAGAAAACTGTTCTGGTCAAAATTACATGGATAGTTTAGACATCACTGTGTCTTGTAAAGAAACATACATTTTAATTATTTATTATATTACATTTATTTGTACAATATACAATTATTTTATAATAGCATATAAGGATATAACATTAAAGCATATATACTAAGATATATCATATATATTTATTATATTATATATTTGTTATATTTTTATTATATTTATTATTTAGATGGCTTCCTAACAGGACAAATGGTCTTTCAATGGTAATGTTGGCAACTGGAATCAGGCTAAACAGGAAATTATCACTGTAAGAAAGGAGAGAGTTAAGATCAGATCCTTTTTTTTTTTTTTTGGACAGTGTCACTTTGGGGATGCACCATATGTGCTTTTTAAAGTTGGAATGAAGTAGGAGAGAAGAGGAAGAGTAGATTGCCCTCATTTTGGAAAATCATAGTGTACCAGCATGACCTGTTTTTATGGATGAGAACCTTCAGTCTACAAAGTTCTTGTTAAAAGACTTTATCTCGCTGACCAGATGGTGCAATTTGTCTGGCGTTGACATTTGGGAATATCTGCTGAATTTTGCATAAGGACAACTGTTTTAATTATCCAGTGTCTTGCTGTGTTAATCTTAATTGTCTGCAGTGACCAACTCTTTTCTTATTCCTGGCAATCATGTAACTGTATTGTGTGCGCTTTTGTCCAACCCTCTTCTCATCTGTACTTCTTTATCATCTACCCCTTGGATATTTCTTTGAAGTGAACTCCTGTTGCGGGGAAATGACGTACTATGGAAAATAAACCAGATGTGCACGAGCCTGAGATATTTAAAATCTCTCTTCCAAGTTGATCCTTTCATCAGAATAAATGTGAGATCCTCTTAGAGGTGGAAGTAGTGTATAAGATTAGGGCAAAGAACGAGCTATGAAGTTCAGTTTCATGACTGTAAAGGAGATGGAAGCTGTAGCAGCAGCTGGTTGCATGACCAGGTTCCCCTGTTCAGGAAGGATGGAAAACAGAGAATTCAAATTCGGTGAATTGACCGTGCCTCAGTGGCACGGTCCCCAGCGCTGTGCGTGGGGACAGAGGTGTGGTTTGGCCACGCCAATAACACACATACCTCAGCCCTCCTCCCCGCTTGCCCTAGAGCCCCTCTGCCCATCCCAGCATCCCCCAGAAGTCAAGGAAAAAAGCACAAGTGGATTTATGCCCAACAGACCCCCTGTGCTGTCCCCTGTCGACCCATCTTGGTTTGGATCGTTCATTACAGTTTAATTTAGGAAATTCAGGATCAGGTTTGTGTGTGCAGAGGAAGCGGCTCATTACAGCTTAATTGCTCGTATTGCCTGGAGCAATACATCTGTATTGATACAGAGCAGCACAGAAATGTGCTATCCATTACAGCAAACGTATTAGTCCTCTATTATAATGGTAAGGCTTATCATTTAATATTTAGACTGTATTTGGGATCACACAAGGCAGGGCATCCTCCAGCTCCCACCGGCAGCCCCTGCTCGTGCAGCCGCCTCCCGAGGCAGCTCTGTGCATGCCGGGGCTTGTGTACCGTACGTGAAGGACAGAAACATGGGCTGTCCTTATGCAGAGAGATGCCGGGGGTATTAAAGCACACGGGTGTCCCATTGCCACTGGGGCTCCTCCGAACAAGCCCGTGCCTGCTGCAGCCTCCCAGCTTGGCTGCCGTCCCTGGGAGGACCTGGTCCCCCCCGGGTGTAATCCTGGCATGCCGGAGGGCTGGCACCTCCCCTTGTCATGCATGGCTATGAAATGTAACGTGAATTTGGACTTCCTAGCACCAGCCCCCGAGTTCAGTGTGCCCACCGCAGCTCCGGCAGCGTGCCAGTAGAGCCGCAGAAATGCCTCCCTCTCGCCTGGAAGTCACCAGTCCTTGGCAGACACACGGCACATGGCTCTGAGTGGCCCCGACTCCTCTTCTTGCAAATTTTTTAAAGTTCTTTGCAGTCACTTTTGCTGCTTTTGGACACTGGGGCACTCAGGTCACAGCATTTGTCTCCACCTCAGCTTTTCCTGGAGAGATTACAGTTTAATAGGGGGACGTGTAGATGTGGTACTTCAGGACATGGTTTAGTGGGCATGGTGGTGTTGGGCTGACAGTTGGACTCAATGATCTTAAAGGTCTTTTCCAACCTAAATGATTCTGTGATTCTATGATTAATCAGTTAGGTTGGCAACTCACTGCCGTGCAAAGGCTACTGAATTTTGTAGCTGAGGATGTGTTTAATGTGCTGTCACCACGGGAAACTGTGATGAATTATGTGCAACAGCAATGGTATGCAACTGAACAACCAGGTAGTTAATTACTGCAATTATAACATTTTATGAAAAGGAATTGCATTCCTGGTCATTCATTATGATGATGAATTTCCCACATTTTATTACTGGTCATCTGCACCACTCGTATGACAAATGGCTAGAGTCCCATACAGAAAGAAAACCCTCACTTTTCCTTCCCTCCCGTACATGGAGGAGATGGTGGCGTTAATGTGACAGTGTCTAATTGCTCTGGTGTCCAAGTTCAATATTTATATTCATTTGTACATAATACTCACGTCTGAGTATTCTGTTACACATTGCGTGGCTAGCTTTTATAGATAAATTTATGGTTGGCTTTCTATGACCAGTCTAATACATACAAATGTTGGTCTTAAATCTGTGGAGAGACTAGGGAGTGAGATGTTTTGGCAAATTGTGTAGAGCAAGTGAAATGACAGGAATTAGAAAGTGGGAGTATTGCTTGGTACAAGATCCTTGACTCTTGTTGAGTGATAAATTTTCCAGTACTAAATAGCTGGCACATTATGTTACACGAGGTTGATGGGTGCAAATTATTGGCTTGGTTGTTTCTAGACAGAATGTTATTAGCTGTAGGGAAATATGGCAAACAGCCAGGAGCAGAGCGTGAACTTCTGTGTACATTGTCTTGAATTGCAAAAGCAATTGTGTGTGCCTATTCGAATTGGCAATAGGAAAGTCACTACCAAAGGTATATCTAAAGTGAAGAGATTGAGCTTTTTCCAATACGGACCTGAGACCCTGATCACATGGAGAATATCAGAATGCCATGTTAATTAGAAACAGCCTGTAATCAAATAGCTGAATTTCCTGCCACATTAGGATCCTAATATGCAGGACTCAAAAAAAAAAAAAAAAAAAAAAAAAAGGACTGCAATTATGTGGTATGAAAACCTAAAACCTAGAGTAATAGATATTTCAGAGAGGATATTGAGTTCTATAGTTCAACCAGTCTGCAAAAAAATCAAGGAGAGACCACTTAAATGGGTGGATAACCCCCTGCCCTCCTCATCTGCTGGGAGATTCTTGCACCTCCTTTCCACGTGCTGGGTGCCTCCCACAAGCAGGGGTTGATGTTGGGCCAATGCCTCGTCTGGGCTGGCTGCTCGTCTTTTCCTTTTTTGCATTGACCTCCAAAATGTGCTGCGTTACACCAGCTCATACATATACAGCACCCCATTTTCATAGTAATTTATTTTTGGCAGTCAGCGTGCAAAAATTCTGAAACCAAATGATTAGCTCAAAAACGCCTGTAATGTGAATATTCAGCAAAGGAAAATTTTCCCTGGTCTCCTCCAAGCTGAGGAACATTGGAAGTCGCTGTCTTTTTTTCAGTCCTGAATACCACTCAAGGTCTTCTGTTCTCATTTCTCAAGGTCTGCACCTATAGCCCCAAGCAGATTATTATCCCAGTGGTTATTAGTGATGATTTATTCATTGTAACATTGCCAAATGGAAACTAATTTTTTCATGTTAACGAGTAGTAATTTGAGCATTCAGAAGAAACCTAAGCTACAGAGAAGCAAAAAAGTATTAAGAAACAGAAGAAACGAGTGCCCCAAACGAATGGGGGCATCCCGTGCCGCGGATGACAGGTTATCCAGCGATGGGGGTCACGTCCCCTCCAGGACGCAGGGATACAGCCCTCCCAGGACACCAGGATGCTCTGCAGCCGTGCCCGCAGCCCTGCTTGTGCTATGGAACCTGGGGAAGAGCAGCTCCCAAACGCCAGCTGGGCTGTAAAAGTGACTGACACCACTCTCCTGGATGTGTTGTGCCAAAAGCATTGAAAATGCACTCTGGGATTAATGTCGATGGTATCTCCTAAACAGAAGAAGTTAATAATTCATTAGTCTGCGGTCAGTCCATGCTCAGAAAGCGACTCTGGAGAGCGATACTGGCATCAGCACAGAAGTGCACAATGACGTGAGCCGTGATCTTCCTCCCGGTCACGGGGGCTTTGCTCTGGTGTCCGTACCCCTTTGCAAGACCGGCTCTGATGCTCCTTTATGCTCATTTTCTGCTTCCCAAATAATGCTGGCTAAGCCTCAGATAAATTATTAACTACGGAGCTCAATGGCCACTGTTAAAATGGGTAGTTTTCTTCCCAGGAGGAATATCAGGGTTGCTGCATCCTTATTCTTCCTTGCAGAGGTGCCCTCGATCAGGAAATGCCGTCGAGACTGGTGTCTCTGCTGCTGGAGCTACTGCTCTGCTGAGCCATGCCTGCTACAGTCATTTATATTTTAAATAAAAATTTGAAATGCATCATATGATTCACGACTAAAGCCACAGTTTGCCAGCGTGCTCGTGGGAACTGTGAATTTCCATCGGTTAAGAAACGTGCGTGGAAGGATGTTTGCTGCCAGATGGAGCCGACAGGTCTCTTGCTCAGTGAGGTTACTGATGGCCAGCCGAAGCGCAGGCAGCACGGGTCTGGGTTTGTGGCTCACTCAGACCAGAAATGGGCTAAAGAAACGTGGAAATACTGTTGAGATGAAAATGATGCCTCAGGGTGGCAACAGAAGATGCAGATGAAACAGCAGAGGTGGTAGTGTGATGTTCTCTGGGGGGTGGGTACAAGGTGGGTGTCTGCTGGAGAGCAAGACGGAGTAAACCTCCCAAGCGTGCTTCCTCCCAGTGGAAACTGCGAGCAGAACAAAAAACATTATATAAAATTCATGTGAGTGATTCTCTGTGAAGCCAGCGGGGCAAAGGCTGCGATGAACAGAAGAGCTGCCTCAGAGGACTTTTGGCACTACAAGTGCTCCACGACAGCCTGACTGCAGAAGGCTCTTTTGAAGTCTCTTTGAAAAACATCGGTCTCCTATCCTGTTCGGATCAAATGAGGAAAATGCTCTCACCAAAACATTCTGAAATTCACGTAAATGAGCTGAAATGAGGGCTGAGAGATTGCCTCTGACGTTAAGTGAGACGACAGCTGCTGAAGCCCCTCTGCTGGAGCATGGATGGAGTGCCAGGTTGGTCTAGTTGCTTCTTGAGGACTGGGAAACAGGGGTTTGGACTTAATTTCTGTTTCCTGGTGGCCAGCGTTTGTTTAGAAACACTGAGCTTTTAAATAATGAGAGTGTGTGGAAATGGTTCAGAAATACCAAGTTTCTATGTGTGCGTCAGTGACAAAATATTGAATATATAACAAAACCAAGAAAACTTTGACATGAGGTTCTGAATGCAGCACACACGACATGCTCAGCGCAGCTGCTCTGCTTATTAGCAATCACAAACATTTCATCCGTACATTGCCACTAAGTATCTTATTATTACAGAAAAGTGGGCCTCTGCCACCTGCCTTATCAGCGAGGAATGGCTCAAACGCTGTTTGCTGATGGAGGTACGACCGCCACTCGTTGCTGGTTGGAAGCTGCCGCTTTCCTGGCAGCCACCTGCGCTTCTTCTAAGGGCATCATCAGCAGAGTTGTAGTTTAGCAGCTGATGATGAGAACTTCTCCTGCGGTTCCTCAGAAAAGCAGGCACGTATTCATCAGTAGGAGTATTTGCTCAAAGAATAACGTCGTGCGAACGAGTGGTGTGATCCTGCCAGCTGGGCTGGCTTGTGCAAACAACTCAGAAACATGTTCCTTGAGAAAACCCCTTCTGAAGGAAGCAAAAAAACTTCTCTGTACAGAAACCACATGGTTTTGTCAAGCTGCAGCCAGCTTGTTTTCAGGACACGCCAAATTTTTGTTCGCAGTTGAGGCAAACACACTGATCTGGTGTCAATAAATGTCTTGATTCAATTCAGTTTTTGAAAACAGTGTGTTGGCTACAGCCAGATTCATTGGTGCCATTAGCACCGGTTCTTACACAGACTGCTTAAACCGTGGTTTTGTTTTGACATAACTTACAAGATCACTTTTCATCACTACCAGTAACCGCTTTGAGAAATCTCTGGAGTTGATAGTCACATAGACTTACTGCATTAACACTGTATGCTGTAAGAAATTGTACTGGATTTTGTTTTCCTGCAAAGATGTCTGGTGCAGCTTTGTGGGTAACTGCTCCATGTAAAACATGTTTTGGGCTTGAGGAAAACTGGGTATAAAATCCTTTTTTTACTGTTACAGAAATTCATAGCTGTAATTTTCAGTTTCTGCAATGCCGGTGAGGGTGATCCCGCTCTGCCGTGAGCCGTCGGGTGCATCACACGCTTGGGTGCTCCATCAGGTCGCTCTGCTCTGGGGCAGCTCCCCTTTACGCGATGTTTTCCCTACACGTTTGCATGCCACTAATGGTAATCAAATAATTTCTCATTTTTCTGTGTTTACTCACATGGGTGGAAGGAGCCCTGGAACTGCCTGGAGCAGAGGAGGACCTGGGCTCTGCCCTCAGTCCTCATCCCTTCCCTGGAGCTGGGACCCACGAGAGGCTGCTCGAGGCCACGAGTGAAGGGTAAATAACTGTTCAGACTAACTACTAGGTGACAGCACACATTTTGTTAATATCAAATGTAACTACAGGCTTTGATACAGGAACGCTGCTTACAGCTCTCATGAAAGAAAGTCGGTTCGCTGCATTAATTCCCCAATGACAGATTAATTTCCTTCCTTTAAAATAATTATGGCCATGTGTACTGTTATTGTATGACTCATTTGGTCTCCAACATACGACACCATGGCCTGATTTGCAAAGATGCTGAGTGACCTGCAGGGTCCGTTGACTTCATGCATCTCACAAGTATTTTAGAAATGTTAAGACAGAACTGAATTTATTCCCCCACCTCCCCCACCCCCCAATTGAAATAGGAAAGGTGAACAGCAAGTTAGGAGCTTCTTTTCTCCAGCACTTCATTTTGGTACCTATACAGGAATTTAAGATTAAGTTCCTTGGCCAGAAGAATAACTGTAGATGTCCAGCTATCATACCGAATATATGTATGCAGGTGTCAACCTGAGGCTTTGAAAATGCCCAGGCTGGACTACAGTGTGAGATTTGTTCATTCCTGCAATCAGATACATGTTGTGGATTTATATAAAAATTGTATCAAATATTTATACAGAATTTGTTAGAGAAGTCTGTCCCTGTGCGTATTGCAGGTTATACAGTACTCCAGCTTTACTGGGGAAAAGTAAACCTTTAGTTTAGTAAATCATGGAATGGGATCATGTCCTACATTGGTACAGTTTGAATCCAGTCCTGATTTAGACAAGAGAACTGACATCTCCTGGTAGAGCCATGCTCCATTTTCCAGTCTTCATATTCTGAAAAATTAACTGGGTTAGGTCTTGTCCTGCAAATTGTTATGATGTGAATACTATTCATAGAAATGAACATCTCTGTTGGCATGAACGAGACATCCGTGTTATTATGAACTCCTTAGGAGGATGGGAGTCTGCAAGTTCAGCTGAAATATCAGAGAGTGCATCTTGAACTTTTTGTTCTATGGAAAACAAATGATCTGTATAAAAAAATAATTGCTGTACTTTATGGAGTAGGCAAATGGCAATATGCAGGATCTGGTCCTCAGCAGCAAATTCCAGTGCACTTGTGTACATGGAGAAGTGAGTTTTTCTCCCAGTGATGTGATGTGCTGGCAAGAGTAGCATACAGGGCAAAACTCCCGTAAGATTTCCAACTAATTACAGAGACTTGTTTCTGCTCTTGTTCTAGATCCTCGTGTTTTTGTTTGCTGTGTCAGTTTACATCCCGTATTGTGAGACCGAGGTGGGTGGGGAGGAGTGCGTGCACGTGCAGTTATATTTTGCTTTAGTTGGCCTACTTAAAAATGGGTGAAGCAGACAACTTGAAATTCATACTCATTAAATGGCATCAGAGACAGCTTTTAGGGACTTCAGCATGACTCACTGTGCACAGGCTTAAAAGAAACAACAAATGCAGTATCATTCATTCCTCTTGCTATTTTAAATTACATGGGGAAAAAAAAGCCTCATCTAGAACCTACTGAAATGAATGGGATGACTTCTTTAATTTAAGGCAATTTTGGTTTATATTTTAGGACCTTACATAAGAGCTGCCTACGCCCTCCCCCTTCCCTGAACAGTTGGAGGAAAGCTGAAAACATGCTTTCCTATCGTGTCTCTTCTGTGGATAAGACAAGTGAAGTTAACAGTTGGTTAATTCATCATTTGACTGCAAAAGGTTGGTGGAATAATGTACTTGAGAAAGACCAATGGGTAGCACAACACTGGTTTGTGCCGGAAGCTTTGGCGGGTTACAGATTAAGACAGAAGGCATGGTGTTTTCCAGATTTTTCAAAAAGCTGACCTTTTGGGATCACTCTAAAGTAATATTCTGCCTTTGATCTCTGCTTGTCCATAGTAAGAGGTAATTTCTGCAGCTTTTAATGTGTTTTATTTCTCATGCTTAAAAAAAAAGAAGAAGGGAAAGCCTTTTCAACCCCACGTTCGTTGAGTGAGGTTCATTTTAAAAGTGGCTGAGGTTAAAACAGACTAAAAAACTTCCTGGGCATGACTCCGAGACTATTGCAGGCTTGTTGCAGTGCCTTCTTCTGTCAAGGCATGGACTTGCTGCCTCAGACTATGTCTCAAATACTTCTTGTCCATATCGGGAGTAAAACTTTGTAATGGCATTAGGGTATTAGCAGATGATCTACCAAAAGAAAGAACGCTTACTGCTCCGGCCACGGCCCCACGCCTGCTCCCACGGCCCCTGTGCCCCACGGCTGGCTGGTGTCAGGGCACAAAATCAGGGCTCTGCCTGCTCCCCTGAAGCTGCGGTTGGGATCTGGCAAACGTAGGGATGATGTTGCATTTTCTGAGTGTTGCCTTAAATGATGCAATAAACCAGCAGCAATAAACCAGCTGTAGCGAGGCGCCCGAGCTAGCCGGGCACTGCGGGTGCTGAGGGCAGATGGGACTGTGCTTCTCTCCTCTGCGCTGGTGTCTCAGATGCTGAAATTACCCTGGGAAATTGGAAGTCATGGTTCCTCCTCTGTTTCCCCCAAGGAATTTTGTTTGTGCGTTCAGAACCACAAAAGGGCTGTAGCACTGAATTTCCTTTGATGCAAGAGATATTTATTAGTATTACTCATGTGTAAATAGGCTTCCCTGCTCTCGCCTCTGAGGCAGAGGAGATATTGCTGCCTGCGAGACAGAGAGAGGATTTAAATGATTTCCACATGAGAAATTCACTTGGATGGTTGTTGATCTGAAAACAAAGCTGGTTTCTAAATTCTGACTTTGTTTTCCACAAGTTTGCTACTCCTCTGCTCTTATTTCTTCCATTTTCTTTATAAATACAGATTGACATCCGTAAACTTTCTGCCTATTAAAATTGTGCCTTTGTCAGCATCTCTTCCTGCAGGAACTTTGTGTGATAATTTCTAGAAGCTATTCTTTGCCTTCTAGAAGTCTAATCTTAGACAATAAACAAACCCAGACAAATGCTTTTTCAGTCTGGAAAGCCATAAATAAGTAACCTGTACTTGTTAAATTAGGCACTGTAAAAACGCTGAGCTTTAAATCATTGTCCTAGTAATTATTGTCATCATTGTCGTTATTAGATGACATAAGATTTTATTGCTGATAATTTGGAGGCTTTGATACATTTATTTGAACTGACTGCTCCTTTGGCTAAGAATAATTGCTTAAATTCCTCTCATGGGCTTTTGCTTCTATAAAAACGTTGTTGACCTTGAAGCTTTTACTTGATTTTGAATTCTTATTCAAATGCAAATACTAATAACCGAGAGAAAAAGATGTTACTTCCTAAGCAGACATTCCTTTTGAGTTCTGGAGACCTTGTACAGAAAAGTCTGGTTTTGTTTGCACTGTGAGAGACCCCCAGCCTCTCTGCCAATGTTTTGGTTTTTTTTTTTTTTTTTTAAGAGTAGGAAGGTAAGGCTCTCTTTTTCATAAACAGAAGTTGATGGTGCTTAAGTGCTTTGACTGCTGAAGATCTGCACTGTGTTGTTTGATGGACCTCTTGGCATTCGTGTTGTTTTGTTTGGATTATCATGTTCAGGAAAGGGTATTATCAAGGGCAGTACTGTGCACCTCCTGCATTACTTTTTCTTTCTGCAGTTTTCCACATCTTTTAATACTGGAGGTGTCTGTGTAGTCTTCATAGTAAGCTTTTTCTCTTACCTGTATTTGGTGAAGAATAAGCATGGGCTTTTGGTGCTTCTTCAAGAGTAATATTCTCAAAATTGTCAAAAGCAAATGTGAGCCTCCGTTTTACCTAACTAGCTTTCTCCAAAATGAGGTTTCAGGGCTTTTGAGACAATTTGGTGATAGGCTAGAGCATCAAAGCAGAGGTGAGGATTTCCCTGCTCTCCCATGGGCTTGCTGGGTAATTTTTGGCAGGTTACATCTACTTCTCTGAGCACTTGTTTCCCCATCTGCACAGAGGTGATAGTGCCAGCTTTTCTGGTGAACCAATTCCAGCTTTGCTGACAAAGCAGCGGGCACTTTATTTGTAGTAATTGCATGTTTAAGTGCCTTGCTAGTTGGACTCTCACTGAGATACTGAACATCTCAAAGTCCAGCTGCAGCTTCAGCCTCAGTCGCTCCTGGTGCTCCCCAGAACCTGCTCAGCACTTGGCACCGCTGATTTTCAGAGGCAGGAGCCATAATTTTGCAGAGAAGGTTCGCATGTGGATCTGACTGTTATGGGAGGAGAAAGATTTAGTTTACTTTGTTTTCCATTTTACTTAATTAAAATTTTGCGGATTGTGAACTTCCAAATTGGTGATTTCTGTAAGGACAACTCCAAGGAGCTTGGTAGACTGTGCATCTGCCCCCAGAGCAGCTCTGGCGTCTTCTGCAGAGATGTACCACTCTCCTACAGGGAAAATGATCATGCCATGAATGCAGGTGAGAGGCATCGGCAAATAAACCCATAAGGAGAAATGGCTGGATTACAAGAGAAAAGCTTTTATTTACATTATGAATGATAAGAAGTGACAGAAGTCTTAAAAAATACAGAGATAAGAATTTGAGAATTTGTATGCTTATTGAATTGCTGTCGGGTGCAGCAGCCTAGCAGACAGGGTAAACGTGATTTTTACTAGAGGATCTCATGAAGATGTTCAAATAATTAAAACTCAGATATATTTCTTTGGTAGTGTATTCATCTTGTCCAGTGAGAAGAGTGTTTGAAGGCTCTGCAGCAAACAAGAGAGGTCTGGACAGCCGTCTAATCAAAGATTTCTAAAAATAAGCTTGGAGTTTGCAAACTGATGTAAATTGTAACAACGTTCCAGGTTGTGAGCACTTCTCCAAGAGGAAAGGGTGTGAACGGAGTGTGTCCCTGTGTTTGTGCACCCGTGCTGGTGGTTCCCAGCCGTGATTATTTCAAGGTGTTTTGTTATTTCTACAAGAACACTCTTGTTTCCCCCTCCTGTAGCTGCTGCTGGAAAGAGGCCACAGCCCGGAGTCTGCTGCAACTGGGCCATTTCGCTATTCACTTCCTAACGTTGTGTTGCATGAAATAGCGTGCATTTAGGTGATGTACCTATTCAGCTGTGGTAATAACAAAGAATGATTTCAGAAATAAATTAAGAAGAAAAAAGAGTTGGATAACAACATAAAATAGTGCCAGGCAGTGTAAAAGACTCTGGAGAGCTCCAAAATGCCATGGTTTCATGCAGTGTGCAAATAAGGATGAAATTGAAAATCAGATGTTTTAGGAAAGGTAACTCTTAATTTGCATGAAATACTAATCAAATAATTATCAGGCCACCTTAAACAGCAATATTGAAGGTCACTTAACTATACGGAATGACACAATACAATAAGGTATACCTGGCAAAAATTTTTAAGTACAAGTATAATTACCGATGGGATTTGTTAATTTTTATTTTGAATAATCATGTGTATGTTTCTATATAATAACTGACTTTAGTCTGCAAACATCTAAAAATGTTTGACTCTTAGATGATTCTGCAGTATTGAACTCCAAGTCTTAGCCTGAAACTGTTAGAAACGGAGGCAATGCATAAATAAAGATTTTCAGTTTTAAGTTTTTAGTCAAGCAAGTAAAGATTAATGAGTCCAATGACAAAAAAGCCTTCTCCTTGTGATGGCTTGTAGGCTCTCATGGATAAAAGGCCAGACGAGTCAAACTCTTCTCATGCATAATTTTAAAATATCCCTTTGTTTATGAAAAAGAGGACACCTTCGTTCCAGTGAGCTATTAAAGTGTATTTTGTGAATTGCAGACTGTAGGAGATTGCTTCCAAAGGGCCATTATTACAATATGTCAGTGATGATCACTGGCTGCTTTGACATTCTCTGCCTAGCTCTTGCTTTCCTTTCCATGAAAAGGTTGTAATCTTGGCAGAAAAAAAAAAAAAAAAAAAGTGTCTGATCAAGTGTGGCACAAATGAGTTGAACTTAATGGTCAAAAAGTGGAAGGCCACCTGTTTTAGGTGATTTTTAACAGCAGCACTAGCGCGTCAAACTCCTCAGCTCTAGAATCAAAGTTGAAATAAGCAATAAAACAATTTTTCTGTTTATGTTAAATGATTTAAACTGTGTATCCTGTATCAGGCTCAGACAGAAATTTGAGTATTATACCAGCAATATGGTCTCTAAGCAGTACACTTTTTTCATTATTCTTCTTCATATCCATGCCTCATATGATCCCTTTTATTGGAGTTAATGGCAAATACTCTTAGGTAGTAACAGGGGTGCAGGTTATTTTTTCAGTAACTACTGCTAAAGAATGCAATGTTTCCACTCCTGGTACCAAAAGGCTTCGTTTTCCATCATGTCATTAAATATCCTCACTTAGAAGCATTGCCTCTGACTCAGGATCATCAAAAGGCACATCGTTTCTGCCTTTATTTAATTGACTTGTGATTTAATGTTAATGAAATCCATGTATCTCTGCTCTTACATTTTAAAATGGAACTTGGCTGGGTTATATCCGAGCCAGTGAAACCCGGCTGCGGTGCACTGTGATCGTGTGTCTCTGCTGGCGGTGATGTCCCGTGCAAATCCCAGGGTGCCGAAGTCTACTGAGAGAAGCACGTCGTGGTCTGGACACCGCAGAATAAGATCCATCCCCATGTGGACGTTCGCCTGAGAAACGCTGCGCCACTTCGGCTGTTAGTGTTTCAAAACCCATGCTGAGTTTAGATAGTCAACTAAAGGAAGAGTCACTGTGTTAGGCTGCTAGAAGTGTGGTTTTCCTACGTTGAATGACCCTTTGCTGCCCGTATGTGCCTGGAGACAGGTCTGCTGGGGCTCCAGTGGGATGGGGGGACTGGAGGATGCTGAGGGGAGCACCCACGTCCTGCACCCATAGAGACTCGTCCTGCTTATGCAGTCGTTCCTCGCTGGCTTTTGTGTACGTGTGTGTGCGGGCTATAAACCTTTGAGATGGTACCTTGCTCTGCGTGGGGCTCTCCTGACGGTGGGACAGCCGAAGGGCAAGCCACGAGAAGTCTTCGGTCGCAGAGCGGCGATGGAGGCCTTGGCAAGGACCTTTGGCGCAAAGAATCTGGAAATCTGGAAGCGTGAGAATTATTCCCAGCTCAGAAAAATGAATTGCTAGACAGACAATGTAATACAACTTAATAGCGAGGTGTTTTATTTGCCCCATCTCCTGTGGGTGAATTGTCCCCCCCCGAGCCCCACCGTGGGGCTTGTCCTGCTGAACCCACTGCTGTCCTGGGGGGCAGGAGGGGCTGTCCTCTGCCCTTCTCCCCCCTTTCCTCCCTCCTTGTATCTGCACGGAATTCAGAGTAACCACAGGCTGCAGGAATGCAACAGCGATTCTTTTCCTCAAGGGACAGGAATTTGTAGCAATGTTTAATTAATAATACTAATAAATCCTCTCAACCTGTCAGTCTCCCACAGCTTAGGTGAGCATTATCACAGAGACAAAACCGGGGGCACTGGGGTTAATTAACTTGCTCTGGGCTGGTGTTTGAGCCAGCCGGGATCTTCAGTCAAGAAAACCCCACAGTCAAATGTAAGGAAATGAGAAGCGTTGCGGTCCCCGCGGAGGGTATGTAGGCAGCCACAGCAAGGTCATGGAAGGCACAGAAGGAGCAACATGAGAAATGCATGTACAAAGCACAAACAAATGAAGGGAAAAAGAGGAAGAAAAGGTCGAGGGAGGAAGACAGGGGTGTACTGCAGGATTTAACTGAAAACTTAACATTTCTTTGCTCCTTGTCCCCCTCCCCTCCATAAGTGAGGCCAGATCGTCAGGATACGTGGGGCTGCTGGGCACACATCACCTCCTCCTGCCTCTGGCCTGATTGCAGATAAGCAGCCTGTGTCTGTGATAGGTCTCTTCATCCCAAAATATGTGCAGCAAAGTGTGTATTTAATGTATTCAGCCTGTAGGCTATAGATCAACAGCATTTTCTGCTTTGTGCAGCTTCTCGAATGAGTCATGTTTTCCTCTTCATTTGGATGTGTGTATCCTCTAAGCCAGTTGATAAATCGTTCTTCCCTAACTCAATTAAATGTGGTTGTGTTTTCCTGTAGTGCTACAGTTTAATTCACCAGCGTTGCCCTGAATGTACCGTAACGACGCTTCTTGTAAGTTATTTGTACATGTTGCAGTTTTGTCTAAAAGAGCTACTGCTGTAAAGTGAAATATGAATTTCTACAGAGGAACAAAGGCTTCTTGAGCTGCACCTTTAATAAAACCTCTGAGATCAGTGCATGGAGGATCCTGAATGGCAGCAGAGGACCTCTGAGCTATGCCTGTTCACCCCGACGTACCTGGGCGCTTTGGAGGTTAAGCAACGAGTTGCTCATGATTCGGGTGGGAGCTTTTGCTGACACAAATTGTCACGATTCATTACAGCCGTGGGGAGTGGTGGCAACTGGCACCATCTGTAGCTCATCCCTGTTCAATACACAGCCCCAACCCTCCCATCGCCGTGTCTTGAAAGGATTACGTTACATCAGATGATGATCTCCATTTTCTCATCTGATATTGCAGCCTCTCTTCTACAGCAAGCTATTATCAAAGTGTAAAATTTGTTCAAATTAACATCAGAAGCCCCTCTTCCATTTTTGGGGACTTTGAAAGCTTGGGTGATATATCAATGACCAAATGCAATTGCTTTCTCTAAAATATGGCTTTCTAAAAGGAAATCTGACTCGGATATATGTAGTGAATGATTTAATTTATGTAGAAGCAATGGGTCTGAAAAGAGG